>NC_022027.1:31629920-31667263 GCF_000317375.1 Microtus ochrogaster | reverse complement strand
CTTCCTTCCTTCCTTCCTTCCTTCCTTCCTTCCTTCCTTCCTTCCTTCCTTCCTTCCTTCCTTTCTTTCTTTCTTTCTTTCTTTCTTTCTTTCTTTCTATCTATTTCGAGTTTTCTTCTTCCGCTCATCTGAGCCCCTTCCAGGTGCGTCGCGCATGCGTCGCGCTCTTTCCATTCATGAAGGTCTCCTACACTAGTTTCTCGTTCTGATGGGAAAAATTTGCTTCCAGGTAGACAATAGTCTTATGGTTAATCCATTTGCATCATGCCCTGAGGGTTTCAGTGAATTTGGTTTGCTCTCTCTCCTGGGTAGCGATCAAGTCTTGAGACCCTATCTCCTCAGTGGTACCCAACTCAAAGCCCGGCTGGTTGCAAGAATATCCCTGACTTCCTTCATCCTGGGCAGCAGTGGGTCCCCATCTGGGGACTGCAGTGGTAGGAAGAAGCAGAGGGTTCAGATCTGATAAGATCTGAGGGGGTGGCAGGAAAAGCGATGACCTATTAGGGAGAATCAACGTTGTTTACCATTTAACCCACAGAAGCAGGCAGAGATAATCGTCCGAGTCTGCGGACAGAAGTTCACGGGGATCGTGGCTTCACAGGTCAGGGTAAAGGTCTCTTGTTTTCAAAATATGTGAAGGGTCAGGAAACGTGTACACCAGGTGTTTTGTGTTCATGGCTGCCTGGGAAAGATAATTCTGTCCGCTGGGTAAGAACACTGTGCTCCGCACATCAGCTTGTTTTTCCAACAGCTATTTTCTGCCTATAAAAACGAGCGCTGCTGGTTCCCAACCTCTTTCTGCTAATCCCTTGGGCCACAAACAGTAACAAAAGGTATCTTATATTTATACAAAGTCATCCCCAGAAAGGCTCAAGGACAAGCTTGTTTCCTATATAGAAAGAGTTCTTACATAATCCCCAAGGGGGAAAAGAGCAGAGGTTGTTAACTGAGTTCAGAACGCTGTCATTCCCAGCTAGCAAAAACGGAAAGGTGAGGCCCTTGCAGATAGCACATTGATGGCCACCAAAAGACGGGAAGTTCTTCCCTGCTTCCTCTCCAGAGTTCTGCACCCTGGGTAACACTGCCTGATCCGAAACTCCGGGGGATTTCAAACTCCAGAGGAGACGCAGAAAGTGAAAGGGGGGGAGGGGGGCGGGAGAAAGCCCATCCACAGCTACACAGTCTCCCAGGACTGCTGTTTTCACTGACAAGGATTCAGAAACCCAGGGGGAGTTTCTCCTGTCCTCTGTAGAACTGACCTGGGGAGCATTTAAATCACCCTTATCAGGAACGACAGCAGCATCACAGTAGATGCCGGAAAGCCTGCATGGTTTGGAGAGAGGGGCCATCCAAGCAAAGGGCGTTCTGTGAAGATTTATTACCCCCTGGACACAGCTATGAGTCAGACATGAGCCAGCACTCAGTGAGTGTAGCTTTGTGCAGGGGATAAATGCAGGCTAATAGGAGCTAGGACAGCCAGAGGAGCAATATAGAAGGGCCGTCTCTCTGACTTCAAGGGAGCTATTCCAGGCCAGGGGCAAGGATTAGTGAGAAAAATTTTAAGAGATACCTTCTGCACTACCTCGAGCTCTGTATTAAAATCAGCTGGGGAGCTTTTCCAAAAACACCCCACTTTAAAAAAAAAAAAAAAGGAAGAGGCTTCAAATTGGTCATAGCCCGGACCTTGTTCTTGCCAAAGACTTCCAACGTGATTTTAGTGAGCAAGCAAAGAAGACACCCAGAGGGAGGGTGGCCTCAGCGAGAAAGCAGTCCTGCTCTGGTATCCTTTGAACTTGGGCGAGACCCATTGTGTAGTGGGTGACTCTCCCACAAGCACCGCTTCTTCCCACATGGGTCTTCTACTGTAAAGAGAACAGCACGGGAGCATCCTGCCTCTTTGATAAGCTGTTCTTGACTGCAGAGGCTTGGGTCAGGAGCAATGGGAAGGGTTCCTCCCTAGGTCTGCTGCCAAGACACTTCACAAGCCCGGTATGCTCACAGAAGGACCAGGCGGGATAGTAACCCAGCGCGCCACCGAGACTCAGTGTCCCTGTCTGTTGATGTTTGTAGATCAGTCTCTGTAGGTTATAAGGTCTGTTTACAGCACATAACCGGAACAACCTTAGCTCTGATACAGAAAGCAGGGTGCAGTGTCAACCTGCACATGGATTACGGAGCAAAGCTGTTTTGGTTACACACACGTGTGGATTCCGACACAGGATGTGAAGTGATCCCGTGTTGTGGAACTTAGGTTTAGAAGGTGAGAGTGCTGGCTTTGCCAGCATATACACTAGCACTGGCAAGAGACAGGGACGATTATAAGGTCGCTGTGCAAAAAGGACATGAGGCATTCCAAATATATTTTAAAACAAACAAAACTGATCTGAAAAAGCATGCGGTTATGTAATTTTTAAGAAATCTTTCCTTCTACTCTGCCGCTCATGGCTACTCCAGCCTTCCGTGAATTTATCTTCCTGGGCCTTCTTTCAGAGCACTCCATAGAATTCTGCCCTGGATGGAGATGGAGGTGACAGCATTCTGTGCACTAGGATCCTGGATGGAGATGGAGGAGACAGTATTCTGTGCACTGGGGTCCTGGATGGAGACAGGGTGACGGCATTCTGTGCACTGCGGTCCTGGACGGAGATGGAGGTGACGGCATTCTGTGCACTGGGGTCTTAGATGGAGATGGAGGTGACGGCGTTCTGTGCGCTGGGGTCTTGGACGGAGATGGAGGTGACGGCATTCTGTACACTGGGGTCTTGGATGGAGATGGAGGTAACAGCATTCTGTGCACTGGGGTCCTGGATGGAGATGGAGGTAACAGCATTCTGTGCGCTGGGGTCCAGGATGAAGAGGACAAAGGGAGGTGAACACCACTGTTGATCACTTTCCACTCCCTGACCGCATGTACAGTGTGCCTAGCCTCATGTTCCCACAGCCACACCGTGATGCACTGTTCCCACACTCACACCCTGAACCAAAGCAAACCCTACTTTCTTCAAATTTTTCTTCACAGGTAATTTGTCACAGCAACAAGGAAATTAAGGGACATTATGCCTTTCTGCGTTAGTTAAGTCCCTGTTTGACTTCTCCTCTGCCTTATTAACTGAATGACTTAGCAGATGTACAATCCCCCACCTCAGATTTAGGTTGCTTGCATAGATGATAACAACCAGGACATGTAATAGTCTTTTGAATAAATGAAGGCTGGATTTGGTAGCTCAGTGATCCAGAACTTACCTAGTGCATTTAAGGCACTAGGTTCAATTTCTGTTGCAAGTTTGTATGGGCAGACACACACATACATGCACATCTTGTTCATTGAAAGTACTCAGTGTTTGCAGAAATTATAACCCAACTCCAACCCTGCTCAGATCTTAAGGTACAGCCTGTTATTCAATGCAGACCAAATTGCAAAATTATAAATACCTGATGTTTATCTGCCTAGAAAAGCACAAGGGCTCCGATCCAACAGACCCCGATGTTGAAGAGCAGCTGTGGCCATGTCCCATCACCATGTGGTCCTTGTCAGGGGAGTTAGAGCATTTCTGAGGGTGTTGTGTCCTCAGCTCATCTCTTTTAGCTGTCTGTGGCATGGCCAGCTGGACCTGTGGACGGGAGGCAGAAGCATCTGATTGGATATGGTTCGCTCTAAGGACCAAACTAACCGTGCCTTAGTGCTATCAGAATCAGCAGACAGGTGGGCGCTTAAGTTTAGTTGTGCCATAAACTAGGCATGCTGGGAAAGGGTCAGAGGTGGGGTGGAGGGGGAGGAGGATGCAGAATATTGAGAAATGGAGACATGCTTCAAATATTAGACTGGAAAGAAAGAGCTGTGTATAAGCAGTAACCAAACAAGCGACTCAGTAATTCCTAACAGCCTTAGAGACAGGTTGGGAACCAAGGCCTTGCCTTGCAGATGATACAACTCAGGAAATAGCCACTAATCAATGACTAGAGCTGCTGGGTAATAGTCTCTCAGATTTATTGCTGGGGAATGTGTGAATTGGATCTTTGATTCTGGAACGAGATAAGCAGCAACAGTGGTAACCTAATCTAATTCCCCCAGTAGCAACAAAGGCATTAGCTGCCCTCGGTGGAAGCCAGCCAGTTAGCGGTGAGTGGAAAGAAAGCCATTCATCATGGCAGAGCTCCACAGCACCCCAGTCCCCTGGGGCATTCAGCTGTGGTGAGAAGATGCTGATAGAGATGAAGAAGGGGATAATGAGCCAGAAATGGAGACGCGGGGGGTGGGGAGAGAGATAGAAGAAGCTTCATGAAACTGCACAGGGAGAAAAGGAGGAGGGCTTGAAATGATAAAGATGAAAAGGCTCCAAACACTTGCATAAAACGAGAGATCCAAATGATATCATAAACGGTAGGATTGTTGACAGCTGTGTGTGTGTGTGTGTGTGTGTGTGTGTGTGTGTGTGTGTTCTTGAGAGGCAGCATGGTTTGAAAATGTATGGCAAAAAGAAGGAAAGAAAGAAAAGAAAGAAAGAAACTATGTGTGACCCTGTAGCCCCACCTAAAATATGTTGTTAATACATATTTTAGGGGTTTTTTTTTTGTTGCTCAGGAAAGGAAAAACAGGGTTGCCTGGAAATAGCTGCATCGAGTCAGCCCCCATCCCCAGCAATCAACTGAAGTCCAGGAAATTCCATATGTACCCAAAAGAATAGACATCCTGGAGCATTCTGCCACAGTTAAGATGAACGGAAACAGATCCCACCCCCCTCCCGGGGCTGAGCTCTGAACAAAGAACCAGCAGCAGAGAGATCACAGTGGGTCCCTCTGCTCCTTGCTGGGAAGGTGGTGGCCACGGGGCAAAGGGGACTGGCTGGGCCCTGATGATGGTTCTTTGTTCTAAGACATCTTTACCAGCAGCCCAGAGGAACCCACTTCTCCAAGAAAAAGAATGACAATCAAAGAGGCCAGAGCTTAAGCACCCTTTCCCCACAGTCTCCTCGACTCTTGAACGTGCATCTTCGCACCACTGCGGCTGCTTGTGTTGCGGCCTCTGCAATATTAAGAATGCTGTCCCTCTACAGAGGCCACACAGCTGTCTCCTGTTCACTCTGTGAAGATCGGAAGTTTTCCCACTCAGACGATCTCACCCTTTTCTACAAACCTGAACAACGCAAAAGCACCAGGCAACGGGGAGGAGAGAAGTAAGTTTCACTTTATTAAAATAAAGAACTTACTTTCGCCAGAAATTCCAGCGAGAGCACAAAGACCAACTCCATGTGTATGGCAAAAGACTGGGATTGAAAATAAAAAAAAAGAATACTCCCAACCCATCGGAAAGTGTGCCAAAACAGGACAAAGCAACTCACGTGGGAAATACACGTGGCTATCAACATAGTAAAAGACCATCAATTTCATTAGTAACCACATAGATACAAGTTTAAATTAAGATAGGTCATTTCACATCCATTATGTGAACATAAAATCTCACGAAGGCAGGTAACAGCGAAGCGGATGCAGAACAGGAAGTTCCAATAGGCTACCCTTGGAACTGGAGACAATTAGCGGAGTGTCTTTGCGTTCCAACCTGCTGTTATTGAGCAGAGGTAAAGCGACATTTCTATATGGCCTGACATTGCCCTCAAGAGACTGCTGCGGATGTCCACCAGGAAATATATCCGAGCAGAATTTGTACTGACAGACACACAAGCAACCCTAGCAAAGATTGCTAGGGGACAATTCCTGGGTAGCCAGCTGCTCTTAAAAGCAAGGATATGATACCCCACTCTCCAAATTCATGACCAAAGGCTAGCATGGAGAACAAGAAAGAATTCTCTAAACCCACTAGAAAATGTGCCAAAACATGACAAGGGACAGGAAAGACAGGGAAGAGGGCAGAGCTAACTTTAACAGTATGGCTATTGAAACTATTAATATTAGTTAATTTATAATATTAATTTATAACAGTAATTATAGATATGTGTGGAATATAATTTCAGTACATATACACATTGTACCATGATCAAATCATGGAAATTAGTATACCTGTCACTTCATATATTTCTTTTTTGTTTGTTTTTGTTTATTTATTTGTTTTCAAGATAGGATTTCTCTGTGTAGCTCTGGCTTTCCTGGCTGGCTCTATGTAGACCAGGCTGGTCTCGAACTCAGTGATCTGTCTGCCTACCTCCTAAGTGCTGGGATTAAAGGTGTGCACCATCACTGCCTGGATCTTCCACATTTTGTAGAGAGAGCATTTAAAGTTATTTTCCCAGATAGTTTGAAATATACAATACATGGGCTAGTGAGGTGGGTCAGTGAATAGGATGCTCACCACCAAGGCTAATGATGACTTGTATGCCGTCCACAGAACTCACATGACAGACTGTAGGGAGCCAACCGACTTCTAAAGCTACTCTCTGAGTTCCACAAATGAGGTGTGGGATGTATGTGTATGTGTGTGTGTGTATGCCCGTGTGCACACACACACACACACACACATGAAATAAAATGTAATAAAAATGTAGATACAATACAATACATTATTACTCACTGCAGTCACCCAGCTGTACATACGACAGAACTTATTTCTTCTGAGCATAACTTTATGTCCACTAATCAATCTCCCTTCCCTCCCATTCCTCTCTGGCTTCTCTCTGACTTTGTGTATCTAGTAGTCTACTTTTCACTTCTGTGAACTTAGCGTGTTCATTCCACATATCAGTGATCGCATACAGTAGTTTCTTCTCTGTACCTGGTCATCATAAATACCATCACTCCTTTCCTTTGTGGAATGAATCTACCACGTGTTTATCCCAGTGACCTGGCGTTGGGCCCTTGGGTTATTTCTATGTCTTGGCTGGTGTGGATGAAGCTGTAGAGAAGGTGGTAGTGTAGATGTCTCTTCAGTATACTGATATATATATATATATATACATATATATGTATATATATTATACATACATATATATGTGATAAATAACCCTTAGAGGGATTATTGGAATCATATGGTAATGCTGTTTTCAGCTTTTTAAGGAACTTGTGTACTGTTTTCCAAAATGGAAGTACTAATTTACAACCATTGATAGCATGTAAAAGTTGACTGTCCCATACAACCTCACCAATTTTTGTTGACATGGATAGAAAAGCCAGGCTAACTGGAATGAAGTCATACTTCACTGTAGTTTTAGTTTGTATTTCTCTGGCATCATCATATATTTGTGTATCTGTTGTGTGGCTGCTTTTGAGAATTGGGGAACTTCTGATTTAGTGGGAGACCCTGTCTCCAGGCAACAAGTCAGGCAGTAATAGAGTCAGACACCTGGCATCCTTTTCCGATTCCCATATTTATGCACATGGGCACACACACCTGCAGGTTCACATGCATGTGCCACATGCAAATGCACCACACATCAACACACATACAGTGCACATAACGAGATGCTGATGTCTCCTTAGACTGAATTAGCATTTGCATGATAATATTTCTTTGTCCTCCCCTGGATCTCTATCTACTTGTGTCCTTACTCAATGCATCTCTGAGTAACATTTAAACGGATTTGTTTCTTTATCCAGTCTGATAATCTTTGACTTTTAACAGGAATGTTAATGTATCTTCTCTGCTTTAATTACTGATACATTTGAATGCATACTGCAGCTAGTTTCAGAATATGGAAGGGAAAGGTGATTGTTGACTCCAGTGACATTGATAATAGGTGAAGATGGAAAATCTTTCTTCTGGAAACTGACTTTCCTTGGCTGTTTCTTTTTGTCTCGAAGGTGTGTGTGTTGAGAGAAAGAACTTAAAATTACTGTCTTCAAATGGATTGTTTCCCCAGTTACCAGGAACAAAAGTGGGTATAGTCTAGGGTCAGCTCAGTTGCTGGGCAGAACTGGTCAGACAAGATTTGATTATCCAGTCTGGGATATTCTCTGGGACCCGGGCCTCCCGAGGGCTAATACTGATATGATGCAGTTGTTCATAATTGCACTTTCCTCTCAGGTCCTCGTATCAGGAGCTCAAATCCAATTTCAGCAGACCTGATCTCTCTACAGGCCCACAAAAGATCCATGCTGAGCCTCACAAAATTAAGCCATAAGCTTTTCTTCCACCAAAGGTTCAAATCTTTGCCCAGATGTCAGAGTTAATCCGTTCACCCCAGGACCTCTTAAAACCACAGAGAAGTAGATTTGTCTCACTGTCTTTTTTAGTGGAGTGGAGATTTTCTCCACTCAGAACTCCCCTCACTTGGGTGATTATACCTAATTGGGTTTTTCTTTTTTTGAACCAAAATGATGGATAGACCATTTGGCAAATGAAATGACTGTATTTATTAGTACCACTTAAAATGTATATCATAGAGACCTCTGGGGACCAAGAATCTATTGGGAATCCTTATTCCATTCTAGCTGTTTGTTCTGAAAACAAGACTGTCATCAGTGACCCTGGAGAACAGAACCCAGAGCTTTGAGGATGTTGTAGCTGTTACATGATATTATAGCCAAGCCGCCTGTGCCCAGTGGTGTTAATTGGGGTCAGCTTCCAACATGGTTTCTAGGTCTGTGGTTGTTTTCACTACAACCTAAGTCTGTCAAAGGCTGCACACTTATCAAGAGTTCAATCAGATTCCCAGCCTTTTAGATAAGTCCCAGTAAGTTACTCACCATCATGACCGCACATCTAATTTGAGGTTAGATATTTTCCTAGGGTTTTTACTATCAAAATGTTCTCTATATTCCATATATATCTTGCACCTTGGTGTATACATATTGTGTGTGTGTGTGTGTGTGTGTTATGGCTAAGACAGAGACTGTTTTAAATTCCAACTAGCTTCTAGCTCCTTTTAACTGTGTGGCCTTTGGCAAGTTACTCAAACTCCATTCCTTCATCTGTGAAGCTGGGATAGTAACCTTGGTAAAAGTTTGAAGCAAGGACTAGGTGAAATAAGTCAAAAAGTTTTTAGTGTGGTATAGGACTTACAGTCAGTACTCTATGGATGGTGGTCATTCTGATCATCTTGTTGATAAGACTCCTGTTCAACACCAAGAATGGGTTGCTGAAAATGTAGACCAAAAATTTAGGTTCAAAACCAAATGGAGAGCATAACCTACTAGCTGAACTGGAGGTTGGGAATTTGACTCCCATATTCTTCTGTGTAGCCTTTGGAAGAGAAGCTCTAGTACTCCAGGCACATGAGAGTGACCAAAGGAAGGCTGACAGGCAGCTGACACAAGTTGAAGCCATGCAGTTGTCTGCAGTCAAGTCCCCTTTGTTGCCCCAACTCCAACCCGGAATTCCCCATTATGGCTGGGTCTCTGCTGCCAGCATCACCTTGTTGCTTCTTCCTGCATGATCCGGAGGTCACTTTGTCCTATGTGCAAAAAGACAGGTCCTAAAGAGCTGGATAGAGTGGACTACGGAGGTGTGCTGAAATGAGGCTGCCAATGGGAGCCAGTTGTGTTAATGTGGCACACACTGGACTAAGAGCTTCAGCTGTAATGGTCCATGAGGCAGGACTACTGAACTCACAGGCTAGTAGACAGAGGATGCAGGTGATGCTCCTGCAGAGTATGAAGGCTACGGGGATGTGAAGGTAGGGATCTGGATCTGGAGACACAGCTAACGCCTAAGAAATTGCAGTGAGGGACACCAGGACTGACAAGGTGTAAGCCAAGAAGCACCTGTGTACAGACCAATCTGCCCCAGGTGCTTCATGGATGTTGAGTGTGTAAGGGCATTAGGAAGAAAAAGTGCATGTGGCAATTAAGGTTGGTGTAAAGATACACTTTGTATGGTGCTGGGAAGTGAGAAAAAGCTGAGGATATTTGAGGACCTGTTTGCCAACTGCTCTTGGTACCTCCATGGTGTCATCCAATGGACCATTTGTAGGCAAAAGTTGCTCATTTGTTCCTAGATGCTTAGACCCGAAATAATCACTCAGAAACTGTATTATTGGCAATACTGTTTGGTCAGCAGCTTAAGTGTATTGCTAGCTAGCTCTTACATCTAGAATTAACCCATTTCCATTATTTTATAGTTGGTTACAAGGCTCATGGCCCACCGGCAAGGTTCTAAGTAGCAGCTGGTGTCTTTCCCCTCTGGCAGCTACATGGCGTCTCCCTAACTCTGCCTTCCTTCTCCCAGCATTCAGTTTAGTTTTTTTCCCTAATATTTATTTATTTATTATGTATATAATATTCTCTCTGTGTGTATGCCTGTAGGCCAGAAGAGGGCACCAGACCCCATTACAGATGGTTGTGAGCCACCATGTGGTTGCTGGGAATTGAACTCAGGACCTTTGGAAGAGCAGACAATGCTCTTAACCTCTGAGCCATCTCTCCAGCCCCTCAGTTTAGTTTTTTTTTTGCCTAGCTCTATTCTGCTAAGCCAATGGCCAAAATAGATTTATTCATTAACCAATAAATGAAACATATATACAGAAGGACTTCCCATACCATTTCTCCTTTTCTGTTTAAAATGAAAAGAAAGGTTTTAACTTTAACATGGTAAAATTACATACATAAGACAGGTATTAAGCAAGAATTACAGTTACAACATTTATATCTACTTATCTTTTATCATAACTCAGGAAAATTATAATCGTAACTATCTATTCTTCAACTTCATCAAAGACTTCAGAAGGATACAATATTACCTAAGTAAACAGGAAGTGCATTGTAAGCAAATTTCAAAACTCTAGAATTGACAGAGATATCTCACTGCCTAGACAGCTACCCAAAGTAGTTCTGTACTGTTGGGGCATCCATCTTCAGCCTAACGGCCCATAGTATGTAGCAGACTTTCCCATGAATCAAGAAATATCAAAGACAGTTTTGTCTATATTGGCAGTTTGTCAGTAACTTTCTTCTGTATCCTGCAGAATGTCTGGCAGACTCTTTCATGAAGCAGGAACCCTGAAGGACTGTCTCACCTTTTTAAGGCAACTTCAGCGGTCATTTTTCTGTGGATTCTGCATGTCCAGTTCATACAGCATAACATCAAGCAGTCCAGGCAAGAGCAGGTTCTTCCCCAAATGGCTAGAAAACTTCATATGGAGCTTCTTCAATGTCCATCATCCTCTTAAAGTAGATTGGTGCTTCTAGGAGCATATGTGTCTCATGTCATAAAAAATCTTAATCTCTTAAAACATTTTAAATGCCATATTTTGAAGGTCTCTGAAATATATCTTTATACTAGGAAACCTAACTAACCTGACTAAAAGCTTGACTAACACAGATGACTCTCTATTAATCTATATTTTCTAATTATACATTATATTTCTAAATGAGCTGTACAAGCACAGTACCTCAATCAAGAGCATAAATAAATATATAACTAAATTGACCTTAAATTTTTATCAATAAAATTGATATCCATATGAATAAAAATCTCTATAACATATCCTCCTTTAAGTGTAAACAAACTTTTATAAACAATATTTGGGGAATCTGGGCATAGTTCTCTCCAAACTGCTTCTAGCTTTTTGTTGGGTGAAGTAATTTTGGGGGATATTTATGATGATCTTTCTAGGGGTCTTAGTCCATCAAACCACATTAGTCTTCAAGATTCCACAGATTCTCATCCCCTGTGGAAACAAAAGAAGAACCTCTTTTCCAAAGCAACAAATCCTTAGATCTAAATTTTGAAGTCAAGATACCTTTATGTTGGTTTATCTTGGCTTCTGCCAGAATCAAATATCTCTCTGCAGTCAAATAATTCAAAGAAAACACAATATCATACATTAAAATGGGGTAAGTGCTGTGGGACAATGGTCTTGCATTCTGTAATGATTTGTCACTTGTACTCATTTAATAAAATGCCAATTGGTCAGTAACCAGGCAGGAAGTACAGGCAGGGCGACCAGAACAGAAGAGTCATCACCTAGACACAGAGGAAGCAAGATGAGACTGCTCACTGATAAAAGATACCAAGTCATGTGGCTAACACAGATAAGAATTATGGGTTGCTGTAAAGTGTAAGAATTAGTTAATAAGAAAGCCTGGGCTAATAGGTTAACCAGTTTATAATTAATGTAGGCCTCTGTGTGTTTCTTTGGTACTGAACGGCTGTAGGACCAGGCAGGACAGAAACCTATGTCAACAACCGTTGTTTTCTGACGAGTGCTGATGACTTACTCTGGAGTTTGGAGGGTGCTCTGCTCTAATTTTAGGATAGTACATTCACGACATTTCTCAAGGCAAGTTTTCCCCATTCTCCTTACTTTTTGTGGGGGAGTTGTGCCTAGATTTTTGCCAACAGGAAGGATATAGGGATTTTTGTTGGTGGTACTTGCTATTAGCCCTCTTCCTGAATCTCTCCTTGGGTGTACAGAAAAGATAATACACATTTTGTTTTTTGATTTCCATTGTCTGTTGGTGCTAAGGTTATATGAGTTTGGCCTCCAAAGCAGAGTTTTCATTTCTCTGATATAAATCCTTAATGAAATCATTAACTTATCTTCTAGTACTTTCAAAATTGGGCAACACAAAATTGGGACCTTAATCCTCGCACTCCAGAGGCAGAGGCAGGCAGACTTCTGTGAATTTGAGGCTAGTCTGTCTGTATAGTTAATACCAGGACATCTAAGATTACTCACAGAAACCCTATCTGTTAAAATAGAGCAAAATAAAAAGATGACACAAAATAAGGTTTAAAAGCATGGACTCTGGAGCCAGATGGCCTAGTTTAAATACCAGGCCTGCTCTTACTAGTAGTATAAATTTAGCTAATCACTCCTGAGTTCAGTTGAATGTGCTCCCAGAATTCCCCAGTCCTGCTTGTTGTGAGTAGGGCCATGAGCCAGTTCTGGTCAATGGACTGAGAGCGGAAGTGGTGTGTGCTCCTGCAGACTGAGGTGTTAAGAGCTGTGTTGTTTCTCCTATGTTTCCCTTGGTGGCATCACCAGATGTGCAGAGCCTGAATTCCTGAGCTACCTTGAGAAACTCTGTGTGCCTACGTCAAACTCTGCAAAGGAAAGACATATCTTTGTACTGTGATATATTGTTACTGAGATGTTTGGAGGTGTGTCATGTGTCTCTGTGTGTGGTGTCTGTATGTGTTCATGTGAATGGGTACACATATGGGTTTGAGTGCATATATGCACATGCAAATAAAGGCCAGAGATTGATACTGGGTGACTTCTCCACCTTATTGCTGGTTTTGTTTTTTGCTTGTTCTGACAGTGCCTCTCAATGAACTTGGAGCTCGTCTCTTTGCCTAGGCTGGCTGGCCAATGAGCTTCAACCATCTGCTTGTCTCCATGGTTCCTCAATGCCCCCCACTCCCACAAGGGTTACAGAGATGTACCTCCACACCCAGTGTTTACATAAGTGAGGATATAAACTCCAGTCCTCATGCCTGCTCTACAGACACTTTACAGACTGGGCTATCTCCTTAACCCCTGGTGGTTTTAATTTCTTTTTACAACAGTGTTCATGCTGCTCTAATATAGGGTCATTAGGATATAAATAGTTATCATTGGGGGTTAAGTCGACCTTATTTGAAGTGATTTTGGCCAGTTTTGCCTTTCAGTTTTTGGAATATTTGCATATGTATAATGAGTTATCTTGGCGCTATGAGCCAATCTAAACACAAAACTAATTTATACTTCATATACAGCTTACAAAGATAGCCTGAAGGCAAATTTTTGCAATATTTTTAATTGTTTTGGGAAGAGGAGCCTTGGGAGATGGTTCAGTGTAAAAGGTGTTTATTACTCAAGTGTAAGGACCCGAGTTTAGATCTGGCACCTAGGTGAAAGCTGCATCCTTGGCACCCATGTAATAGGTGGGTGAGCAGCTCATACCTGAAGCCTCAGCACTGTGGGAGGGACAGATTCCTGTCCTGCTTTGGGACATGGTCTGCACCCTGACATTTGTATTTTAATCAAATGCTGATTGGCCAGTAACCAGGCAGGAAGTATGGGAGGGGCAACCAGGTAGGAAGTAGAGGTGGGGTAACGAGAATTCTGGGAAGAGGAAAGCTCAGTCTGCAGTTATCACCCAGACAGAGAGGAAGCCAAACACAGAGCAAGCAAGATCTGACTGCCTCACTGGAAAAGGTACCAAGCCACGTGGCTAACACAGACAAGTATTATGGGCTAATATAAGTTATAAGAGTTAATAAGAAGCCTGAGATACTAGACCAATCAGTTTATAATTAATGTAGACCTCTGTGTGATTTCTTTGGGATTTAATGACTGCAGGAACTGGGTAGGACAGAAACCTCTGTCAACACTGTCCAGCCACTCTGGTGGACTTGGTGAGTTCCAAGTTCAGTGAGAGACTCCCTCTCAAGAAATGGGATAATAGCATAAAGCAAGCACCATCTCACTTCTTCAGTGTGGTACCTTGTTCTACGTGATGCAGAGATTTTTGCAGATTCTGCAGCCTCTGCTTTATCACTCAGTGTTGTTGCTAGCCTCTTTTTCTTGATCTATATTAGTTCCTTTATTTATTTTATTAGCATACATTAATGCAAAAAAGGAGGTTTCATATTTCATTGTGACAAGTTTGCAGAGAGTGCAGGTAGAGAAGAATCCTACCTTTGCTTGAGTTGTATCTGAAATGTCCTTATAGTATTTTTTTTATTATATCTGAACAGAATTTGGATGCATAAGCCTAAATTTGGGACAGGTGTCTTATTTAGGGCTCCCATTGCTGCTAAGAGACACCATTATCATGGCGACTCTTATAAGGAGAAACATTTAATTGTGGCGACTCACTTACAGTTCAGAGGTTCAGTCCATTATCATCATGGTGTGACATGGTGTGCAGGCAGACGTGGTGCTGGAGAAGTAACTGAGAGTCTTACATCTTGCAGACAACCGGAAGTAGTCTATGATGCTGGGAACAGCTTGAACATTGGAGAACAAAGCCCACCCCCACAGTGACACACTTCTTCCAACAAGGTGACACCTCCTAATAGTTTCACCCCCTTTGGGGGGCATTTTCTTTCAAACCACCACAGCTAGGGAAAGCATTGGTTTTAAAGATGAGATGGAAGGTCAGCAAGTGACATTGAGGTGTGAGGGGTGGCTGGGACCTGAGGTGTGACAACCTGAGGTGTGCCAGCAGTGAGACCAGAGGCCAGCAATGGCCTGCTGTGCTGTGTGCCACCCTGTTCCCTGAGCGCCTGCAGGTCAATGGATAGGGAGTTCTGGAACTGCAGTGGCTCTTTTGTGACCTGGAAAGGTACTCTGAAGGCCACCAAAAGAGAAAACTAAATGCCGACCCCACCACGAAACCTTTTATCTATAATCTGTCCTGCCCTGCAAAATATGCCATGGCAATGGTGGCACAAACCTTGTGAGAGGAACCAACCGATGTCTGATTTGACTTAAGGCCCACTCCATGAGATGGAACCCATACCTGACTCTGCTTGGTGAAAGGAACAAGACTCCTAATGATATTCTGCTCATAGATCAGTGCCTTAGTCAGACATCACAAAAGGTTCTTCCTCCTGCTGCAGATGAGAACAAATACAGAGACCCACAGCCAGACATTACGCAGACAGAGGGAGACTTCGGAACACACAACTCTAAATGAGATGTCTGTATCAAACCCTCCTCCCACCTTCCCCCACCCAGAGCTAGGCAACCAGTGGAAGAGAAGGCAGGAGTGGGAGAGCCAGAGAGCATGGAGGCCACCAGGAGAGCAAGGCCCTCTGAATCAACTGAACAAAGCTCATATGAACCCATGGAGACTGAGGTAGCATGTGCAGGGTCTGCACGAACCTGAACTAGGGCCTCTGAACTTATGCCTTAGCTTTCAGTTTAGTGCGTGTATAGCATTCACAGATGTGTGAAGGAGAGGGTCTCTAATTCTTGGACCTTTTCTTGGGCTCTTTTAGTTTTCTGTTGGCTTGTCTTGTCCACCCTCGATATGATGGTTCCCATCTTATTATGTTCTGCCATGTTTGGTTGTTAGCCCCTAGAAGTCCGTTCTTTTCTAATGAGAGACAGAAAGAGAGTGGATCCGGACGGGAGAGGAGGTGGGGAGGAACTGTGAGGAGTAGAAGAAGGGGGATCTATATTCAGATTATATTGCTTGATAAAAAAATCTATGTTTAATAAAAGGGGGGACAAGACAAAGACAAAAACAGAAAAGCCATGGCACTACTAGCAGATTAACCCATTTATGGGGTCCAAGGCCTCAATCACCCCTCAAAGACCCTATCTCTGAACACCCCTACATTAGGGAACAAATTTTCCATCTGTGGGATTTTGGGAAACATTTAGGAGCCAAACTTTAATATTTCATTTCTTTGGCTCAAGCGGTCAGTATCCAGGGTTTTATATCCTACAGTGGCCCAGTAGCCACTATAAACTCGCTTCTTTCATCTTAACCCTCTAAGGCATAATGAGCTTAGATGCTGGCCTCTCGCTCGTAACTCCTGTTGTTCTGAAATACTCTAAAAATATCAGCTGGTGGAAGATTATTTTACAGCTCTGTCAACAGCATCTTAATTTACTGGAATTCAGGTTTTAAGAAAACATAATCACCGCTTCTTTTTATCTCTAGTGTTGACCTTCTGTTTTCTGAAGTTACTTTAAGGATCGTCTTTCAGAAGCAAAACAAGCCTAGTGTATAAAGCACTTCGGTGCCTGTTTACCCAGAGTGTAGGATGAGGATACTATGAGGCGTGAAAAAACAATTCATTTCATGGGTATTAGGCTGTAGTTCCAGGCTCATCTTCGGGGACCTAGGGTCTCAGGTCAGTGCAGAATTAGAAGATGCGGATGCCTAGGGAAGATGATGGGCGAATGTTGCCTACTTTGTTTTCTGAGCAAATATTCAGAAACATCCATCTTTTACTTTTCATCTTTTCACCTACACGCCTGATTAAATACTTACGGAAGTAAGTCCACAATTAAATTATCAGCACAATGAGGAGCAGATGTGGTCACACCCCCCACGAACAGCCAAGTGGAGAGGGCTGCAGCCCACAAGAGTGACTAGGAAAAAATGAGAAACAGCATAGCGCAAGCTGGGTCTTGGAAACAAGCTGAGGAGACCCTTCTAGAACCTTCCCAGTCTCTAGGCTAAGGCAGGACCAAGTCAGGACCAAGACCTTGTAAATAGCCCCAGCGAGTGATCTAATGATTCAATGAATATGACCGCTATGCAGAGTCTTGTCATTCAAGATTGAGGGGTTGGATTTCAGTAAGTAGACAGTCATGGACTGTGCCTAAGGTCCCATGTTCTGCTTTTAAAAAAGAAATTATTTCAAATGAATTTGAAATTATAAAAACAAGCCTGGGAGACTTAGAAAAAAAGATACCTAATGATACGAAACATGGAACCTTTGTGTTGGCTGTGTACAGTGGGCCCCGCACATCTATGGAATCAGCCAACACTTTCTGTTAAGTTGTGCCTGATGAAGGGGTGTGCAGGCACTTCCCTTCTCATTATCATCAACAAGACACAGCAACAACATCAGTACCCAGGCAGTGCAGCACAAGGATTGCCATGGCATTTACAGTGTCCTGGACGTTACAGTTCGTTTAGACATGATTTAGAGCTTGTAGAAGTGGTGGAGGGGGGAGTACACAAACCCTACCCATTGACTTATAGGAGGAAGTCAAGTATCCAAGGATTTGGAAATGGGTTGGGGGTCGCAACCAAAGCCTCCGTGGACACTGAAGAATGACTACATACGCAAAAAATTAGGGCCTCATTTTCCTCGTTCTGTCCCTTAGCATGGGTTAAATTGAATCTGATAAAGGGTAATTATATTCAGGTCAGTATAGAATTTGTTGTTATACATTGTGTGTTTAGAAAAAAAATCAATGAAATTGTTTGTAGTATCAAAAATTATCTATCATAGATTCAATTTTCCTGCACTTCCATGTTGGGAAACTATAAAAAAATTATAAACTCACTACATCATAGAATTAAATAAAGGAAATTCCACTTTAGGCCTCACCCTAAAAATGTGAAGTAGACAGAAAATGAGCGGTTGCTGAGAGCCCTCAGGTGGACCCACTGTCCTGATGGCTTCCCATCTTTGTGTGTTTAGTCCTCATGAAAGCCTGGGAACTGGGAACTGCTCTTGTCTCTCTTTTGTTACCCATGTTGAGCACTTGGCTTGGCATCTTTCTGCGTGGGCACCTGTTGAGACTCTTGCTAACGTTTCCCTAGAGCTGGGAGTCTGTGTAGCTCCACCTGTAAATCATGTTTCTCTGTGGGAAGTTCATTAAACAAATTCCCACGACAATGACACCTCCTCTGAGGAAAGCCATGATGGTGGATGTGCTGGGATGACAGGGGAAAGCAAAGGAGACACAGCGCCAAAAGTCACTGTCATACAACCGCACTTTCTTCTCACTCCTAGAATCTCGCATCTCAGGGCTCTGGACACATTGAGGTCGCCTCACCAAGAGGGAGCAGGTGAACTACCTTGCATAACCATGTTCCATTCCCTTACTACAGGTTTGCCCAAGTACCATGAAGCCACCACTACACCAAGAATCTTTATACTGTTCTTACACCTAATATCGCGCTTGCTTGGGGGTGGATCTGGGTTTGTTGGATTTGGAAGGGGCAGAGACTTCAGCTCCCTCTAGAGGCCGAAAGTGGTACACAGAAGCAAGAGGCTGTGTGTATTCCAGAGGTCAAAAGACCGCTCCATCCCATCCACAAATGCACAGTCCTCAATGGAGGGAGATTCTGGGCAGACCAGGTTTCACTAGGAGCTCCCCTTCTGACTTGGCCCCCAACAGCTGACTCCAGACTGCACAGGGGCCGACCTCAGGGGCTGTTTCCCGTTATCAGCGTCCTCTGCACAATCCCATGATGGATGACGGCCTGTTTCCTCAGTTCTGTCTGGGAGGGCACTGTGAAAGGACATCATCCTAGAAAGACATGCTGGGTCAGAACTCCCACTGCCCCTGGTCTCCATCTTGCCACCAGGAAAGGTCCTCTCCAGTGTGCGATTGATCACAGGCATGGCAAAGCTCCAGCAGAGGCTAGGAAGAGAGGAAGGACGGGCCCTGGAATTAAAGGAGATGGAAAAGTTAAAAGAGGGAGAATTTTTATTTTTGCAATGGGCCCCTCTGCTAACCATTATTCCAAGCTTCCTGAGTGGAAACGAGTCAGGAAGCTGCAATGGGACTCATGAAGCAGACTGGGTAGCAGCTGGGGAGAGCGCTGGGCATCACTAATACGCCCCAATCGTGCAGGACTGTGAGGGACCCTTGTCATCTAAACACCTGACCGCCTCTCTCCACCTCCCAGTGTCCTCACTGTTCTGTCTTGGACATGGTCTGTGTCTTGACCTGATCTTCTGCAGTGAATGGAGACAGAGTGAGAAGCTACAAAGACATTTACAGCTCAGCTTCTTCGTGTGAGCTGTGTTTTCCTGTGAGCTTCGTTCTCCTGGCTGTGCCTCATTGTCCTGCCTTCTGGTCCAGTGTCAGCCTTGGTTGACTTGGGCAGCCATAGTCCTTTTTGATTACAAGCCAGAAAGTGGCTACCAAAGACTGAGTGTCCTAAATAAAAACTCACGTGGGAGTATTATCTGTCCTGTGGCAATCTTCTCTTCCTAGTGGGGACTTTGCTCTTTGGTCCTGATGATGTCTTTCATGTGATTTTAGCTTCTTTTTCCATGCATTCATTCATCAAATGGATGTGTAGGTCCCTGAGCTTTATTGAGCACTTACTGTGTACCAAGTCAAACACTATGTTCTGGAAGTCTGCGGGAGGTGGGGGGGCTCCCAGGTCGAACACAGGTGTTAGAACTGGAACAGGAAATGCCCTCGCAAGCTTGTGTGTCTGAATATGTGGTCTCCAACTGGTGGTACTATAATGAGAAGATACAGAACTTTGGGGACAGAAGGATGGCTGGTGGGAGTAGTTCACTAAGATCAGGCCTTCAAAGGTTGCCCACCTCTCTGTTCCTGGTCCATTAAGATGAAGAAGCTCCCCCAACACACACTTTCAAGTACTGTGGACTCTGCAAGCCTTCCTTGCCGCAGTGACCAAGATTGAGCATGTGAGACGAAAGAAGTCGTTCCTCTTTTCAGTAGTTTCTGTCACATATTTGGTCACAGCAGCGAGGGGCGTGATGACTGTGGGGGTGGGTAGGACCTTTGAAGGGTAAGTTGGCTTGAGCAAAGTGAAGAGGGCAGTGGGAGAGGATTCCGAGATGATGGGAACACGCACCTGGCCACGGGAGAGAGCAAACCCTTGAACATATGCAGCAGCAAAGGGGAGGACTCCGAAAAAGAGGCTGTGGGGATGTGGAGGCTAGTGAGGGTCACGTGACTCTTTCCCCAAGACAAGGGGAAGCTCAGGGGATTTCAGCGGAGCCCTGGCCTCCTACAGGCTTTTGACAATGGGGTTCCCTTGGAAGCCTGGGGAGACACCGGCCCTTCTGCCTTGATGATAGAGAACCCAGAAATCAGTCTTCACCCTGGCTGGGATCCACATCAAGAGAAAGTTATTAAGAAAACTCCCCCCAGGGTGATGGAGAAGGGCATCAGGGAACAAGCCCAGCCGGGAAGGAAGAATTCAGTTGGAGGATTCTGTGATCCTCCGCCAAATTCCACGAGAGCCTCGGGAGTCACCGAGTCCTGCAAGAGGGGCAGCTGGCCAGGACGCACGGGCTTCTCTGTTGCCTGGTGATTTGTCTTGGGCATGCCCTTTGAAGTCCAGGTTTCATTCTTTCCCTGAGGGGTAGAATCCTGGAAACTGTTCATTTTTCTCTGATCCGCTAACCTCCTTTTTTACCTCTGTTCACACCCATTCTAACAACCTTTCTGCTCTTGATCTTGCTGTTCAATGCACCCCTTCTGTAGCCCACAGAGTATGGCTACTACCATGTTCAAGGCTTTCATGATGATAAAGGGAAGATATGTCAAACCATATTGCCCGCTGGTCATAATGGTTCAACATCAGGGCCTTCACACAGGTTGCTATGTCAACATGGCCACTCAGCCAAGATGCCTCCCCAGCTACTTCCTTTACCTAAAATATACTCAGATACCATTTCCTTGCCTAGGCCCATTCTATCTTCTGTACTACTAATGGCTCCCTAACTCCCCTCATCCAACTTTCCTTTCCCCCTTCTCTGTCTCCCTATCATAGCCTCTGTGACTATCTTATTAACTGGGCATATTATTTATTGTCTATTTCTCCAAATTAGAATACAAAGTCACTGGGGATCTGGTAGGACCCAAGAGCATCCTTTGTAATTGACTTATTAACTGGGCATATTCTCTATTTCTCCAATAGATTATAAATTCACTGGGGACCTGGTATGACCCAAGAGCATAGCATTGCCAGCAGCTGGTGCGTCGAAGCTCAGGGTGGTACTGGTGGGTGAACGTTCTCTCTCAGGATAGTGAAGCAGGCCTGTCCCCATCATCTTCTCTTGCTGTGTTCATGGCAGATACTTCTGCCACTTAAGATGTCGTTGGCATAGACACCACACAAATTCCAAGGTGCCCTGGAGTGTCTCCAATATGCAAATCATGTCCTTGACACATGAGAATGAAGCAAAGGGAAATGAACAGTTCTCTAATAGGCACCATGGCTCAAGGAAGGGGGAAAAAGATTTGAAGACAGCAGGAGCTGTGCAAGCCAACGCTTGGAGACCCAGAGGTGGGTTGCTAAGCCTGAGAACTGTCCGGTGGTGCGAACTCTCATGAAGTCAGGAGGCGGCAGGCCAATCAGCATGGCTGGCCTCCAATCAGCGAGGTCAGCAAGGAACTCTACACAGGAAACCGTCTATTTCTGACCTGCGATTGCTTTCCTGTTTTCCTCTGTGTGTTGCCACAAGAGCCCACTTCCAAGAGTTTTGTTTGAATGCTTTCCTCGCCCCCACCTCTTTTTTTTTTCTTTTTTAAATTTGGATGCAGCCTTGGACTTCCAGAGAGCAAATGTTCTCTTGTTATTTTAAGAAAGCCAGGAGGCTGGGCCATCCGTTGGGCTTGAACAATGCTGGGCTGATCTTCCGAGGTGCTGATTTGAAGGAGACTGTAGAACTCCGGGAACCCCCTCTGGGGAGCCACATGAAGGCGCTCTGACCCTGTGAGGACCCAGTGAAGCACTCAGAGCAAGCCAGCTCAGAGAAACAGAGGAACAGGAGGGCTCTCCAAGCTGGCCGGACTCACACTGAGCCATCTGCCAGTCTCTTTTCTCCTCCTATCTCACCACACCCTGAGAGAAATGGAAGAGAGACTTTCTTTTCATGCCCAAGGCGGTCCAAGGCCCCCAGATCCATTTTTCTAGCTAAACATCTGTATTTAAGTGAGTGTAGAGCTCATATTTTTTTTTTTCAATCTCTAAGGAGTGTCAGCAATTGCTTATCCCTCAGCCATGGGCCATGCTTGCTTTCACCTCTGATGCTACAGGGCCAAAGTGGACAAGGCAGGCTGGTCGTAGAAGCAACTGCAGTTAGGTACCCCGAGTGCCTCTAAGCTGCCTATTACAAAGTGCAGTGGGTACCAAAACCACGGGAGCCAGCTAAAGGACTCTGGACAAGGGATGCTCCATCCTTCCAGCTCAAGTCTCTCTCGATGCGAAGCAGCTGCAGGATTTCCTACCCTGAGCTGGTAGATGTTCCCTGAACAATCCTGGAAATGGTCATCTCTTTGGTCACTGTCTACTGAGTGAGTTAGCGAAGCCACACTGCAAAGACCAAGTTGGGGACATCCAGAAGTTTCTTAGTGATTTGGGCAGACTAATTAAGGGCTTGAGGGTCGCAGAATAGCCATGCTCTGAGCCTGCCTCTCCAGGATTAGCCTCTGAACAAGAGAGGGTGTGTAACAACTGAGGGCCTGGCCTAGAATTTTCCATGTTCAAAATTATTTCACACATTGAGAAATGTCCAAGTTAGGGTTTCTATTATTGTAATAAACCCCATACCCAAAAGCAACTTGGAGGAGAAAGGGTTTATTTGGCTTATACTTCTACATCATAGTACATTGTTGAGGGAAGTCAGGGCAGGAAACTGGCCAGGCAGGAGGAATCCAGACACAGAAACTGTGCAGAGGTCCTGGAGAAATCGATACTCTCTGGCTTGCTCCCGATGGCTTGCCCCTAAGAAAGCCAAGACACTGGACCATTTGGGGGGCTTGACCAATGCTGGGCTCATCTTGAGTGTCAGCCTGTTTTTTAATATGACCCCAGGATCACTGGCGCAGGAGTGGCATCACCCTTTGTGGACTGGGCTCTCTCATGTGAGTTATTAACCAAGAAAATTCCCCAGGGGACGGCCTACAGACAGTCTGGTAGAGGCGTCTTCTTAGCTGAGGTTCCTTCTTCTCAGATGACTCTAGCTTGTGTCAAGTTGTCAAACAAACAAACAACAGTAACAACAGCAAAACGACCAACCAGGACGGGAGATAAGTTCAGACGGAGTGAGTCTGGGGCTGGATGTTCAGTCACCCATTGTGGAAAGGGTAGAAGCCCAGTGGAGAACTCTGGCTGACCCTATGCTCTCCGGGACAGGAGTACTTGGTGGGGAAAGACACATTCCCAGCTCCCACCTGTTTCAGTCATGAAGGACTTTTTATTTATTTATTTATTTTTGGTCTAAGTGATCCACACACTTTGAAAATCTTATTATTTTATTACTCTTGCCCTAAATGGGTTATTAATATATCGTAGCTTGTTCTATAAACAATACAGAAGAAATACATATAATTAAACATGAATTTAAAGATGAGCATCAGGACGCCTGACAGGCAATTAGAATAAACAGAAAGTGGGAACAAGGAAACCAAACTGATGGAGTGTTTAGAATTTGGAGAAATTCTTTACCTTAGAATTTGCTAGCAAAGAAGGCAATATGATCATCTACAAATGTGTTATTATCTACGAGGGGAAAATATTCTTTTCTCAGAAACTAAAGTCTTCTGCTTTTAGTTCTGAAGAAGGTGTCTCATGGAAGTCTTAAAGGAATGACGTCCTGGGTACCATACATTTATATATTTCAGGGTACAACCATGAAATGAAACCTTGGGTGTATTATGGATGATTTTTGGCCAGCTTTTTTCTATCGTGTCCATCCATCATAAGAGTCATTACCCAAGACTGGGGGAGGGGGGCTGAGGTTGACTCATTTTGATGAGCTTTTATAGAAATACTTCAGTGGGGAACACATGTGTGCTAGGTGCTCAGGGAATAAAACGTTCTCAAGCACATGCTCAGGAAGGGTTATGTCACAAATGCCTGGAGACCAGAAACCAATCTGTGGGACCCGCATAAAAGTGGAAGGGGGAAACTTGTAAATGGAGGTTTCTCTCCTGCCTGTGAGTTCCTCAACGTCCACTCTGAAGCTTAATATTAATTACAAACTGCTTGGCTGATGGCTCAGGCTTATTACTAACTAGCCTTTACATCTTAAATTAGCCCATTCCTGTTGATCTATGTATTGTCACATAGCTGTGGCATTACCTCCCATCTTGTTTCTTCGAGGCTGCTAGTGTCTCCCTGACTCCACCCTTTTTCTCCCTGTATCTCTGCTTGGATTTTCCACCTGGGTCTATTCTGCGTGGTTATTGGCCAAATCAGTTTCTTTATTAAACCAATGGTAATAAAACATATTCACGGCATACAGGAGGGCATCCCGCATCAAGAACTGACTCCACAAAGTTGTCTTCCGACATCGCCAAGCTACCACATATGGGTGGGGTGGAGAGAGGGGTGGACGGAGAGACTTTGTCCACAGCCCAGGAAGGGGAACACATAAACTAGAAAATGCACAGATAATTCTCACATGAAGTAACTTGCTTCCTTAATCAGTTTGAAGTACTATAATAAAATACTATATCCTGTATGGTTTAAACAACAAAAATTTATCTCCCACAGCTCTGGGGACTGAAAGGCAAAGTTAAGAGGCAACCAGTCTAGCTCCTGGCTAGGTTTTGCCTTCTTATCATCTGCTTCTGTGGTTTAGAGCTCCTTTTGATGGGCCACTAACCCCACCTGTAGGGCCCACGCCCACAGCCTGACCACCCCTCCTTTCCTATTACTGTCACCTAGGTTGGGATTTCAACCGATGAATCTGGGAAGAACACAAACACACCACCCCTGGTAGGAGCATTTATTACCACTGTGTTGTCTTCAGGGACCACAGGGCTGCTAGCTATCATTTTGAAGGAATTATGGCTTCAGCTGGGATTGCTATATTTCTGAAACTGCTCGTGCAGGATGATAGTTACAAGCTTCAAGATTTCTCTCTGACCAGTTGGTAAGGTCTGTATAAGCCTATCTCAAACCCTTCAGCTGGGGACAGTGCCCTCCACAGAGATGCTGGCATGCTGGCCTGTGCCACCCGCTCACCCTCAGGGGCGGTGTGAGTATCCATGGGGCTTTCTGGATCTGGTACCAACAGGAAAGCACATAGGGAGCTCCATTATCAATGCCAACGCGCCTTTCCCTTCCTGAGATGCAGCTCCTATCTGTGCTTATCTTTCTTCTGAGAGCCCTGGAACTCAGATTCAGTTTCATTTCCAGAAGAATTCAGGAGAGACATGGCAAACATAAATCATCTACTGGGAAAGAAACAGTTAATTACGCGATGTCGTCATATTTTTCCTGGCCAGCACAACCTAATTTACAAAATATTCCCTGTCACCTGGCTGTGATCACCAAGGGAGCTAGGTGGTCCCTCCAGTCCTCAGCTCATTCTCTAATTCCTGGGCTCCCAGCAACCTCCAACTTGCTTGGGCCATGAGTCCCCAGTGCAGCGAGGCTGATAACAACAACCCAACCAACCAAGAGCTGACAGTGAAAACTAGTCACAGCCTACAGAACACTTTCTCATCTGTCCTGGCTGTGGGACTGTCTCCTTGAGGATCACAAGAACTCATGGCTGCATCTTCTGTGAGAATTCCTTTCTTCTCTCAATCTGGACTGCATGCTGACTCTTACACTTCGTACCACAACTATGAGGGGACAGAGCTCCTTAGGGACCATCGGCCTTACTTTCCAGACCACAGAGTACTGATATATGTACCAGGCAAGACAATATCCTAACAGTACCACAAATAATAGGAAATAGGAGAGAATACCCGATTTTCCCCCACAGTAAATTTTTAACACTGTATGTGTAAAACTCTATTATTGCAAAGAATGTTCACCATGCATTGACCATTGCGTGCATACAGAACAGATTTGTTTGTTTGATTTTTTTTCCACAGGGTCTCATCGTAAGAGCTAGTCTTTTTTCTTTAATTTTATTTATTATGTATACAGAGCTCTGCCTGAATGTATCCCTGCAGGCCAGAAGAGGGCATCAAATCTCATTACAGATGGTTGTGAGCCACCATGTGGTTACTGGGAATTGAACTCAGGACCTTTGGAAGAACAGCCAGAGCTCTTAACCACTGAGCCATCTCTCCAGCCCTGTTTGTTTGATTTTATAATATAGTAGAGACGGTTTTTCCACTCACTGTTAAAAACCCATTAAAAGACGTGTACCAAGTTGTTCCTTCAACCCTAAGTTTCATCATATGGAAAAGGCCTATGAATCATCTTTGCTCACTCCACCCCCATACTTTAATTGTGAACCATGTATTCTGTTTGGGAACCAAGTGATTTTTCCACTCAGTAAATGTCTACTGAGCTTATTCTTCGAGACCAGAGCTGCCGAAGCGACTGTGTACACGATGGGCAGGGGTACCAGACATGATCCCTGTTTCATGAAAGTTCCTGTCTGACGAGGAGACAAATCCCCAGACAGCCATGAAGAAGTGTGGTGTGGGAAGTCCTTCTGTCTATGTGTTGCTTTTATCGGTTAATGAATCTGCCTTGGTCGGTGATAGGGCAGAGTAGAGCTGGGTAGGGAAAACTAAACTGAATGCTGGGAGAAAAGACAGAGTCAGGAGATGCCATGTACCCACCAGAGGGAAAAGACACGAGCTGCCAGCTGGCACCTTGCTGGTAGGCCATGAGCCTCGTGGTAAAATATAAAATAATAGAAATGCATTAAAATAAGATGTAAGAGCTGGCCAATAAGAAGCTAGAGCTAATAGGCCAAGCAGTGATTTAATTAGTGATTTAATTAGTGATTTAATTCTGTGTGGTTATTTCGAGGTCTGGGTGGCCGGGAAGCGAACGAGCAGCCTCCTTATGATAGAAGTGTAACCGTTGAGCACTGATGGGTCCGAGTGACCCAGTTCCGTTGTCCGTGTCTTTGTCACAGCCTTGGCCACAGTGCTGTGATCCATGCTGTATGATGTAACAGACCACCTGTTCTTTCTCCCTCAGCAGCATGCAAGTGCTCGCTGCTTGTCACAGGCTCATCACAGGCAGTGTATCTTGTGCCTGAATCTCTGTGTCCTGTTCTCTCAATTGTTCTCAATTATCTTCGCAGATTCTACCATTCCTTGAGATCCCATTGGGGTGTGGCACCTTCCTTAGTATGTAGGATATGTGCATCTATGTGTCATTCATTTATATCCATATGATGTGTGTGTACATGCCTGTGGAGGCGGGAGGTCTCCATCCTGTGTCTTCTGCTGCTGCTCTCCACGTTGTATGGTTTGTTTTGTTTTTTTTTTTTTTGAGGCAGAATCTCTCACTGAATCTGGAACTCATTGGATAGCATGGCTGACCAGGGTGCTCCAGGGATCCATCTACCTCTACTCCTTGGACACTAGACTAAAAGATGGGGTGCTATTGAGTCTAGTCTTTCTGTGGGTGCTGGGGATCCTAACTCAGGTCCTCAGGCTTACCTGGCAAGCGTTTTACTGACTGCCGTCTCCCCAGACCTGATATCTTCTTTAAAACTATGCTGTCTCCAGCCAGAATGGACCTCACCCTATGAGGAAGCGTTCTTCTCTGGCTAAGAAGCATTCTATTTGGGTTATTCTGCCAGTATTTCTTATATACCATGGTCATCTGTGTGCCTCTTCCCTTCTGTCAGGGTGTCAGTGACTGAAGGGGAAGGGTAATGACAGTCCCTGTCATTCTTTTGGATGCACTGTCACCTGCTCTTCCTGCTCTTGTTTGGAGATGAGTCCTGTGGAAGAGCCAGATGTCCTCTTTTATAGATGCTATAGATCCCATACTCCTTCACTTTCTATAGTTACAGACAGCACACATTTTCCCAGACAAATGCAGCAGCTAGGTGTCAGGGGGAGAGTTATGACACACAGCAGCAAGAACATGAAAGAGGGTCTCTGGTGATGGGAACAACTGGGGAAAGTGACCCGGGGCTCTGGTGGCTGAAGCATTGATGACATTCTCCAGTGCCCTGTGTAGTGGAGCAGTGCCAACAGCTTTCCTATAAACCTTAATCTGTGATGACTCTGGCTTTTGTCCTGTGGGCAATAGCCACATCTATGTGGCATTCTGTGAGCTTCCATGTATCATTTATGGATGGGTCTTCTGTTTAGCTCAACAACCTTAGTCGATTTGTGTAACTAGATACTCTAAGTAATTGATAAACCGCAGATATTTATGTCTCAGCTTTTGAGGCCAGAAGCCCACCATCAAGGCCAATGGGTCTGGTGTCTAGTACAGGCTCTGCCTTAAGAGTCCAAGACAGCATTGTTAACACAGACTGCTTCTTCTGAAGAGAAGGAGTCTGTGTCTTCATACATCAGAAGGGACTAAGGGGGCCTTCCGTAAGGAATTAATGTACACACTCACAAAGTGGAGTTCTTGAGGCCTTCTCCCCATCCCCAATACTGTTGTTTATGTGATGTGGGAGTGATTTCTTTCTAATCTGTTGCTTTCATTGGTTAATTAATAAAGAAACTGCCTAGGTCCATTTGATAGGCCAACCCTTAGGTGGGTGGAGTAAACAGAACAGAATGCTGGGAGAAAGAAGCTGAGTCAGTGAGTCGCCATGATTCTCCCACCCAACACAGACACAGGTTAAAATCTTCCCTGGTAAGCCACCTCGTGGGGCTACACAGAATATTAGAAATGGATTAGAGCAATATGTAAGCGCTAGCCAATAAGAGGTTGGAACTAATGGGCCAAGCAGTGTTTAAAAGAATACAGTTTCCATGTAATTATATGGGATTACATTTCATGATAATACTTGGGGGGACTTAAACATCCAATCCCTAACACTCAACTGTTTTAGCATCTGGAGATGCATAAAGCCGTGGTGATTATAACAAAGAAACAAACAATAGGAAAAAAAAAACTATTGAATGGACAAGTGGGTAAGGGTTATTCGTAGCTATAATATCCTCCCGAATATTGTTCCCTGATTGGGGGTGAGCTAATAGCTCCCATCTACAGCGGATATTGTATGGACTGAATGCAATCCTGTATGTTAAGCAGCAGATATTGTAAGCAGCCAGTTAATTGTAGCTAGCACTGTAAACATAAGGGTTTGATGATGGCAATGGCAAGGCAATTGGTCCCCGTGCTTACAGCAGAAGAGAAAACTCTGAAGACGTTCTGTCAAGAACACATTTTCCAGACTTCTAACCTTGCTTCATATAGCTCACATTTAAACACTGGTTGCCTTTTTGTTTCTTTCACATCTGCAGGTTCTGTGTATGGGCTTGTCTCCTCACTGGATGGCTCAGGAACAGCTCACCTCAGGAGCTGTGGCTTTTGCAGGAGCACATCACTCTCAGAAAGAGACAGTATTTGGAGCAGCCAAATGCGCTAGCATCAGCACAGCTGAGTTTAAACACTCTTCCACCCAACCAAAGAACTATGGCGCCCCCTACAGGACAAGCGGGATACGTGAAAAAGAAAGGTGGAGGAGAAGGGCAGGGAGAAAAACCCGCTTCTGGCTGGGCAGTGGGGAGGAAGAGGCAGAGCAACCCAGGTCTGCAGCCAGCCCCAGGGAAACAGTGACAGTGACAGGCTGGGGCCCCAGGCTTTGCTTTGCTCCTTTATCAAACATGGGATGGGAACTGTCACATTCTCAGGTCCAGAGCTAACGCTCCAAGCACTTGGTCAGTCGTACCTATTTTTGTTATTAGTTTTATTATTATTGAAACGTTATTTTGATGCTGAATTTCTCGGTGTCCCTTAAACCTTGCTCCTGACTCACCCCCTCCCCGCCCCGCCCCCACCGCCCTGGCCAGGCCTCATTCACACCAGATGGTGATTGGCAAACGCTCCCCTGTATGAGCTCATCAGCCCTCACAGCAACCTAATAGCCCTCGCTCCGTTTTACAGGATCACAAATTGACCCACGGAAGGATTAAATCCCCCCCAAACTTCGTGCTAATTGAAAATTTAACCTGCTCAAGTTGAACTTGAACACAAGCTGTGCTCTTTTTCACAAGACATAATTAGAGTCCAGGGCAATACACAGAGACACTAATGGAGAACTGTGTGGGAATTGTCGACCAGTATAAATAAAATTTATATAAACAACTATTCTTACTGAAATGTAGGTCACAGAACGCCTAACACGGGTGACCGTAGACATCAGCAGTGTTAGGGAACATTTGAGGGGCTCTCCTTAAAAAGTTGTGTTAGGTGGGTGAGGCAGTGTGCGCCTAGAAACATAACCCCCAGGAGGCTGAGGCAGGAGGACTGCCAAAGGTTTGAGGCCAGCCTGGGGAGACCCTGTGTCTCGGTTAAGGTTAATATTTCTGTTATAAAATGCCATGACCGAATGCAGCTTGGGGAGGAAAGGGATTGGTTCCCCTTACAGCTCTTAGCTCACACTCCAGCCCTAAGGGAAGTCAGGGCAGAAACTCAAGGCAAGAACCTGGGGAAGAAACTGAAGTGCAGGCCATGAAGGATCACTTCTAACTAGCTTGTTCCCCATGGCTTTCTACAACTTGGAAGCACCTGCCCAGGGCTGGCACCACTCAGAGTGGGCTCAGGCCTCCCACATCAATCATGAAACCAAGAAAATACCTCACAGACTTACCTAGAGGCCAATATTATGGTGGTATTATTTTTCAACTAAGATGCCCCTCTCCCCAGGTTTGCGTCAAGTTGGGAAAACCAACCATCACACACTGCCTCAAAAGATAAAATAAAATAAAATAAAATAAAAGTTACAGTGGATGAAATGTTCTCATTTCTTTTATTTAATTTTCTCTGCTTCAAAGAAATGCATTTCCCGACCAATCCTTCAGGCCGTTGGTTGTACTTGGCATGCACTGTTCAGGGCTGTCCATCATAGCAGTCTGTCCCAAGTCCTCGTTTCTTCCTTAGTTAACCCCAGGACTTGGTTTCCCTTGGATACACACCATCAAAGCCATTTTTAATTAAATTTCTGAAAAGCTTGGCAGAGTCCAGGGGGAAGCGCTTGACTAGCCAGACAAGCGTCTCTAGAATGTTGCCCATACACTGTGCAGCAAATAGTTTTCATCATTTTATAAGTACAGCTCGTTCTACTTCACACGCTTATCTCCAGAGAAATTTCTGGAACCCAGAGGATACCTGGGCTTGGGCCACAGATGGAAACACTTCTTAGCAGCCACCCGAGGGAGGCTTTGGTACCAGGTGACCAGAAAAGTGTGCTCCAGCCTTGGTTTCAAAACTGAAGCCTCTCCCCCAGCAGACTGAAGAATAGACAGGAAAAGCCACGGAGGAAGCATCCACAGGCTTTCTGTTTATGTCCTTGAACCTTGTTTGAATGGGGCTCAGAGAGTTCATAATCTCGAGTGGATTGTACTCGTTCAATTTTTCCACACAGAACCCAGCCATGTACATTCAAGAAAGATAAATGGAAAGCAAATGTCTCTCTAGTGAAATGATTGTGCACATAATATTCTCCTGGGACCTGAGTGTTATTAAACACACTTGAAAAAAAAAAAACACATGCACAGAGCCTAATGTTCCCAAAGAAAGCTTTGTATATATTAAATCACCATCCATGAACTGTTCATTATACATTTATTCAACACATACTGATGTTGTGTGTGTTCCAGAGGCAGATGGTGCTACTGCCCTCTTGAAACTTTTCTTCTTTGTGGAGGGGGGAAGCAGGCTGTGAGAAGAAAGGCAAGAGATCTTTATCCCTTCTTGTAGCCTCGGGATGTGTTTAGACTTCACTCTGGAGGGTTCCATCAAGCTTCTTCTAAGATGTCTTAGTGGAAATGGGCGGTGGTGGTACATACCATCAATCCCAGCACTCAGGAGGCAGAGGCAGGTGGACCTCTGTGAATTCGAGGCCAACCTGGTCTACGAGAGCTAGTTCCAGGACAGCCAGGGCTGTTACACAGAGAAACTCTGTCTTGAAACCTCCCCGCTAAAAGATGTCAAAGTGGTCATGAGTTTCTTTAACGTGTATTCATCATGGGAAGTTTTTCCTTCACCCTCAGTTACGACAGATAATTTTTCTGGGTATAGTAGTCTTGATTGCTCATTCTTTCTTTCAGAATTTTGGGTACACAAGTCCAAGTTTTACATGTTCTGTTGAGAAATCTGCTGTTATTCTGATGGAGCTGCCTTGACACGTGACTGGGCATTTCTCTCCTGCTGATTCCAATATACACTCTTTTCCAGTGTACTGAGGGGTTTACAAGAGCACAGTCTTTATTTTAGGAGAAACAGAAAAAAGCATTTAATAAAATGTAGTTCATGTGATTAAAAATAAGAACTTTTAAATTCATGTAGAAAGTCACGTTGGTTAACTTCTTCTAAATATCTTTTCTTGGAGCTGCAACTTTCTGTGTGTGTGTGTTTGTGTGTGTGTGTGTGTGTGTGTGTGTGTACGTGTATGTCCTTGTGCTGTGTACAGCAGTCTGACTGGAGGTCTGTCCACCCACGTGGTATGAAGCAGAAAGCAGATTTCTCTCCCAGCTGTGTTTCTTGGCCTGTTTGTTCTTCCATCAGAACTCTACTGCTTGTATTCCTATGACCATCTTGAGCAACACTTGAATGTATGAACGCTAAAAGTGCTAAGTTAGTTAAAGATATGCAGAATATTTTTGTGACTCTGTGATGAGAACAGACATCTCATTTAAAAGGCTTTTTTTTTAATTTTACATACCAACCACAGTCCCTCCTCCCTCCCCACCTCTTGTTCTCCCCCCACTCAATTCCTCATCCATTCCTCAGAAAGGGTAAGACCTTCCATGAGAAGTCAACAAAGTCCGGCATATCAAATTGAGGCAGGACCAAGCCCTTCTCCCCTGTGTTGAGGCTGAGCAAGGTGTCCTACCATAGGGAATGGGTTCCAAAAATCCAGTTGATTCACTGGGGATAAATCCTGGCCACTTCCAGTGCCCCCACAGACTGCCCAAGCCACAGAACTGTCACCCATATTCAGGGGATCTAGTTCAGTTTTATGCAGGCTCCCCAGTTGCCAGTCCTGAGTTAGTGAGCCCTCCGCCAGCTGTCTCTGAGTTTCCCTATCATGATCTTGACCCCTTTGCTCATATAACCCCTCCTCCCTCCCTTAGACTGGTCTCTGAGAGCTCCACCCAATGCGTAGCTGTGTATCTCTACATCTGCTTCCATCAGGAGAGCAGACTTCTTAAACAAAACTTTTCCAAATAGAAAACAAATTGATGGATTGAATGATATCAAAGTTTCCTGCTTAGTGAAAACAGTCAAGGACCAATAGAAACTTGGGAGTTCTACCAGGAATGTCCTCAAAGGAAAATCACTTGTGCTTTGTGAGCAGAGGGAGGAGAACATGTTGTCAAGCCTGGGATTAAATCCTCAGGCAACCCACGTTTACAAGAAATACAGATGGAAACGAAAGTCGTAATGACATACCTATGACGTCAGGACAAATCACAAAGCTGAATGCATGCCCAGAACAAAACGGGAGTATGTGGACCCTCAGGCTCTCATGTTGAGGATATGGACTTCAGCCAGTGTGGACAGCCACTTCTGATTCCATCACGTCAGATCCAGAATATTGAACTCCTGTGACCCAGCTGTTCTACTAGAGAATCCAAAGGCTGTTCTGGGTAGGCCATCCGGGTCTCCATCTCTGGGGTAGTCTCCCATAAGTCCTTAAGGAATCACATATGAGGGTGTCCACCCCTAGACTGGAGAGATAGCCCAGCAGTTAAGGCTGTTACCAAGAATCACCTAAATAATGATCCACTATTGCCTGCTCCCATTCCAGGGGGATCCTATGCTCTTTTGTGACCCCCCCTCCACAGTTCATATCACTTCAGATAAGAGCATACATATGCACATACAAAATGACAAATACATATTTTTTAAAATAAAAAGATGTTCATTTCTTTAGAAAGAGGTGGAGCCCCCTGCTGTCAGAATGGGAAAATAGATACAACGCCACATGGTGGGGAATATTATAAAGTAGATGAACAGAGGCCCTGTGATGCAGAGAGCAGCAGGAAGGATCCTTGGAGGGGGAAGGTGAGTTAAGGCATGAGAGGCAGAGGGGAGAGTGTGGGGTGACAGGTGGGTGTCCACTCAGTCCTCCCACACAGGCCTCTGTTACAACAAATAAATAATGCATCGCATATCAAAAGGGGGCGTGTGTGCACCCATGAAGATGGTACAACAAGAAACGAGGGCTTCGATTTGAGACCTACTGTTGAATTTACACAGAAAGGAAAGTAGAGATGGAGGGAGAGAGGGAGGAAGGAAACTGGAAAGGGAGTTGTATTCAGTCCTGCTGCCGGGCCTTTTCCTGGCCCTGAGGGCTGTTCCAATGGTGGTCATCAAAGAGAGCTCGCAAGGACTTCCCCAGAGTGGCTGGCCCACAGGAAGCTGTGGATGGAAGGCTGGAGAGAGAATCAGCGGACTGATGCATTCACAAGAGAATTCAGGCAGAAGGAGAGCATGGGAACCTGACTGCCTACAGTTAACAAATCAGACGTGGAGGCAGGATGCCTGGGCACAGGCAGTACTATAGGCTGTAGTAAAGTTGACCTGTGGAGCCCAGCAGAGGGGGACAAGGCATGGGGCATACCGTGCAGAAGAGGGGACTATCTTTTAGTCACAGCACAGACGGCTCACGCTGGACCAGAGGGACAAAAGTATCCAGACAGATCAAAAGCAAAGGAGAGACTGTGAATTCGGAGTGGATTTGAAATGAAAAATAAGGCACAGAGGTGCGCGGTGATGACGGCTCAAGTCTCCGTGAGAGAACTGAGAAGGTCGGTCATGGCCTGAAACACTGCCCCGTGGGACCTAAATGTCCCGGAAATGTGCTGGAATAATTCTCTTATCTATATTTCTAACAATCTCAGGGTAGATGAGGGATGCGGATTTCTAGCTCTCTCTCTCTCTCTCTCTCTCTCTCTCTCTCTCTCTCTCTCTCTCTCTTTCTCTCTTCTTCCCTCCCCTCTGTGTGCACAGGGGTGTGTGTGAGAGAGAGAGAGAGCTTTTAATTTCTTTCTTCTGCGTATGCCCAATCTCCTCATCCTAAGCAAATAAGTTCACTTTAATAATTTAATTATTCCCATTGCTTGTCTTAAGGACTGGCAAGTACTCAGTGCGTCACCATGGAAACCAGCCCAAGTTGGGGCAGGTCCTATTAACTTTTCTGTACCTAAAGCCCTCGTGCTGATTTAACTGTCAAGATGGGGAAACCTGACAAGAGTTTGGATGAGCTCTACGTGCAGGAGGTGAGGAGTGTCACACGGGAGCCAAAGTGACCAGCTCTGTCCTTCATGGGTTCTTTAGGCTGTTCCCCCTTCCAGGACTGGGTAATAAATAATTCCTTTTGTAAGACTGATTTATCTTTCTCCAAGATGTTTAAGAGCTATTACTTGTGATAACCTCTGAGGCTCCATCCTTGCAGGACCCTTTTATGGTACATTACATAGAGGAAACCAGCCACGTGTCTGGGGCAGGAAAGGCACTACACACTAGCTGAGTTGGAGATGGATACGTGGCTTTTGTTTTTGTTTTTTTTTTCTTCTTTTGTAAAAGCATCTCAATAGTGACAGACAGTCATAGTTGAGTTTTATAGAAAAGACACACCCTGTTCATCGAAGCTAGATTTTATATAAAGTGATAAATTTTATATAAAATGTCAAAAAGTATCATATGCACAGCTCCAAGCATACTATAATGTCATCTTGAACATACTCTTCTCTTTGCACAGTGTTCCTTAGACTCTTGCTTTCCCTGGACCGCCCTGCTGGATAGTTCTAGAGGTCAGTGTCCTGCTAACTCCTCGCCACAGTGGTCAGTGAAAAGCGTGGCCACTGGAGGGGCACTACAGACATTCGATGCATGAATAGGGCCAATGACACCTGGCTGGTTAATTCTCTCTTCAGAGGACTGTTTAGTATTCTATTTTCCAGACTTTTATATCACCCAGAGCAGGAATATTTCAATATAATATACATAATAATGTGAGCTTAGGGTTTACCAAGCAAGGTCTATTATTAATAATTAATTGGTGCCAATATTGCAGGATTAATATAATTAATATCAATATTAATGACCCCTCTATTTATTGTGACAAAAGCAACCTGGAAGAAGCATTTCTCTTGTCTCGTGGTTTGAGGGGGCACAGTCCCTCACAGCTGAGAAGCCACAGGGGTGGTGGGAGCATCAGGTAGCTATCATGCCGTGTACCCAGGAAAGAAACAAAGAGCAATGAGTGCGGGTGCTTGGCTCAGTCTCTCCTGTCCTCATTTTATTCAGGCTGGACACCAGCCCATGAGATGCTGCTGCCCATGTTCAAAGATGGCCTTCCTCCTCAGTTAAAGATCCCTGGAAACACACAGTCTTGAGGTATGTCTCCCAGTCAGTCTCAAATCCAGTCAACTTGACAACCAAGACTGATCAGCACAAGGTCTAACAACTAAACAAACACACATACAGTTCAGCCTGACCACGCCATAGAAGAAGGCTTAACATTTTTTAAAAAGGACTTTCTGTTGTAACAAGGTAGGAGAGATTAATGTGAAAATAAAAGTAAGATCTCTAAAGTTGAGCATATAGTTCACCTGGTAAAGAGTTTGCCTAGCCAGCATGACGCAAAGACATGAGTTCGACTCCCAGAACCTCATGAGGTGGGCATTGTGGTGAATGCCTGATATCCCAGCACTTGAGAGATAGAGGCAGGAGAGTCCTAAGTTCACGGCTATCCTTGGCTATATAGTAAAGCTTGAGCCAAAATCTAAGAACAAACAAAATTAAGTTCTTGCACTTTGGAATATTCATTCATTTATTTATTTGTTTGCGAGCGCGCGCGCGTGCGTGCGTGCGTGCGTGCGTGTGTGTGTGTGTGTGTGTGTGTGTGCATAAGTTTACATACACCAGCACAGGCAGGTGCTGAAGAGGGCATTGGCTTCCCTGGAGCTGGGGTTATAAACAGTTGTGAGCCACCTGATGTGGGTGCTGGGACTGAACCCATGTCCTTTGAGAAAGCAGTAAGCACTCTTGATGGCTGAGCCATCTCTTCATCCCCCTGCTGCTCTTTTCACACAGACCTTGTTTCGTTTTCACCACAGACCAGTGAAAGCTTCCTCACAGGTCCGGGCTGTTTCTGTGAGCAGTATTTGGAAACCAGATGTGACTGAACCCTTCTTTCCCAG
>NC_022027.1:31616064-31629599 GCF_000317375.1 Microtus ochrogaster | reverse complement strand
TGACGGAAGAGCTTGACTACAAAGACGAGGGCTCTCTCTAGTAATTCCAACTCACCTTTGTTGTAACAAGATATTCACGGCTAACAAAAGATAGTTGTATTACTCGTTGTAAAGAAAGGATACAATTAAAAGTATATTATGCCCCTCAACGTCCCCTGCCCCCACCCCACGCCCGCTATAAAATTAATTTCCTGGTGTTTACTCAGCGGGTTTGTGTGCTTTTTCCTTCAGCTAACATCGCCACCTAGTGTCTGACATTGACATTGCTCCTCTATTAGACTAGGGTCGCCTGGATTTCTTCTTCCTGGTTGGTTGGTGTGTTCTCTCTGGGTGCAGGGACGGCTTGATTGCTAGTTGGGGTTTTTTTCTTTGAAGTTGAGTTTATCCGTTACCCACTGCTCATGCTTTTATTGTCAAGGTCAAGACTGAATACTGACGTCGTCCAGTCGGTTTTAAGTGAGGCTTGACCTGCCGGCGTGGCCCCACACCCCTGCAAGGTGGTCTTTCAGGACCCAGATTTTACGTTTTCCAAGAAAGGGCACCGCTCTTGCCTTGACTCTCTTTGTGGGGTACCATGGCGGTCCCAGTTTTGTGCAATCAAGACTATGATTGCGCACACTCTGGTCTCTCTGGTCTGCACGTGGATGCCCAATTGTTTCTCATTTGACAGAGCTCACAAGCTTCAGAAGAGGTGGCAAGTATTACTACATGAACTATATTCCCCGGAAGGAGAAAATGTTGCTGCTTCAGTAAAACGAATGAACCAACAAACAAATGAATGTTTGAACGAATGGTTTCAAAGGTTTTTTTTGTTTGTTTGTTTTGCATCTCCAAGTTTTCTGCTAAACTCAGTAAAATACTCCATCTTGAAATAGCTGAATTATCAAAACTACCGAGTCTATATGCTAAGCCCTTGGCAGGACAATGAAAGCCATGGTTTGAGGGTTCAACCTCTAATTCAAAGGCGGATGAAGCTTTGATGGTGGTTAGGGTGGAGGTAGGGTCCCCTTTTCTGTCTGCTAACTTTACAAGGTGGATCAGAACTGTTTTCCCTCTTATCCCAAGGTTTGAATACACTCTCACCTGTTAGAAAACTGTGTGCTCAGGAGAGGGTCAGGAGCACGAAAGTATAAAGAGGACATTCCAGACTCACTGTTGACGGGGATAAATCCTTGATCATTCTCTGTAATTAAAGCATTTAATCTTGTTTCCTTTCTTTTATTTTTGAGAGAGAATGAGGGTGAGGAGATGGAGGGAGGGTTTTTCTTTTTAATCATATGGAGTGGGGGGTGCACCGTGTGTGTCTGTGTGTGTGTCTGTGTGTGTGTCTGTGTGTCTGTGTACCATATGTATGTCTGTGCCCACAGAAGCCAGAAGAGTGTCTAGAATTCTTTGGAATTGGAGTCACAGGCGGCTGTAAGCTCCCTGATGTGAGCACTAGGATCCAAACCTGGGTCTTCAGCCAGGGCATCTATAAGCTTCTGTAAAGCAAAGGACATGGCCAACAAGACAAAACAGCAGCCTACAGAATGGGAAAAGATCTTCACCAACCCCACATCAGGCAGAGGGCTGATCTCCAAAATATACAAAACCTCAAGGAATTGGTCATCAAAAGAACAAGTAATATAATAAAAAAAATGGGGTACAGACCTAAACAGAGAACTTTCAACAGAGGAATCCTAAATGGCTGAAAGACACTTAACAGCTGTAAGAATGGCCAAGATCAAAAACACTGATGACAACTTATGCTGGAGAGGTTGTGGGGTAAAAGGAACACTTCTGCATTGTTGGTGGGAATGTAAGCCCCTTTGGATGTCAATATGGTGATTTCTTAGAAATTTAGGAAACAACTTACTGCAAGACCCAGCAATACCACTTTTGGGTATATACCCAAAGGATGCTCAATTTTACCACAAGGTCATGTGCTCAACTATATTCATAGCAACATTATTTGTCATAACCAGAACTTGGGAACAACCTAATTGCCCCTCAACCAAAGAATGGATAAGGAAAATGTGGTACATTTACACAATGGAGTACTACACAGCAGAAAAAAATAATGACATCTTGAAATTTGCAGGCAAATGGATGGATCTAGAAAATATCATGCTAAGTGAGGTAAACCAGACCCAGAAAGACAAATATCATATATACTCACTCGTAAGTGGCTTTTAGACATAAAGCGAAGAATAATTAGCCCACAATTCACAATCCCAGAGAACACAGGCAATAAAGAGGACCATCAGAGAGACATACAAGAACCTAATCTACACGGGAAGTAGAAAAGGACAAGATCTGCTGAGTAAATTTGGAGCATGGGGACCATGGAAGAGGGTAGAAGGGGAGGGGAGAGGAAGGGAGGAGAGCAGAGAAAAATATATAGCTCAATATGAAAAATTAAAAGAAACAAAAAAATACCACAACAACCTCAGATTTCCTAGCTTCCTTGGCTGTTAGGCATGATGGAATTTTGTTTGGTGATCTATGTAGAAGTCATATGGAACTTCTCAGACAAACTCCCTTTAGTGTGCATGGAGGTGTCAGCTCATGAGACATACTGTTTAGACCTTGCTCTTCTCTTGCTCGTGTCTGGGACTTAGATGTGATGGCTGGAGCCCTTGCAGCTTTCTAGTGTTCACAAGGGACCAGGGGCTGTTTGAGGAAGAATAAGCAAAAATATGCAAGGATTCTGAGTGTCTGCTACACTGTAAGTCACCATCCTCTTTCTGGATCTCCAACTGCCAGATTCTTTGTGACAAAAGCAAACAGGACCCCCTAATTCCTTCAAATACCTGTCTAAACAAGTATTTGTTTAGACAAATAAAAAGGTTTATTGTTTGGGGCTTATGTTAGTTAATGATAGCAAAGAGCTGAGATAATCAACTTACAAAGAGACAGGTTTATCTTGGCTTACGTTTCCGGACGTTCCTGTTCATATTTAGTCCTGTTGCCTGTGGCAACGTGGGGCATCACTGTGGAGTCAAACTGCTCACCACATGCCCAGGAAGCAAAGGACTGAGGAACAGACCCTGCGAGAGAGAGCACACTCTGCCAGTCATGAGCCCATGTGTAAGTTACTGTTGCATCTATGTGTGCAAAATATCTGATGGAAACAACTTGGTGGGGGGGACGATGGTGATTAATCTTGGCTCACAATGAAGGCATGGCTGTGGAAGCCTGGGGCGTGGCTGGTAGATCAAGAAGTCGAGAGTAGACAGAAGAAGAGCCAATCCTCCTGCTCAACTGTAGTACTAGGTCCATCGCCTGGAGAATCCGCCATCTCTCACATCAGCACCACTAGCTGGGAGTCAAATTCCGGAGCTTGTGAGGGAGGGCCTGAAGGTTTCTAGCTCTTCTCAAGAGGCAGGCCCTTAACACATGAACTTTTGGGAGAACATTCTTATGTACCCCATAGTAGAGCTGAACCTGCGCACTAACCAGCACAAGGCTCTTAGTAAAACTTGACCTGTGGGTTGCGACCCCTTTGGGGGCCGCCTGTCATATATTCGTATTGTGATTCATAACAGTTGCAAAATTACAGCTATGAGGTAGCAGCAAAAATAATTTTATGATCGGGGGTCGCCACAGCAGGAGGAACCATATTAAAGGTTTGCAGCCTTAGGAAGGTGAGAACTACTGATTTAGAGTCTGCTTGTCCCTCATGGCTGACAAAAATACCAGTGGCCAAGGTCAGAAACATAAGCGCAGAACTGGTGCACCATCATCCGAAGGAGGTAAAAATCTTCTGTGAAAAGGAGAAATCTGCGTGCGGTGTCCAGCTGGGGCCAGGAATAACTTATCAGGGCTAGTGACTTAGCGAGGGCTGAGAGCCCCTCTTCCAAACAGCACTGAGTCAACTGTAGACAGATGGCAAGCTTTCTTTTCAGCTTACGACAATATTCGGCAAAAGTAAGTGATTCTGATGAGCAAGGGTCCTGAGGCCACCAAAGTGACATCACACAGTCACTTGTGGACGACCGTGTCTCACAGTGCACTCGTCAGCCATAGGTGAAGACTGGGAGATGGAGGCAGGAGGCAGAGAAGCAGGCAGAGAGACTTCCCCTCTCTTCTCTCTGCTCCAGGAGGGTGGGCTCACCCTATTCTCTCTCCTGTCAGTGGCCCTGGCTTGACTTAATGATTCTGCCTGTTCTCTGTATCCTTGGTTGCAGCACCCCAGTGGTTGCTAATCTATCATGATCCCAGTGTTGCCTATGCAAGCTCTTCTTTTATGTTGTTTTTTCGAGACAGGGTTTTCTATGTAGCCCTGACTGTCCTGATGTCACTCTGTAGACCAGGCTGGCTTCAGACTCACAGAGATCCGTCTGCCTCTGCCTCCCGAGTGCTAAGATTAAAGGTGTGTGCCACTAATGCCCAGATATAAACTTTTAATCTTTTCCAATTCTATACCAAATTCCCCCCATTGAACTCCCTGTAATGGGGCCCGAGGCTCCAGTTAAAGCCTAAATTGGCACAGATCCTCAGGCAACACCTCCCGAAGCCAGTACTGGAGAGCTGAGGAGACCAAGACCTGCTAGGACTACCTGGAGTGTTGGTCTTCACAGGCAGGAGAGGAGACACACTCCATCAGTCCCTGAGTCCAGTGGCATGAATATAGCTCCATTTTCTCCCTTGTCTGAGGCTTCCACCAACAATCCTTAGTGGTGGCAAACATTGGTTTGTATTAGATTTATCCAAGGAATTGTCATATTCTGGTACTTTTTGACCTATTGAAATGGCAATTTCATATGCTTCGATGAGTAGAAAAGAAGTGGGCAGGAAAGAGAGAAGTACGTTTCCCATGATGATTGGCAGCCAACACTAAAGCTATCATTTACTTCACATTTACCATTTACAAAATCTCCGGAGGCTCCTTAAATAGCGATACAATGGCATTTTCTCCCATAATTCCTGGACGACTCTCTCTCTCTCTCTCTCTCTCTCTCTCTCTCTCTCTCTCTCTCTCTCTCTCTCTCTGTAGAGGAGGGGTGGGGAGAGGTATCAGGGAGGTCATTTAATCTTCCATACAAGCCTGCAATGCCTGAGAAGATAAGAAACTCACCATCGGTCATGGCAGAGTCAGCCTTGAAGCCAACCAGCTTGGCTCGGCAGCTTGCGTTCACAGCCACTTCTAGAAGTTGCTTTGAATAAGATTGCGCTATTTCATTTTACAGAGAAGGCCGAGAGACGGAGGTTACTAAAGAGTTTTCCCACAGCCACACAGCTAGGAATGCGCTCGGCTGGGTCCGAACTCTGTGCCACTGCACCCCAAGTTCACATGCCTTCCCCTCCGTGTCCTTGCTTGCTCCCGAGCCTCCGACTCTAGTCTTTGCCACAGACGACAATACGGCAGTAATGTGCAGATCGGCTCATTCCTCCTCCGTCTGTCAGTCACTTGCTGAATTCAGTGCGTTTCCCTTGTTTCTATACCTGGAGGGCCTCACCTGTGTATGGACCCGGGGAAAGAAAGGCTTGTGCTAAGACTTCTCACAACACAGGGATTTGGATTTCTCTTTCACCTGTAGGCCACCCAGACTCAGATCCCCTCCACTCCCTAGACTTTCACCTAAAATTAGGCATTGAGCAATGACCTTGAGTATAGTGTGTTAGTGTTTTTATGCTGTGCTGCAGCCAGCTAAGGAGCTTGGACTGCAGACCCTTATCTCTCAAGCTAGCATTCCCTAAGGGGTTTTTGGAGCAAGGGCTGCAGTATTTAAACCAGCCACAAGAGGGCTCCATTTCTTTTCTCTGGATGTTCAGAGCTCTAACAGCTTCTGGGGCCACAGATGTGAAATGCTATTCTGGACACAGCAATTAAACCACATTTAGTGCAATTTACCCAAAATAAGTGAAATGATTTGTTTGCTGGAATAATGAATTCTATCATTTATTTAACCTCCAAATACAAAGAGGGAAGCCTTTAAATAAAACGAATCAGTTTTGCAGAAGATCCTCGCTGGAAAATCTCCCACTCCTGTGTGTATGAAGGCATTTGAAAAACTAAAGTTTCATTTTCTGTTTTCTTACATAAGGCCTCCCTGCTATCTGAGACAGGAAGTCTTGGCGAAAACTTCAGTAAAAGTGGTAGAAACGGCAAGCGAGGTGATCTAAGTGTCCTTTCCGCATCATTGGGTCACAGGCCAGGGAAACAAACACCATGCTGTTGTTTCAGCTGAGGCGATTTAATCTGGGAAATTAACGTCATGGACCAGAGGGGCTGAAGGGACAAAACTGTGCCACCGAACTAACCAGCGCTTTAAGTGCGGGGACAAGATTAGTACCGTCAAATCTGGACGCTCAGAAGGATGGCACTTGGTGCAGAGCCTTAAGCGGTTCCGCGAATGTGTCTCTGGTTGCTGAACGTGTAGGTAGGTGGGCGCTGTTGAAGGCCAGGGGAACCAGCGGTGGACAGAGACGTTTGCACTGAATGCAGGATGGTGGCTTTGGAACTAGGAGGAAATAGCTTAAAACTTACCAACTTTCCCTTTGACTACTCAGCCGATACTAAGTACATGCTTTCTGCTCCCCTAATACAGTAGCCTTGGGCTGCGGCAGTAGAAGGTAACATTTCTCTTTCCTTCTACCTCAAAAGACCTCAGAGAATCCCTTGGGTCCCAGGTGTAGTGCGTGTAAAGAAGAAATATGTTCTCTTTTACTAATAGGGACCAGCCAGCACCCCCTTCTCCATCTGCCAGTTCATAGGGATCAGAAGCCCTAAGTGGCCGACTGGCTGTCTCCGCTTTCACATCAGAAAGGCGACTTCCGTGTCCCATCCTGGAAACATTTCTCTATTCTGAAAACAGACCTCCGAGACCCAGCGCGGGACAGAAGGGCAGCATCCAGGAAGGGGCTCTTAGGTATAATACTGAGAGAAGCCTCTCCCACATCCACCTTGGTTCCTGGAACCATGAGTTCTGCTTATGAGGGGAAGTGGGTCACTTCTTCAAAGTGCATGTGGCAGCCAACCTTCAGGATAAATAGTCCCCCACTTTGTCGTGTAATTGAGGCTTTCTTAGCATCTTGCTCTCTGTGAGACCCCCTGCTCCTCGGGAACAGGAACCGAAACCATAAATTCCATGGGCTTGAGTGCTCATGTGTTTTGTGAATGCACGTGAGCGGAAATATCTCTGGGGTCAAGCGCCATATTTTGTAAGACTTTAAGTACATGAAGAAGGGCTTTTGAAGCATGCAAGGCTGGAAAGTGGGGTTAGTCCATTTTTCCTTATATTTATTGATTGATTGGTTTTCTTCCTTCCTTTCTTCCATCCTTCCTTCCTTCTTCCTTCCTTTCTTTCTCCCTCCCTATCTCTCTCTCTTTCTTTTCTTTGCCTTTCTTTCTTTTAAAGGGAGAGCATCAAAATGCATGTGTGGGGGTCAAAAGACAACTTGTAACAACAGTCCAGTCTCTCTCTCTACCATGTGGTTCCTGGGGACTGAACTCTGGTCTTCAGAGTTGATTTCAGGCAACTTTATCCTCTGAGCCATCTTTCTGATATATATAGTCTGGAGACTAAGGAGTCTGTGATCATGATGTTGACATCTGCTCCAACAGCTGGCAAAGGCCTTCTTGATGTACTGTTCCATACCGAGATGAGCAAGCAAGTGGTCAGGTGTGGGAGGACTCTCTCCTTCCTCTTATTCAGGCCTAGAGTCGTCGTGGGGGCCGGTCTTGCGATCTCATCTATGGCTAATCATTCTCAAAGGCCCACCTCCAAACTCCATTAACGTGTATTTGGGGAAGCCAAGCTTCTCACGTGTACACATGCACAGAGATTCACTAATCGCGGGGTTCGGTGACGTCAGAGAAGATGCAGCAGATGACAGGATCGTAGAAACAAAGCCAGTGTACAGAGATGACAGAGTTGTAGATGTGCCGTCGGTCCTGCCTTCTGCCCTCCTTTCTGTTTATTTGAGGGTGAGTGAGAGGCCAAGGTCTTTCCTGAAGGTGGTCAGGTCTCCACATGTCTTCTCTTGAGCACATGTCCGTCAGGAAGAAAAGCGGGAAGGGACCAAGAGATTAGGGTGCGCTTGCATTTGAGACAAATGTTGGTTTGAATTCGACTTGCCTTCAGCCTTTGCCCCATCACTGTGATGTCATCAAGATCCCCCACACTCATCTAACTCTAATGTGTATCTACATGTTACATACAGACACAGGTGAACGCGTCTTTCCACTGAAAGGGACAAGGGACCGGAGCAACTTCTCCCTGCTTGTTTTGCATAGCTGAACTCTTTGGATAGACCACCTTTGGTACCCAGCGCTGCCAGCAGGCCACACACTCATTCTGCCCAGCGCTTTCACAGGCATCTAAAGTGCTATGGCAGGATGTGGCAGCTCACTTCTGCAATTCCATCACTTGGGAGGCCAAGGCAGTAGGGCTACCATGAGTTTGTAAGCCAGCCCATACTGTATAATGAGTTCCAGGGCAGTCTAGGCTGCAGAGTGAGAACCTGTTTCAATAAATAGATAGATAGATAATAGGTAGATAGATAATAGATAGGTAGATAGATAGGCAGGCAGATAGATAAATGTAGATTACAGTGCTGTAAAGTCTCTATTTTCAGCATTTATGACAGAATACTAAAAACTAATTTTCTAATTGGAATCCAAAATCAACTGGCCCCAGGCCTCAATCCAATTCTGAATGGATGGCCACTTGGTTGTTCGCAGAAAAGCCTCCACCTTCCCTTTGGTTAATTGACTTTTTCACATGTCAGTAGCTTGCTTTGTGGTCAAGTTCTTATCACCCCTATGAGGATGGAAAGGAGAGAATGGAACTATTCCTTAAATATACACATTCACTTTCCCCCCAAACATTTAAGAGGGACCTATTGTATACCAAGAAAGGAGCAGGCATTGAACATCCTGTGACATGTGTGTCTATGTGTCCGCAGAGCAGGGCAGCCTTCATGGCCTGGTAGGATAAACACACGAACAGAAATACTAATTCCCTGGTTTATCTCCTCATGAGAAACCCAGGCCTATTCTGACCCCCCCCCCTCTGGTCTGGGGTGTCTGGCAGAGTGCTACTGCTCCTCTCCTCCCGAGGGTCACCTACGTTAGGCTCTCCTGGGGGACCATATGCTCTGCACTGCTGAGCCCTGAGAGTAGTCCCAGACCACACTGTGTGTCCGAGTAAAGGAAGCCAGTGTCAGGACAGGAAGCCATGCTAAGGAGGGAAGGGCCTGAAGTGAGCAGTGAGTGGAGGCCAGGAACTGGCCTTGAGTGTGGCTGGGCCAGGCCTCACCCCTGTTATCCTTGAGCCGTGGCTGCCCAGATGAGCACAGAGGGATCAGTGCCACACAGCAGAGGGTGTGGTGATTAGATGTGTATGACCCCCAAATCCCAACGTGTGTGACTGTTACAGGCGGTAGGGCTTCAGAAGGTGGTTTGACATATTAGCCTCTCCTCGCTGTGAGACATAGAATCATAAAGAACGTGGTGTTTATGTTGGCCACAGTGTCAGAAGGCTCTGTAATTCACTACAACAAGGAAGGAAAACTGGAGGGGCCCCATCTGTGACAGTGGAAGCCTGTGACGGGGAGACGCACAGAAAGAATAAAGAGCACAGTTGGAACTAGAATTGGGTACAACCTTTAAATGAATAACCCTTCCTCCGCTGCACTGTCTGGAATATTCACATGAACTCCCATGGGTGTCTTCTCTATGAGGCCCCTGACCTCTGACCTCATTCAGGTCTTGCAGAAGCATTAGGCCTGCTCACAGCCCTTTCATCCCGCCCTGCACATGGCTGGGTTGGTCACCCCACCCACGTGGTGTGATACTTGTTTGGTCAGTGGAAGGTAAACAGTCTCCAGACAGACTTTAGAAGGCAGAAGAAGATTATCCATGCCCTTTCCCCTAACAAGATAACCCACAAGGCGTATACGATGATGAAGCCGCATAAACTAGAACCCTCAAGAACCTCCGTGAGTAGGAGCTTGTGTGTTGATCCACACTGGACATGGGACATGAACCAGAAATAAACTTGGGTTGTATTAAGAAATTTAAATTTATTATCGTAGCACAACCTTGCCTATCCTGACTGATGCAGAGTCTCCAAATGTCTGGAGTGACCAAGAGCGCATACTACAGAGGCCCTTTTATTTCAGCCTCCCCTTAGCCAAGACAAGAGAGTTCCAACATAGTTGAAGTAGAGCGGTCGTTATGGCCTCAAAGTCACACTGCAATCACCACCATCCTGGCTTATTCTGTCCTGAAAGGGGTTACTAGGATGGACCTTCGATTCCATAGCTGCCAGAGATATGTCACTGCCACGAGGGAAGAAAGAAGGTAATTAGGACTTAGTTCAACGAAGCTGGCTTTTTTTTAAAGAACAGCTTATGTAAGGGCTTTGACAGTTCATCTGAGTCTAGACAGTGACCCTGGCTCACCCCCTGAAACAGCGAGAGAGAGAGAGAGAGAGAGAGAGAGAGAGAGAGAGAGAGAGAGAGAGAGAGAGAGAAGCTTTCTAGAGTGAAGGGGCACAGGGAAGGAAGTGTCAACGCTGGAAGAATGGCAATGCTGTGTGTTCCTTGCTTGTCACTGACACCCAGTGCTCTCAGACTTCACTTCTTGTGAGCTTCACAAGAGGGGACCAGGGAATCTCCATGAGTTGGGACTTGGGGAATTTGTGGCCACAACCAATGAGATTCATTTGGTTAGAGGAGCTGAAGTGGCAGGTTTGAGGCTGGAGGACTGTCTTTTCTGTCCTCGGGTCCTCTGTCCTCTCTCCACCTGCTCTGGTCTCTGAGAAGTCTGTCACCCACCAGTCTGGTCCTCTCGAACTGTTAGCTGCTGCAAAGTATATCAACAAACAACATTTCAACACTTCTTCCCTGTGGAAGGCCTTGGGGGGAAAGAGGTGGCCAGGGGAAGCCAGAACTCATTGGCAAATTGCAGCTCCTGGCCAAATCCAGCTGCTCACAGCATTTGTACATAAGGGTGACAGGAAGGCAGCCATTCCTCCCATCCCACCCGTCTGTCTGTTCCTTGGCCAAATCCAGCTGCTCACAGCATTTGTACATAAGGGTGACAGGAAGGCAGCCATTCCTCCCATCCCACCCGTCTGTCTGTTCCTTCCCTGCAACTCTGGTTGCTACAGAGGGGACGGTGCCCCCTTGCCCCTTGTCACAAAGCTACAGAGGGGACAGTTGCCCAAGGTGCTGGGGTTCACAAAGCCTGGCTGTCCACCGGGCCCTTTACAGAGAAAGTTTGTAGACTTTTTTTTTTTTTCAAGTGAATTCTTCATCCTTCTTGGAAGCTGCATCTGAGCCTATTCTCTCAAACACCAGTCCTGTGAGGCCTCTGGTAATCGTGTTAGTGGAGAAAATTCAGGTGACAGGGGACTATCACAAGGAAGGGAGGTGACATCTAGATTCTGTGAAGTCACAGCCTATGGCATCTGCCTTCTCTGTCAGGTTGGAAGTGGAGTCTGCCCTTTACTAATCTGTGCTCTGAGGAAAGTGGGGAAGCAGAGCCAGCTCCCAGTACTATGGCGGGGCCCCTGAGAGAGGAACCCAGCGTTCCCTGACTTCCCGCTAACCTGTGCCTCCCTCCCTATTGTTCCAGAGAGGTTCTTTGCCTCCTAGGTGCCCAGCATCAGATGTACATAAAAGCTGACTTTCTCTCTTTAGGTCCTCTGGGTTTTCTGATGGCAGCAGACAATATTTTGCAAGCTCCAAGGAAACCTTTTGCTGCTGTGTCTCCTTTATCAGTGCAGGAGTTTGTGAAGTTCCCTTGATTTTTGTTTTGTTTTGTTTTGTTTTAAACAGCTAAAGGGACTTGTGAGAAGTCAAGGATCAAGCCAGACAGGAAGCTCCCACGCATCGGTGGCATTCCCACAAAAATGTATCCGTTGTCTTCCCACTAAATGCCCAGGCTATCCGGCAGGAGCAGTGAGCCCTGCCCATGGAAGGGGACCAGAAAGTCACTATGCCATGAAGACCGACGATCTTCTAAGAAACACAATGACTTGGACCTCAATCCTCACAGGGACGGTGAACTGAAACCTTCTACAGGATGGGATCACTCAGGCCGGACATGGAGACCCAGCCATCTTAGCGTTAGAGTAGTGTCTCCCTCCCAAAGCTATGCTGGACCAGGAGTGTGCCCGGGACCTCTGTGCTGGGAGCCCAGAGGAGGAATCTTCCACGGACTGTCATACAGTTCTCAACGGAGAGGACAGGGAAATCATACAGGGCCTCACATCCTTCTTCCTACTCCAGTGTTGTCATGGAAACATATTCAGTTCATCTCAGCAAATATGGGCAGTGTCTGAGGAGCAAGGCATGTCTCTACAGAAGCTGGAGGGAGGAGGCTACAAAGAGGACTGTGACATGATGGCCATTGCCCTCAGAGCCACACAGCTGACACAGGAGTAAAGAGACGGATGGGAGGGGGCCCTAAGTGGAATCACAAAGTGGCATGTCCGGTTTACATCTTACCTCAGCCTTCTCCAGGCAAAACGACTGTGACTATATTCAGTAATTAACTCGGCAAAGAAACAGGTTGAAGACCCAATAGCTACTATACTGCCAAGAATCAAGGACACATGAGTAGCTTGTTCTGGTAGAACTTGCCTGTCCTAATGGAAAGGGATAACATGGAAATAAGGAAATAAATGCAATTTCTGAGAGTGCTGGGGCTGAGAAGAAAACAGACAGATGGGTGAGAAGATTCGGCATGACAACACGAGTGGAGATGATTGGCTTAATGAGAGTGGCGGGAGGGTCCCATGAGGCACTGTGGAGGACTTCGGGGCTGGCGTGGAGCTCAGTAGGAGAGGACTTGCTTAGTGTGCCTGAGTCCTTAGCCTTCAGCAGTGCCTGGGATCTATTTCCAGCACCAAGCACGTACACACAAGTTACTTAGCTCCAAGTCCAACTCAAGAGAACTTCTCTTCAGTATTGTTCAGTAGAATATCAAAACCCAAGGAAGTAGTCTGTCCTGAAGTGAGGGCTGGCTGGGTAGTGAGGGAGAAGGACTTTACCTAGCTCTTGCAGAAGAGCGACGTTCCACTAAATAGATTGCATGGCTCCTATATGTCCCAACAGCGTTCCTTTCAGAAATTTAAGCACATTAGAATACCATGAACAGCTTTCTCTCCTCTAATCTATACATTATAAAAAGGTGGAGGACTCTTCTTTCCTCACCGCCTGTCCCTAGTGTCTGAACGAGAAAGGTGTGGCACTTCACATTTGCACGTGTATGCATGCATGGATGACGGGCAGTGGGAGGGCGTGAGAGGCAGTAAGTGCAATGTGAATTCAAGTCTGTTTGGAAACGGGTGATGGACCAGCAAAGTGAGAACCCAGGACCCAGGGAGAGAAGTATAGGGAATGAAATGGACCAGCCGGGACAAGTCCCTCAAGGTCTTGAAAGCTTGATGATCTTGAATAAGACTGCCACAGGGTCTGTGGGAAATCCATCTCTGCTCTGATGTGGGATGTCCTTCTGCATATGTGTTGCTTTTATTGGTTGATGAATAAAGCTGTTTCTTAGCAGAGTAAAGCCAGGCGGGAAATCTGAACAGAGA
>NC_022027.1:31603043-31615875 GCF_000317375.1 Microtus ochrogaster | reverse complement strand
TAATAGAAATGGGTTAATTTAAGTAAGAGCTAACTAAGAATATACTTGAGTTATTGGCCAAACAGTGCTGTAACTAATATAGTTTCTGTGTGATTATTCAGGCCTGAGTGGCTGGGAAACGAAAGCACAGTCTCTGTCTGCACTGCTCTTTTCAAATGCCCACAACGGGAGCTGAACGGGCTATAAGACCACTTCCTATCTGCTAAGTTATGTTAAGTGTTGTCTTAGCCCTCTTCTTTTCAGCAACGGAGGCAGAGGCAAGAATTGAGGGCTGATGTTTCCTTTGGGAACTACATACTCTGGACAGGGAGCTAATGACTCGATGGGTGGGAGGAGGGGCAAGGAAGAGGTGTTCCTGCATGGGAAGAGCTGGGAGGGGTTTTGAGTAAGTGTTCAGCAAGGCCTTCTGCAATGTGATGATGAATGGTGGCCTCTTCAAATCCTAATTCCTGTAACTCCTAAATGCTATCCTATCTAGACCAAAATTTCCTCCAGCTGGAATTAGTTATTTTGTAATGAAGAGATGGTTCTGGAATATTTACGTGGGCTCTCCACCCAACGTCAAGAGGTCTACAGGGTAGATAAACAGAGAGAAGAGGAGACAGTGTCGGCACAGGGAAGGCTCACCTGGAAGGGACAAGAAACTGAATCACGCTAGAACAATGGTTCTCAACCTGTGGGTCACAACCCCTTCGGTGGCCGAATGACCCTTTCACAGGGGTCACATATCAGATATCCTGCAAACGAGATACTTACATTATGATTCACAACAGTAGCAAAATTATAGCTATGAAGCAGCAACAAAATTAATTGTATGGTTGGGGGGGGGTCCCCACAACATGAGAAACTGCATTAAAGGGGGTCTCACCATTGGGAACTTTGAGAACCACTGTCCTAGAACCTAGGTGAAGTCGGGTGCTGTTCATACACTGATGCCAGATTTCAGCTCTAAGACCCGTGAGAGAATAATTTTCTGTTGAAAGCCACTGTTTGTGCCACCTTGTTCTAGTGGCCTCCAGAAATTAATATCACGTACTCAGTCCTGTGAGTCATGCGAGAGGTTTCCATGTGGTCTATTCTAAGAAACATAGACGTCCACAGAGGAAACAAAGGGGCCATTTATCTACCTGAAGTGAATCTCCTCTTTGCTTAGGGTGAAATTTGTTCCACGGGGAATTACTTCCTCTCCCATGCAGCTGGCAGCTACGGAGCCTGAGGGGGTTGCTTCTTGAAAAGCAGGAAGCCATACCCCTAGATGAAGAGCTTCATTCAAGACCACATACATGGCGAAAAACACTAGAAGCAGGTCATGTGACTGACTAGTCTGCCTAGAGCTGCTCTTACCAAGAAGGTCCGTGCCCATAACCCAGGCTCAGGTAGAATTCATGGGACCTTATAGCAACAAGACGCAGTAAACACCAAGGCATCCCCCATGGTCCCAAGGACACCCCAGGAGGGGCAGAAAACCCAACTGATACCATTTTAGAAAACTGTCTTTGGGCCATTGCAGTCCCCGAGGTTCCGTGGAGTATCCACCAGGTGCCACTTCCCCAGTGAAGCCATGTCCTCTGACCAAGCTGCAGGACACCCCACAGACCAGCACCCACCCTGTGTTTCCTCCCTTGTCTTCACTTACCTTAACGTTTGACAAAAAGACTTTGGATTTTTGAGCTTCTCAGACAGGACAGGGTGATCATGAAACACAAAAACGTGGACCAGTTGTGCATTCAAGTGGTCTTTCTTTCTTGAAGCCCCACAGGAGAAACTCCCCACCCCTAACCCCTGCCTCTTTCCTAGAAGGTGGTAGCATTTCACATATGCGTTCATGGGACCAATGCATAAGAAAAAGCCAAAATAATTGTGAAGAAGACATGTGCCCAGTAACACTGGGCTGCAGGACCACTACCAGAGGGTACCTACTCTTGGTCTTGCGGGACAGGGTGTTGGTTTTCTAATACCACCTAACAAAATACCACAGGCTTGGTGTCTTAGCATCAAACACGTTTTCTCATGGTTCTGAAAGCAGAAATTCAAGTGGCCAGCAGGTGCGTGTCTTCTGAAGTCCTTCTCTTTGTCCCCTTGATGTGTCCTCATGTGGTCTTTATATGCACATGCCCCTGATGTCTGAGTGCTCAGATTTTTTCTTTTGATATGGACAACATATCAAAATGGAGATATGTTGTCCATCAATCAGAGTGGACTACGGCTAAGTTAATTTCGTGTATCTACTTAAGAGGACCATGAGATGCTCTCACGTCCAACCTTTTTCTGGATCTCTGCAGGAGGCTTCTTCTCGATGAGACAGGCATTCACATCAGCAGACTGAGTAGAGCTGATTTTTCTTCCTTCTGTTCATCCAATCAATTGAAAGTGAACAAAAGATTTTCCTCTCCTTTAAGAAAGAAGGAATTCTTCCTGACTGATAGCCTTTGGTACAGACCTTGGCTTTTGTCAACCTTGGGATGTTCACTGAAACACTGGCTCTCTCTGAGCTTCTACCTGGCAGCCTTCAGCTCGAGCTTAGACTTTTATTTCTCTTGGGTATCCAGACTTTCGCTTTTTGTTTGTATTGGAACTGTACCATCAGCTTCCCAGGGCCTCCAGCTTATCCTGCAGCCCATCAGCTTTGGAATTTTCTGGTCTCCCTAACTGGGTGAGTCAATTTTCTGTAGTGTGTGTCTGTGTGTGTCTGTGTGTGTGTGTGTGTGTGTGTGTGTGTGCGCGTGCGCGCGTGCCCACCATGTATCTCTCCTCTTTCCCTGGATAACCCTGAACAGTTGAGCACCTACTCACCAGTCATCTTAATCACCTCTTTGAAGTCTGGATTTCCAAATACAGCCCCTCTCTTGGGTAGTGGGGGTTTGGGCGCCAACATATAAACTTGGGCCAGATCTACCTTGCTCCCTAAAGGCGGTCAGATAATCTCTGTCCTCAGCCATTGCTCCTTGCAACAGAGAGGGTTTTTGACTGTTCACTTAGGGTGTAAACTCACATATTAAGTTGAATGGTCCATTAGAAGATCAGAAAGTGCTGGGGCTTGATTTTCCTATAGCATGCTATAGTTTATTCTGTTTTCAAAACATGGACCCAGACTTAGTCTAACATGGGTATCTGTAACAGGAAGGCCGCTTGTTTGTCCCGGCTACTCAGAGCTAAAATAACCATACAGAAACTGTATTATTTAAAACACTGCTTGGCCCATTAGCTCTAATTTCTTATTGGCTAAACTCTTACATTTTAATTCAACCCATCTATCAATCTGTTTATCACTACGAGGTCGTGGCTTACCAGCAAAGTTCCAGCACTTCTATCTCTGGTGGCGGATCCATGGCATCTCTGACTCCACCCTTCTTTCTTCCAGCATTCAGTTCCATCTTCCCCGCCTACCTAAATTCTGCCAAGGCAGTTTCTTTATTCAGTAATGGTAATCACAGCACACAGAGGGGACTCCCACATCAGGTATCAAAGGTATCAAGGTGATGGCTAACTTGGGAGCTCTCCCCACCAAGCCTTAGTGTGTTTACTTCCAGTTGACACTAAAATAATTCCATCCCCCCCTTGCTGTGAAGGTCACTCAGACCGGAAGGGGTCATCTGGCTTGGAGGTGGGGGTGGGGCAGCCCCACAGCCACGGCACTCTTCAGCTGAATTGACTGAAATGCAGCTGCTAATCTGGATGAATTAATGCAGTAATAATTGGGCCGTATTCAGCAAGCGCTAATTTCTTTCACTATATCAAATCAAGCCTCACGATTGTTTTGAAATAAACATGCCGTTCCCAGAATGTTGAATCCCCTGCACCAGCATCTGGGTCCTGGATAGTTCTGGAAGGGTCTGGGTGGCCCAGAGATGGACCATACTCCCCAGAGTGGGAGCTTTGGATCTGACTGGATCCAGCCACATCTTAAAAAGGAAGAAGAGGCTGAGCCTTGTTTCTGGGCAGCATCCAAGGATGGTCCCACAGGGAGGACTTGTTCCAGGAGCCTTTGTGTCCACAGCAGGTGCAGCTCCTGTCATTCCCATCTCCAGGGGAGATATGACCGTTCCAGCCTTGCTCAGGGAAGCTCAGAGTGTCATTGCGGTGTCACTGGGGCTAGGGGCCCTGAAAGCATAATCAGACACTCCCAGGTCAGCTGGCAAGTAGGCCTCAGAGGAAGTATCTAACAGACTCTTAATGCAAGCAAACAGGAAAACCAAAGAGAGGGGAGGACAAGCGAGCCAGGGACACTCGCTCGTCTTTGCTATGCCTGTGGGGGAGGCTGCAGATCGCAGATGCTGATAAGCAAGGATGGACCAGAGGGGGGAGTGATGCTGAAGGGAGGATGCGCTGGCTCTGCCAGTAAGATGTGCAAGTGCTTGCTGGGGACTAGACATGCCCTGCCATTCTCTGGGGGGTGCTATCCCCAGTGTCACAGAGGTCATTGTCACAATCACTCTGCCCTCCCCCCCCACTCACATTGTGTGTATCAAGCCCTAGGATTGTTATGGGGAAATAGAGCAGACAGTAATTGTCTTCCTCCTTTCTCTCCTTCTTCCTTCTCCTCTTTCCTCTCCTCCTCTTTCTCCTTCTCTTCTCCTCCTCCTTCTCTGCTGGGTGTTCCCACCCCACTTCTCTCCCTCTGCCCATTCTGTCTTTCTCCACCCTCTCTAGGATTAAGGTCTACAAGACTTTGGTGAGAAACTTAGTATTCCGTCCAGGGGGAATCATTGCTTTCAAACCCTTCACGAGTCAATCTCCAAATAAGAAACTTGCGATAGAACCCTACATCTTTCTTTTTCCCGTTTCTTCCATGTGCACCCAGCAGAGTCTGCCACCCTGAGACGCGCCTCCCTAAGTCACCGCCTTGAACCCCACTGCCCAGAAATGGTCTATCCACTCCCAGGCTTTTAATTTCAGTGTCTTATAAAGCTTCTTCAGAAGCCCTCCCCTTCCTTCCTGTCTTATCCTGTCAATCAGGATGGAAGAAAGTAAAGTGTGAGCCCAGACATTTCCCTGTGGTGCCAGCTTGTAGACCCAGAGCTTGGGTCAAGCTGCTAGGTCACCATGTTTCCTGGGTCTGGACTCAGACGCAGAGCCATAGAGAGGATGAGACTCGGAGCTACCTTCCTCTCCCAGGAGCAGTGATACTGCATATGGGGTTCAGGCTCTGCACTGCCCAGTGAGCCCAGCTGAGGGGGCCGTTCTCCTGCCACCCAGCCTCCAGCCATAGGCTCTGTGAAGAGCTGGTGTTGTCCCCATGGAAGGAGGATTTTGTTGCTATGCCTGTGCCAAGCTGTGCCCTGGAGGTACATCTACTTAGAAGAGACACCTGTTTTCAAGTTCATACCAAGGATCTATATATGTCAACTCTGATTAGAACAAAATTACAAACTGACTTTTAAATGTGTTTTTTTTTTTATAAAAAAAATAGTTTCAGTATCTATTTTGGAATCATCATGAATTTGGTGTCATTTCTTCTCTATTGGATACCAAATTGATAAGGCTTGTTTTTGTATGCTGCTACGCACTGGGGTCTGTCCTGGGGGTGGTGTACCCTATCTGGGCAGTGGTTAGCCATTCTTCTTACTACACTGATTTGGGCCTTGTCAATGTGATGTTTTAGCTATAAGCTGAGGCTATGATACATGGTCCACTGCCACCAGCCTTCCTATGTTCTACCTGCCGCTGCGACCGTGTCCTCGGGTCATTGGTGCTCTTTGACTTCAGTCAGCAAACCTGAACCTGACCCAAGGTATTGAGGCTAAACCAACGTGGGTGAGTGCAGCTGAGTGCAGCCACAGTGGAGAAGTGAGTGTGTGTGTCCTGTGAGTGTGTGTCCTGTGAGTGTGTGTGCCGAGAGTGTGTGTGCTGTGAGTGTGTGTGTGTGTGCTGTGAGTGTGTGTGCCGTGAGTGTGTGTGCCAAGTGTGTGTGTGTGCCGTGAGTGTGTGCCGTGAGTGTGTGTGCCGAGAGTGTGTGTGCCATGAGTGTGTGTGTCCTGTGAGTGTGTGTGCCGTGTGTGCCGTGAGTGTGTGTGTGCCATGAGTGTGTGTGCCTGTGAGTGTGTGTGCCGTGAGTGTATGTGCCGAGAGTGTGTGTGTCCTGTGAGTGTGTGTGCCTGTGAGTGTGTGCCGTGAGTGTGTGTGCCAAGAGTGTGTGTGCTGTGAGTGTGTGTCCTGTGAGTGTGTGTGCCTGTGAGTGTGTGCCATGAGTGTGTGTGCCAAGAGTGTGTGTGTGTGCCGTGAGTGTGTGTGCCATGAGTGTGTGTGTGTGCCGTGAGTGTGTGTGCTGTGAGTGTGTGTGTGTGCCGAGAGTGTGTGTGCTGTGAGTGTGTGTGTGTGCTGTGAGTGTGTGTGCTGAGAGTGTGTGTGCCGTGAGTGTGTGTGTGCTGTGAGTGTGTGTGTGCCGAGAGTGTGTGTGCCGAGAGTGTGTGTGTGTGTGCCATGAGTGTGTGTGTGCCGAGAGTGTGTGTGTGTGTGCTGTGAGTGTGTGTGCCGTGAGTGTGTGTGCCGTGAGTGTGTGTGCTGTGAGTGTGTATACCAAGAGTGTGTGTGCTGTGAGTGTGTGTGTGTGTGCCGTGAGTGTGTGTGTGTCATGAGTGTGTGTGCTGTGAGTGTGTGTGTGCCGTGAGTGTGTGTGTGCCGTGAGTGTGTGTGTGTGCCGTGAGTGTGTGTGTGCCGAGAGTGTGTGTGCCGAGAGTGTGTGTGTGTGCCGTGTGTGCCAAGTGTGTGTGTGTGCCGTGAGTGTGTGTGTGTGTGCCGAGAGTGTGTGTGCCGTGTGTGTGCCGTGAGTGTGTGTGTGCTGTGAGTGTGTGTGCCGAGAGTGTGTGTGGTTGTTTGATAGGCAGCAGTAATACAGTTCCAGCTAGCATGCGTCTCGCTTGAGGAAAGGGCCTCATGTAGCCAGGGAGGCCTCAAACTAGCTGTGTAACGGAGGATGACCTTGAACTCCCAATCCTCCTCCTCAGCTTTTCAAGTGGCAGGGTTGTCTCAGTCTACCACCATGCTTAGTTTTCCCAATTTTAAAACACAAAAATTGTCATAACCACACCATCAGACATGCATTTCTACTAAATATATATATTATGTATAATATATATTATATACATGTAAAAATATGTTGTGTGTATGTATATAACCCTGCGAGGTTAAACAACTTGCATGAACTAATATCTGGTATATGAGCATTAACACCCATGTCTACCTCATTCCAAAACCTGTCCCATTTCTGTCTGCCTCACATTGTTAAGGCCATACTGTTCCTAGAGATATTTTTAATTAATTAATCACTTGTTTTTATTTTTTTTAAGTACGTACAAGTGGGTGCATCTACTTGTTTGTGTAGGGGTGTGTGCCTATGTGCTGCGTGCACGCATTTGTGTGTGTGCCTGTGTGTGAGTATGTGCTACACATGGAGGCCAGAAGGTGTCGCCCTCCATCACCGTCCACTTTACTCCTTTGAGACAGGGTCTCTCCCAGCAGTGGAGCTCTTTGATTGGCTAGGCTAGGGGCCAATGACGGTCAGGAAATCTGCCTGTCTCTGCCTCCCCAGGGCAGGGGTCAGAGATCTGCCTCTACTGGCCTGCTCAGCCAGCACTTTACGAACTGAGCGACCCTGAAGAGCCCTGCCTGGCAAAAAACGATGCCTCCACAGCAGGTGAGTTCGTTCTGCTTACCAATGCAGAGAAGGAAGCAACAGACTTATCTTTTGCGAGACTGCCAAGTGCCTCTCCTTTCAAATTGTCTGCTCATACCACATTCTATTCTGCACGATGAGGCCTTCCTTGCCCCCCGGGCCCACTCCCTACTTGCCGCCATTAGAAGTTTGAAGGTTTTGAGTAGAATCTCTGTCTTTTGGGGCTGGGGATAACTGTGGAGAAGGCTGAGTTTGACTTGGCACCGTGCTCGTTGTCAGTACAACAAGCCAGAACCAGATGTAGCTCACTGAGCTGAAAAGCGGCTTCTCTCCTGACAGCCTCATGGGCAGGGGTGAGGCGGGGAGACAGTCTGATGTATTGTCCCGGGGCAGCAGGGGAGAAGCAGAAGGTGCAGAACAATGTATTGTATGCTATTATCTGTATATCTAAGGAGCAAACCTATCTTTGAGTGTTATATCTATGTAGGACACCTCTAAAAGAATACTCTAGAAATGTGATTGTTTCTTCTGGCAGGGAAACCCGGGGGCTGATACAGCAGAAGCCGGAGAATGTGGCTTTTGGATGGCTGTGCCTTCAGGCTGTCTTTGTCACTTTCAAAATTACGGGTAAACTCTTTATAGGAAGCCAGTCCGTCCCAGGCCATCTGGCGTTCCTGTGAGCTCCATGTTTGTGTCTCAGATCTTCGGACTTTTAAAAAGGGATCTGTGGAGAAGAGTTAACTCAAGAGGAGGAGGCTCTTTCTGGAATATTCTCTCTCTCTGTAGTTGAGGCCATATAAACATCCTGAAAGTCTCCAAGCGAAGACAACAGAGACAAAAAGGAAGTGACAGGAACTTCAGCCATGGTCGTCCACAATTGAAAGTGATACTTCATTCACAAGCCCCGGGCTGCAGAGTACATGATCCGTTCGTTCAGCTCGGCTTGTATTTGAAGATGCAACAAATTCTCTGACTTCGCTCTAAGCGAGACAGTTTATTTGAGCATTCCCAGACCCCAAGTCTTAGCGCTCCACATGCACACCAAGGGTGTTTTTCTGCTAAATTCTAAACGTATCACTGGAGTTGATTGATTGTTTGAACAAACAGATATTTATGTCCATTCATAAAAAAATACAGCAAAGTAAATAAATCAACTTCCAAATCGTGTCCTTCTGCAAACACCAGCTGCACAGGAAAAGGAAGGCAGACTGTGAGCGGCCCCTGGAGCACAGGCTGGGCTGGTGGAGGCCAGCAGAGCTGAGCTGCTGGCAGCAAGATCTGCAGCCCACAGGAAAGAACCCTGGCGGGAAGCGAGGAGGCAGGCAGAACAATTGTGTGAACTTAGCTCCCTTTCTCACTCGCGAACATCTGGCCACCCCGTCATGTGTCATTTATTTGAGTCAAACCTGTTCTGGGATTGCCCACAGTGGCATTCCCCGCATAAGGGGCCGGGAAGGATTCCATTTGAGACGAGGGAGCACACACTCACCTCAGAAGCCGAACAGTGGAGGAGGAGAGAAGCCGGCTTTCTGAAATCCCCTATCCATAACGTCCACAATCCTGACCACTCTTACACGGAGAACATCAAACAAAAGCTGGAAGTGAAGAGGTCTCTGGGAAAGCCCTCTGATGAGGGAGGGCCAAAGGAAAAACCAAACGCGGAGGATGTCATCTTGGGATTGGCCCTGCAGAGGGAAGACCACCACTTTAAACGGAGTGCACTTACAGACACAGATGTCAGGGACACGGGTTTATTTTTATAGTTCCGCATCTTACGTTTCCCCCGTTGATTCCCTTTCTTATCTCCTGCATCAGAACAGCCAAACAGGATTCCAGTGATGCCTTCGGAGGACTTGCTTCCCTGCATTGTGTGTAGAGCCCCAAATGGGGCAGACACTCAGCTCCACGGTGGTCATAGTGGCTTTGTCTTCATGACCTCAGCCCTCACACCTTCTTCTTTTTAACTGGAGGACTTTGGACAACAGCCCCGTGGTGGGTTTATTCTCTGGCAGTTACAGATCAGTTAGGTGCTAATTACGTTTGCAGATCAGCTATTAAGTTTATGCGCTTGTCAAATTTTGACTCTATGCTCCGTTGAAGTGTAATTAGAGACACTTAGAGCTGGTCTGGCGCCAGTGTGAAGACTCTGGCGCATCTTGATGACCGCTGGATTCATGCTCAGCTCACCCTGGACTCCTTTCCCGCGTTTGTCCCGCATCAGGGACTGGCTGAGCGGGATCCGGTGCAGAAAGGAAATAAAAGCCCCCGAGCAGCCAGAAGGAACTCCAGTGGGCAGAAGCAACGGATGGCAGGATTTTAGACTGAAGGAGACTGGCTTGGCATGCCATTCATGTAAGAGACTTAAGAGTTTGGTTAGCAGTCAGCTTATTATCTTTAGAAAAGCTCGCACGGGACTTAGAATGCACTGACGTTGCTCTAAATGCTTTACAAGTGTTTATCACTTTCGTGCTTGTAGGAATGTTTAGAGAAGTGCAGTCATTATACCCAATTATCAGGAGGGAAATTGAGGCATAAAAAATGAAATTAACTTGCATATAGCAAGCAGAAGATTTTTTTAAAAAATTTGTTCACCGAATATGTTATTTCCTCTGCTAGAGATGTGCCTTCCACTCCTTGTTTGTTTGGCCAGCGCTTCCTCTTCCTTCAGCTCTTAACTCAAAGGCCACCTCATTTACCCTTGATGAACTAATGACCTGACCTTGATTCTGACTTCCTCTACCTTCCTGGACCAACGGGATGCACTTTTATGCTAGCTGCTAACACGTTGGTGTTAACAATTTAACTGTCTGTAATTCAAGGGACAAATCTTCTATTCCTTTGGCTTCCCAGCCTCCAGTACACTGTCTGGAACCCTTGGAAACCCAGCCTCGTGATCCCTGCTCAGCTGTTTCATCAGACTCTGTTCTTATTTGTCCTTCAGGGTCCAGCTTAGGAATCAGCTCCTATAGATGCCATGCTCCCCTCACAAGCCCAGGCTCTGATGCCTCCCCTGCCTCATCAGCCAATCACCGGGGGCCTACGTAATGACTGACGTAAGAAACCCAAATGTCTGAAGTGCCTGCCGGTATCCCAGCGGGGGATCTCAGTGTGTCTCAGTCTACTATTCTATAGAACCAAAATATCAGGGACATCCCATAAGCTTTCGTATCCCAGCTGGGGATCTTAGTGTGTCTCAGTCTACTATTCTATAGAACCAAAATATCACGGACATCCCATAAGCTTTCAGTATTTTTTTAAATGATTTATTTTTATTTTCTGTGCACTGGTGTTTTGTTTGCATGTATGTCTGTGTGAGGGTGCGGCGTGCTCCAGAAGTAGAATAACAGAAAGCTGGGAACTGCCATGTGGGTGCTGGGAATTGAACCCAGGTCCTTCGGAAGAGCAATCATCTCTCCAGGCCCTCTGGAGTTATTTAAAATAAAGGGTTACATGTGGATGTGGGTATGTGTGACACACACACATCACAACAATTTTTCAAAGGAATCATGAATTTGAAAGAGAGCAAAGAGGCAGCACATGAAGGACTTAGAGAGAGAAAAGAGGGAAATGAGGTAATTATTTTAGGATCTAAAAACTAAAGGATTTTAAAAGGAGATTTATTTGTTTTTATTTTACCCATAAGGACGTGGGCCACAGGGATTGAGCTCAGCTCGTCAGGCTCTGGTGGACACCTTACCTGCTGAGCCATCCCGTCAGCCCATGGGGCACCTCTTTTAGAACACACGAGACAGTGGGATTGAGGAGACGACTTCTAAGTGCCGCTCTTTCAGAGGACACGGGGTCAATTACTGTCACTCATATGATGGCTCACAACCGTCTGCAGCTCCAGTTCCAGAGAATTTGACACCCTCTTCCGGCTTCCATGGGCCCCAGGCACTCACTCGGTGCACACACACACATGCAAGCTAACTATTCACATGAACAAAATAAAAATAGGTAAGTCTTTAAACAATTCTTCATTTTGTTTGTGTGATAGATTTATACTTTTCATATCATTTTCTTTTTTAAAAAAAAATAGATGACGACATAAAGGAGAGAATCAAACTCCCTTTGGTTTTCTTTTACATACGTACGGTGGCATTTGTGAACCTATCTACTGCTTTAAAAAAATAAATGTTTAAATGTTTAAAAAATAAAAATAAATAAAAAGGTTGTTCATGTGAGGTGTTCCTATCAAAAGTCAACAATATATTTGTCCATCTTAAATTTAGTGACAATTTATCTACCTATTTACTAAAAGGTTTATATACGTCATCAATGCTCTTCAAAAATAGGCATAAAACAAGGGATAATTCCATTTTCCTCCTCATTAAGGGAACTAATAAACGAACAAAATGCAATAGGTATACAACTGGCCAAGGTGCAGTGAGATCATCAGAGACCTCAGCCACAGCTGGAACCTCTGTATTGCACACAGCCCAGGCCCAGGAACCATCACAGAAGAGTCGGCTCGAGGTAGGGGAGGACCAGAGTGAAGCACCGATGTCTGGACATGACAGGACTGTGGCACCCAGGAAGTCACAGCAGCTGTAGTTGCCTATGAAAGACCTGCCCAAGAACAATCTGGTCAACATTCCAGCCTGGAGTGGGCAGGCATTTGTTAGCTCACACCCTTGAGGTGTCATTGACTGTTGGTGGCTTCTGAGGGAGGAACAGTCAGATTTCTTTAAGGTCGTGGACCCTGGTAGGTCAACCACGCTCCAGAGATGGCCTTGCACCCATGAATATATGGGCAGAACAAACTGGACTTGGGGGATTATCTGGGGATCAGTAGGGGTGAATCTGAGAGGGTTTGGGAGGAGTGGGAGTAAATATGATTAATGCATGTTGCATGGAATTCTTCAAGGATGAATACAAATATGGTTTTTTAAAAATATTTATTTATTTATTTAGTATACAATATCCTTTCTGCGTGTATGCCTGAAGGCCAGAAGAGGGCACTAGACCTCATTATAGATGGTTGTGAGCCACCATGTGGTTGCCAGCCACCATGTAGTTGCTGGGAATTGAACTCAGGACCTTTGGTAGAGCAGGCAATGCTCTTAACCGCTGAGCCATCTCTCCAGCCCTCTGGATTTTGAGACAGAGTCATATGTAGCTGAGGCTGGCCTTGAACTCTTGTTTCATCTTCCCAATGAGCCAACCGTAATGCCTGGTTTGAATCTGATCCTAATTGATGGGGAACCCTCCCAGGGATTT
>NC_022027.1:31599727-31602943 GCF_000317375.1 Microtus ochrogaster | reverse complement strand
AGATGGTTGTGAGCCACCATGTGGTTGCCGGGAATTGAACTCAGGACCTTCGGAAGAGCAGGCAATGCTCTTAACCGCTGAGCCATCCCACCAGCCCACAAATATGTTTTTTTAAAATAACTTGAATTTTTTTTTTAGAACACACTGATTCAGTTTTCAATGGTCATACATGACCACGTGAGGGTCTCCACCCATGGGTCAGTGGCACTCTTTGCTTCCTTGGCCATTCAACCTGAGAAAAGCAAGAGGGTTCTCATAGCTTCCAAGAACTGTTTTGAGAGAATAAAGCCTACCAATGCTTGAAAGCCAGACTCTGTGAGACGGAGGAGATCCCTGACATGCTAAAAGCATGAACGTGCAGGCACACACGACAGCTTTGGCTTGATTTGCCCCAGCTGACAGCGTGTGGCACAGACACAAGCTGCCCCTACTGAGGCCTGTTCAGACTGCAGCCAGGAACGCAGTAAGTAAACGGTATCATTTATAGCGTCTGACTTTGGGGGTGGCCGTTAAACAGCTGTCAGCGGCTGGATTGCTGCATTGATTTCATCCTTGCTCATTCATTATCTACTTTACGTTCTTATCATTTTTGCTTGTAAAAACGAAGCTTGAAAGGAACTGGGGGGGGGGAACTCAGTGGTGAAAGGGATTGCTGAACAGGTGTGAGGGACTGGGTTCAGATCCTCCGCACCCATGTAAAAACTGGGCGTCGTTGCTCACACCTGTAACCCCAGTGTGAGGGAGCAGAGGCAGGAGACTCTTTGGGATCTTTGGTAAGCAGTCATTTCCAGCTTCTGTGAAAGACCCTAGCCTAAAAAAAATAATAAAGTGGAAAAGTAATTGTGAAAAAAATCTCAATAAAACTCTGGCCTCCACATATACCCACACAGGTGAAAATGCTTTCCCCTCCAACACACATACACACACACACATGCACACATATACCCACACAGGTGAAGATACTTTCCCCTCCTCCAACACACACACACACACACACACACACACACACACACACACACACACACACACATGCATACATATACCCCCACAGGTGAAGATGCTTTCCACTCCCCCAACACAGACACACACACACATATACACACACGCATACACACATACATACATACATACATATATACACACACATTCACACACACACACATATACACACATTCATACAAACACACATACACACACAATAAAGCCTGGAATTCTGAGCCTGAAGTCTCACAATCATCCCTGGTGTGAAATGAGCACAGGATAGCATACAAAGACTTTCTCTCCAGACAGAGGAGAACACCTTCCAATGTGGAAGATACATGGGGTCTCTGACTTCCATAGTCCAGGAGATGTAGACAGCATGAGGAGTGAGGTCAATTCCTGGAGAGCAGAAAGGGTGGGAGGGAGGGGACAAACTTGTAAGGTTCCCTGTGCATCTGCCACAAGCATGCCATCGTGCCTCTCAGGTGAGGAGGGACCGTGAGAGAAACACTGTCCTCAACACAGAGAATCAGCAGGGGGTGACACAGATGGTTCCTGTCACCCTGAGGTTTAGCCAACGAAGTAAACCATGTAGTGTATCAGATGCTGATGGCTTCTCTGGAGAAAACGGGTGAAGGGTGGGCAGGGCTAGGATAGCCGTGTGGTTTGCCAGTTTAGGGAAGGCCTTCCTGGAAAGATAACAGTGATTAACGACTCAAGAGCGGGGTGTGTGTGTGTGTGTGTGTGTGTGTGTCTGAGTGAGCAGAAGTGAGAGTAAGAGAGCAAGGGAGAGAGGCTGAGACTGGTGTGTATATTGGACATAGAAGTCAAGAGCAAGTGCCACGGCTCACAGACAAGAACATGTTGCATGTTCAGGGAGCAGCAAGGACAGCCGAGTGGCAAACAGGGAGTGATGGCATGGCAATGGTGGAGCCTCTACACCTGTGCAACAGTCTGTGCCGAAGGTTAATGACTTGGCATCAATTTGTTCACAACTCTTTAATATGGGCAGATCTTGGTGGGGACAGTTTACATGCATTCTCTGTGACATTAACTAGGGCATCCTTGGCAGTAGGTGCTGGCTGTAAGTTGAAAGCTCAGCGTGGGCTATTAGCTAGGGACCTCCATCTTATCTATACAGATGATCCCCAGGCTAAGGCTGCCTTACCCATGGTGTCCATGTCCCAAGAACGAGTGTTCCACATGACCAGTCATGGGAGCTGCCAGAACCCATGGGCGACTCAACAAGGCAACTTGAGAGGCAGGAAAGGAAGGTCCCTGGCCTCTCACTAGAAGGCATGCCAATGAAGTTAAAGACCATATTTTAAACCTGTCATAGATGGCACCTGCAATCCCAGCACCCAGGAGGCAGAGGCAGGCTAGTTTCTGTGAGTTCAAGGCCAGCCTGGTCTACATTGTGAGTTAAAGGCCAGCCAAAGCTACATGGTGAGACCCTGTCTCAAAAACAAAACAAAGGCCAAAAACCTTTGTTTGCCTGAACCTCGTTGAACATGGCCATAAATAAGTGTGGCAAGTATTCCCAACCAATGTTCTGCTATTCCAAAATACCTTTTGGGAAATCTCTGCTGGGGCTGGAGAGATGGCTCAGCAGTTAACACTTGTTGCTCTAGCAGAGGACCCGGTTCTATTACCAGAACCCACATGGCAGCTCACAACCTCTGAAGCTCCAGTTTCAGGGGACCCAACACCTTCCTCTGGCCTCTGCGGTACCAGGCATGTTTGTAGGACACAGATACACATGCAGGCAAGCACTTATACATATAAAAAATAAATCTTTTTTTTTAAGTTGACGTATAGATGGGGAAAGAAAAAGAGATGAAGCTAAAGATGACACAGGTGGTCAGGGCCCTGAGTGGCATTCCCAAGATGCTAGCAAGATACCGATAGGAAGTGATCAGATCCTTGTATTTTTAAGAAAGAGCCAGCGGGATTTTTTTGATGCATTTGGACGGCACCAAGGCTTCTGTGCGGAGCCATCAGAAGAACGGGATGGTCATTATCTGGTGGAAAAAAAGACTGAGAAGAAATGGACTTGGTGGTTAAAGCAGGAATTTGTTTTCTGACATTTTAAATGAGTACAGATGTTGGCTATGTAGGTGAGTGTGTAGGTGAATGTAGGTATGAGTCTGGACCCCGGGAGCAAAGCGAGGGATACAGATCTGTATATCTGGGATGTATAAGCATAGACATAGTGTTTAAAAATGACATTTTGTA
>NC_022027.1:31580051-31597749 GCF_000317375.1 Microtus ochrogaster | reverse complement strand
GGACATGGCAGAGGTGAAGGCAGAGGGGACATGGCAGAAGTGAAGGCTCAGGTATTTTTCATGTCTGTGGACCTGAAGGCTTCGAGGAATAGCAGATGCTAAGAAAGACGGGGACTAGTAAGGAAGTGGAGCGGTGAAACTGGGGTCACTGAGGCTCCAGTGATGGGGAATGATGAACTCAAAGGTAGGTACGTGGGACGTGCAGATGGAGTGAGTGCAGAGCCGTGTCGTGAGGAGAGAAGACACTGATATACTAGGTGACAGGCAGCATACTGCACAGAGATCAACCAGCAGGATCTAGGTGCAGGAATCAGCTCTCGAAATTAATACAATCAATTTTAATAGGAAGTTGTACGTCAAAAATAAATGCGAGAAAGAAAATGAAACTATTATTCTACCTATACAAATAAGCCTCCCTCAGTAGTTAAGCATGTATCATTCTATGAATGTCTTATACAAAAAATGAGATCACATTGGATACATGGTTTAAGAACTTCGGTGATTGAATGATGTAGCATGAGTAGTTCCCCCATTAATAAATACTCTTGTATATTAATTTAATGACTATCTGGGATTTTGCTTCAAATATATGCTAATTAGTCATCTAGTCCTTTAGTCAAAGTTTTAAATTGGTTTTGGTTTTTACTGTGAGGAAACAATAGTGGATGAACGGGACTTTTGCTGTCTTTGAGCAGAGCCATAATTGCTTATTCCTTGTGAAAAAGACTCTAAGTTTACTGGGCAATTCACCCCTCTGATGAGCAAAGCGTATTCACTGTTTTGAGGCTTTTGGTCCATACTGCCAAGCTGTCCTCTGGAAATATCTCACCAGTGTTTAGCCCTCTCAGTGGGATATGATAATGCCAGGTCGCCATATAATCTTTTTTGCAGTGACCCCGAAAAACGTATTTACCTGGAAGATTGCTCGAATCCTGTCTGACTCTTGCCTGATGTTTCCACAGTGTGAATATTTGGTAGTATTTATTTGCTGTTGATCCACGGGGCTAGAAGGATCACCCTCCCGTAAAAAGACTTGGGATCCCATTTTTAAAAGACAGAAAGCCTGGCCCTAAAGTAGCATAAGACGGCAGAGCAGTTTCCAGTGGGAGACTAGGGTCCCAGCTATCTTGCCTGGAAGAGTTTTCCCATCTTCCTTCCAGCTCACCGGTTCTCTGAGTTTTTCTCTTCCTACTTCACAGACCACCCTTGCCCCCTCCTCCTCAACACCGATGGACAGGAAAGTCATCCCCAAATCAAATATATTTAGATGGAATCCTCCTGCCTCATGACTCCTTCTTGCAAAATCAACTCTTCCTAGAAATTTGAGTTCTGCCTGTGCCTTCTTTCAGGATGGTCCCTTCCTTTTCACCTCGGATGACACTCAGTGAGCAGCTCTGCGGTTCCCGGTGACACTCCCATATCACAACAGAAGCCCAAGTACTTTCTTCCTTTCTGAGGCGGCCTTCTTTTTTCTCCCTATCTGCATCTTTTGCCCACTCATTAGCATTTCCTTCTTGGTTTCTCTAGAAGTTAAAAAACCGGGGCTGTCGTCATCTTCCTGCTGTGGCCGGCCACAGCATGATTCACTGGCCAGTGAAGGCTGTTTAACTCCCCAAGCGCAGAATAAACAAGAGTCACTGATAACCCGGGGGAGGGGTTCCTCCTGTGACAGCCTGGGTTACATAAGATGCATTGTTCAACCCTCCAACAATGGCCTGAGACTAGAAAACAAAAAAGACCAGAAGAATGAAGCAGCACCTGAATAAACGAGGCTGTGTTTGGGAACGCGCTGGTTTACGTAGAATATTTTCAGGGCCTCCAGAAGTTGAGTCATGTTTTCCCCTTTTGCTCAGGGCTCATTTGATAGTCTCATTAGGGCACCAAGGAGTTTAAATAGAGGGAAAATGTTTTGACTCATTAGCACAATTTTTGTCCTTCAAACGGTATTGGCAAACAAAAATCCAAGTCCTAATAATGGAAAACCCAGCGAGCGTGTTGCTGAGTGCCAGATTAGGAGACAGTTTGTAGGAAAATAACCTGTATTTTTATATGCTGTTTATCCAAGACTTCCATATGTGAACACACATGCACAGGTACGGGCTCAATTAACACCTCATTTTTTTTAAAAAAAAAAAACAGAAACATATGTATACCTAAAATGTGAATGAGTCTGTAAATGTTGTAGTCTTATCCTAGAAAGAAGAGCTCGCACGCAGTGTAGGTTTTTGGAGCGACTCTCCGCCCCTTGCTCAAAGCACAAGCTAGTGACCGTCATTAGTGCTGAGCGAAGAAGCACATGCCAAAGGGTGACAGAGGAGGAGAAATCCCCCATGTCAGCTGCGGGGTGCGATGCCACAGAGATGTATGTCCCCCGCGTCTGCCAGACTGCCTCTCTGCTCTGGAAAGTGGAAGATGATAAATGTCAGTACACTCATGTCGTTAGATAGAAGCGAACCGGGGCTGTCTGGATCACATGCAAGAGTGGCAGAGCTCAAGATGTGGCTGCCAGATGGTGCTTAGGAGCCGGGCGCATGGAATGCCTGCTCAGGGAGGTTTCAGTAGCAGGAAGAAGCGGCCTGGAACCTCTGGGTGCCGCCGTGTCCACTCTAAGGACTCACTTCGGTGCATGCTCCAGTGCCCATCAAACACGCAGCCTTCCATGCTCCCTTCCTAATGGACTTATAGAGATGTGTCTGGAGGGATGTTGGGTAAAGGGTACCACCAAAATATGTAAAAGGAACGAGGTTGCTATGGGAGACCATCCCACTGTCAGAAGAAAGGATTTTTCGTATAGACGGGTTATTTATTATTTATTTATTAGTGAGCGATGCCATTTCATTCAAAAGACAGAGTCAGACTTGACTGGAAAGGGAGAGGTTGCCTGCCCTCACTGCCCGATCCACTAAAACCTTGTCTTTGGGGAAGTGCTCGGCAGACTACAGCACAACAAACACTTCTTTTTCTTTGTCCTGGGTAAGGAGGAAAGAATACCTGCACCGTATTAGAACCCATATTTGAGATTTTAGCCTCACGGTTTTCAAAGCATTCTTCTAGGGACTCACAACCCCCATCCTACAGCTGATGTAGAAACAGACCACGGCCCTGATTCTGGTCACACAGTCACCATGCAGCCACACCGGTGGCCCCTGAGGTCCTGCCTGGCTTGACACTTTATCAGCTACTTCTTACCAAAGGTCAACAGTGTGGCACATGCTGTGTGCTTATAATTTACCCTGATGGAGGAAGGTCATCTGTCTATTGGTTAATAAAGAAACTGCCTTGGCCCTTTAATAGGACAGAAAATTAGGTAGGTGGAGTAGATAGAACAGAATGCTGGGAGAAAGAAGCCGAGTCAGTCAGTCACCATGATTCTCCTACCTGACACAGAGGCAGGTTAAGATTTTCCCTGGTAAGCCACACCTCGTGGGGCTACACAGATTATTAAAAATGGGTTAAAGCAAGATGTGAGAATTAGCCAATAAGAGGCTAAAACTAATGGGCCAATCAGTGTTTGAAAGAATATAGTTTCCGTGTAATTATTTCTGGGCATAAGCTAGCCAGGCGGCTAGGAGCCGGGTGGGACACAGCCCGCCGCTCCACACTACTACAAAGTGGCTGCTCCTATTACAACATTACCCCGTCATCATCTGTAGAGCCTTGCTGTTGTCCCTGTCAAACGACAAAACTGAGACTCTCAGGGACCAGCACCCTAGCTCTGGTCACACAGCCATGTGTGCAACTAAGCAAAGCTTTGTACGAGTCTACATTGACACCAAAAACTGCCCCTTCCCACCCTAACAATTATAGTAACTCACAATTAATGAGCTTTACTATTTCCCAGGCACTGATCTAGGTGTGTTTTCTGTATGAACTTGTTTAATTTTTATAAGATAATGTCTTATAATTTTCTAAGGTACTGTCAGTATTTCTGTTTTCCAGGTAGAGATATTGAGGTGTAAAGATACTGACTGGCCAAAGCAGGTGAAGGGTGAAACCAAGGTTTAAGCTTGAGCTTCAGTAATTTAATTCTAGGAATCTTTCAAAACAAACAAAACACCAAACAAACAAACAAACAAATGTTTATTTTTTTCTGGAAACAGGGTCTTACTATGTAGCCTAGCTTGGCTTCAAACTCATGATCCTCCTGCCTCAGCCTCCAAGCGCTGATGAAGCAGATGAGCATCTCATGCTTGACCAGATGCACATGTTTAAGTTGCTGCATGGCTGTATCAATGCCAGCTGTTCTGCTTGCTTGCTTGACGCAGCAGCTGTGACTGAAGAAGGCTTTTAGGCAGAGCCATTTCTTCAGGATTTTAGAAACTCTCTTCAGAATCAGTACCAACTCCTCATTAGTACCCACACTCCCCGACATCTCTAGGGTCTCTTTTGGATCAGGAATTACTGGCTTTGCTAGTGATAATGCAATGTCTGATTAGCCACCTCAGCATCTACTTGGGAGCTTTTGGGAAAAACCAGACCTCGGTGCCAGTGCTGATGAGTCAGATTCTGCAATGCCAGCAAGATTCTGAGGTGACCCTCAGGCACATTAACCTGCGGTAGTGTGGGACCCAGAGACTTGAAGGGCTCAGATCTGAATCTCAGCTATGCATAGGAGTTCCATGGTGGGAGGCTTTTCAAAGTATAGATGCAATGCATAGACCTCACTCTCAGAGAGTCAGCTTTGCTTGCCCATTGGGTCCCGGGAGTTCACACACGTTCCCAGGATGACTTTAGATTGCAGCTGGTGTTGAGAACCATTGCTCTCAGAGTGTCCCAAGGACCTCAGCAAGTCCTCAGACTTTACACCCAGACATCTGAATCTGCCTCTGAGGGATCATAATATCCTCCAAACGCTGCTCACCCATCCGCGCTCTGTTACCGGAAGTGTCGTGATTGTAATAGAAGCGGTGATGTTCATATTGGCTTGTCCTGACTGCTCCCTCTGATCCTACCATGGTGACTTAACTTTCTTTCCTTTTTTTTTTAAATTACCCTCTGTGCAAAGAAAAGAGGCATTAGTGTGCTGCTACGTACCCAGCTTTCTGACTGGGAGCTTCATCATCCAGCTACAAGGCTGAATGAAGTGTTATTCCAACTGTCCAGAGATGGGAGAGGCTATTCGTCCTGAGGAGACCGTCCACAAGAATACGGATGTTAAAGAAAATTCTGGGCACTACGGAGGATTTGCTAGTGAGGAAGAGCTGAAGATTGAAATATATACCCTTCACATTGTTGACTAGGTTCAGTCTATCTATAAGCCTTTTTATTGCCTGTGATCTTAATTCTCACGTGTTTAAGTTGCTGTGTTTAAGGCCATAGGTAACAAAGACATACCAACTTGTTGTCTAGGGTATGGGATTTATTTATGGTCTTATTTTTTCTTCTTTTCTGTTTTTGAGACAAGATCTACTATATTGAAGAATAGTCTCAAACTTTCTAGGTACACAAGGATGATCTTGAACTTTATGATTTCCCGGCATTTACACTGCCACACCTCATTTTATGTGATCCTGGGGATCAAACCCTGTTGTGAAATATTATTTTAACTAGGCAAAGATATGTCACATTTTTTATGCTGGCAGAATATCGCTTTAATTGTGTAAAGGTGTGTTACTTTTGTCTGTGCTACATTTGTTCAATTATGAAAAGATGTGTTTCATCTCTTCCACCTTGCCTGCCTAAGGCATCTGATTGGCCAAATAAAGAGCTGAATGACCAATCATTAGGCAGGAGAAAGGAGAGGAGGGCCTAGTAGGCACAAAGAATAAATAAGAAGACATCTAGGCTAGAAGAAGGGAGGAAGAAGGAGAGAAGGGAGAGGAGAGAACCCAGGAACACCCAGGGCAAGAAGTCAGGCAGCTGACAGACAGACAGATGGACATAGAGAAGCAGTGGAAGTAAGATATACAGAAGCAAGAAAGGTAAGAAGCCCTGAGGCAAAAGGCAAGCCAAGAGAAACAGGTTAATTTAAGTTAAAAGAACCAGCTGGAAATGAACCTAAGCTAGGGCAAGCATTCAAAACTAATGACAAGTCTTCATTTCATGATTTGGGAGCTGGTTGGTTGGTGACCTAAAGGAAAAAAGCCTGGTACAAAACCCAGGGCTTTGTACATGCTAGAGAAACATTCTATCAGCTTGGCTATACCCCCAACAATGTGCTATCTTGTTTCATTATAGAAAATAACTTGCATTGCAACAGGCAGAATTGTTGGTGCTTGGAAAAGATCTGACACATAGTAGGTGCCTACCCTCTGACACATAGTAGGTACTTTTTAAAGCATTTACTAAATGAAAACGAGGAGGGCAACTGTTAGTAGGGACACATGGTTGTCGCTGAGTTAGTTGTTGGGTGTTATCCATGAATAAGACACTTTATAGACATTATCTCATTTAATCCCTGTGCCTTAAGAAGTGTGACATTATTGTTTGCGTCTTAGCTTTTGATTACTCACTAGAATTGATATTGAAGCCTATGGTGACAATGCTCTAATACATGAAAGGGTTTGAATTCATTGATCAAACACATTTTTTCCTAGTGTTAGACACTAGGTATTTGGCTTCTAGACATAAAGCAAAGGGAAAAAACCAATCTATAGCCCACAACCCCAGACTACCTAGACAACAAAGAGGATCCTAGGTTAAGAATCTTGATGGTGTTGGACAGGTGAATACATTTTTATGTAGCTAGAGCATGAAATTTTAGAAGCCAGACGTCAGACATTGTTGTCCTCCAAGTTCATGTTGATCCTGAACCTCAGAAAGTGATCTATTTGGAAGTGGGGCTCTTGCAGATGTAATCCACTGTGGTTCCATGTGAATTATGATAGGCTCTAACCCAATGAATGGTGTTCTAGGAAGAGAAGACAACCCTGGGACCAGAGGAACGGCTCAGCAGTTAAGAGGGCTTGCTGCCCTTCCTTAGAACCCAAAGTAGCTTCCTAGCACTCATGTCAGGCAGCTCACAGCCACCGTCCACTCCAGTGCTCACGGACTGGTTGTCCTCTTCTGGCCTTCTGGGCAGCTGCACACACATGGCCAACACTTGCACCGACACCCACATATACAACAATCAAAATAAATCTTAAGAAAGGAAGCAAACACACACAAGGAAATCCACTGGACTGATGAGTCCGTGACCCAGGGAGTGCTTAAGGGCCACTGTCAGCCTCTAAAATGCGGGGTTATTTTGGATGAGATAAGGAAGGTCTCTCCTAGTGCCTTTAATGTTGAATATGCCCCTGCTTTTGCCTTGGTTTTGGACTTATAGGCTTTAGAATTCTGAAAGGGTAAACTTCTGTTTTCATATACTAAATTTGTGGTCTTTTATTTTAGTCAACCATAGGAAGTGAATTCAGACTGTTTAGACGGAACAGCTGAAATCTGAACAGAGTCTAACAAGGTGGGGAAGTTGGCCAAGTGTGTATCTGGCGATAGGATTCAAACTGAGAGCACAGAGTCAGGACTCTACCATAGGATTCTCTCTCTCTCTCTCTCTCTCTCTCTCTCTCTCTCTCTCTCTCTCTCTCTCTCACACACACACACACACACACACACACACACACACACATGCTCATTCACTCACTCTCACACACCTCTTCAAAATAATAAATGGGATTTCTGGGCAGTGGTGGCACACGCCTTCAATCCCAGAATTCAGGAGGCAGAGGCAATCAGATCTCTGTGAGTCTGAGGCCAGCCTGGTCTGCAGAGCTAGTTCCAGGACAGCTAGGGCAGTTACTCAGAGAAACCCTGTCTTGGAAAAACAAAACTAAACAAAAACAAAAAAGGAAAAAAAATAAAACACCTTGGATTTACAGATCACTGAATATGCTGAGTAAATTTTGGTGATCTCCAAGAGAGGTATGGGGGTGGGGCATGCTGTCCTCCTTTCCCTACCTAGTTCCTTTTTTTCTCTATCCTTTTCCTACCAAGATCCAGCCCAGTCCTTTTAGCGGGAGTGCTCCAGGGTCCCTTAACTTCAAAGAGACCTCCAGAGTTGTGTCTTCCTCTGACACAACCCAGGGATGTGAGCTCTGAGTCTGTCCAGCAATGTTCTCAGCAGGCCACCCTGGTTATCAACTCCATCTAGGAATAAGGCTCAGAGAAGAGGAGGCAGCTGCAAGCATCTGATTTTTCCCCTTATTTCTCTCTTTCCTTCCATCCCTCCCTCCCTTCTGTCTTCTTTTTTTTCCTTAAAAAGTCAATAGCGTATATTAATTGTACACAATAATTGGCTTCATTATGGTATTTTCATGTTTGAATACAGCACAGCGGCCGTATTCACGCTGCTCTCTTTCCTGCCTCTCCCCTCTCCCACTGGTCCCATACAATTCCTCATTCTCTTTTCATGTCTCTTTTTTTTGCATGCAGATTCTGCACCAGAGAAAACATGCTATTTTTGTCCTTCTGGGTCTAGTTTATTTCACTTAACATAATAACTTCCAGTTCCACCATTTTTCTGCAAATGACATTATTTTTGGTCTTTTGGGGGGGGTTGAATAATACTAATATCTCTCTCTCACTCACACACACACATTTTTATTGTTCATTCATCCATTTTAATGGATAATTAATAACTCCATACATTGGCTACATAAACATGGACGTGCAGGTATCTCCATTGTATGGTGACTTTGGGTAAACAGCCCCAAACAGTGTTCTATTTTTAGTTGGTTTTTTTTTAAAGACCCTCCAGGCTGATTTCCATAATGGCTAGACTGATTTGCATCCCCATCGCCAGAGCATAAGGACGCCTCCATTCCCAGCATCAACACCCCTTCTTCTAGAGGGGGATTTTGAGGTGGTGTGCAAGAAGCCAAGAAGCACGCGCCAGTAGAAAAGAGAAAGACACTTGACCTGAAGATTTTGTGGATGCAAAGAGGGGCGTGAGAAAATAAATCCCAACCGAGCCAGCCGTTAGAATAGCCTCGGGTCCTGATTTGGACGACATAGGGGGAGAAATGGCTCTTGATTTGGGGAATGAAATTATGGAAGAGGAAAGATTACTATAAGGATGGGAGTGGTGGTGATAGCGGCACACTGGCGATGAAGGATAAAATACTAGGGAATTCCATCTCCCATGATGTCTTTTCATGTACACCACTGTATTCGTGCCGTGCAGCCGGCTGGGAGGGATAGTAATTAAAGCCAGCTGACGGGAGGAAAAACTCAAGGTTGGAAAGAAGTTGCTTTGCCAAGTATTGTAGACTTTATGAATGTGCAAAAATTATTTTCTGGGCCTGGGTAAAATGTTTACTGTGCTTGCTCGTGAGAACCCGAGTTCAGATCCCCAGCACCCATGTAAAAAAAAAAAAATCGGTGTTTGACCCCAGGAGCCTGTGACCCCAGCCTTGGGATGACAGAGACTGGATGGGACTGGATAGCTGCCAGCCTAACTGGAACTAACTAACCTAACGGTGAGCCCACAGTTCAGCGAAAGAGCCCATCTCAGGGGATTAAAGTGGGAGATGATATAGAAGGACACAGAATGCTGCTCCGGCCTCTTCATACATGTACGCCCATGCATGTACACGCATGCAAACACCACACGGACACACAGTAAGTAAAATTTATGTATATATTTTCCTGATGCTCTGTGTGGGGTTTCTCTTTATGAATTTCTAGTTTCAGACTCCTTTCTGATTACACGTGTTCAATCAGCATCAAGTTCATCACGGAACTTGCTTTAACAGATAAAATGCAATGTACATAACACTGGGCATTTCCAGCTCTTTCAAACCCGCTGCCTGGGTCCTTCACGGATCTTCCCCATCTGACGAGAGGATGTGCTGTCCTCCTGGGCACAGAGGGTCTGCACAGATCTGCAGCCAACAACCCACAGGGGCCACGACGGAGAGCAAGAAACCAGTGTCTGATGCACAGTGCAGTGCAGCTTATGACAGTAGACCCAGGTCCTGAGTTCTCTCTGAGTTGTACTCAGAATCTTGCTTTTAGCTTTTATCATCCTTGACTTCCTTTTCCGATTTAATACTCAGTCAGTCTTCCCTTCAAGATGCCGAGGCTTCTTCTGGTTTTCTTTCCAATCTATACCTGTTGCTCTGTGGGTCCTCTTTGGGGACTTGGTCCTTTATTCTTCGCTTTGAGTTCTTGTTCACCAAGGTGCTGGCCTTGGGTCATCTTCCCTAACACCTTTCCCCCGGATAATTATATTCCCATACCTGTCTTCCTCCACACACCGGTCCCCCAGGGCTGGAAACAGCCCACTAGGAAGGCTGGTAGCCCAGCCTGAGGGGAGCATCAGATCAGGCCAAAGGCTGCAGTGTAAACAACGCCAGTGGCCTGGTAAGAGTTATCAGATGTAAGCTGAAGGTGAAACGGAGCTGACATGTGGAACCAAGTGAGGACAGAGAAATGAAGATGAGGAAGACAGGAGTAGGCCAGTCCTTTCCACACCTCTCCTAAGCCCCGGACCGCTTGGTAATGTCTGGAGGTGGCAAATGCGGAAAAGAAAGTAATAAGAATAATGGGAGGGGGGGTGAGAAATGTTTCAAGATTGAAGAAACTGAATTCCATGGTAACTGGGTAGGTATGGACGGCATGTGGACTTCGTGTGAGACAGCACTGATGTCTGGGAAGTGCCATCGGCACTTCCCTGTTTTACAGGGAGCAGGGCAATTGGTGGCACATAGGTGCACTCACCACGGAGGTGGAAATCTGAGCAGAACACCAACTGAACATGTCCGCAAACTGCCTTAATTTCTCTTCCTCAGCCCAGTCCTTTCTCTGTCTGAACACGGCTCTCAGTGAGTGTTTGGAAATCTGCCGGAGAATGAGGGACTTCGCGGGTGTTGCAATGACTAGGCAATACTATTGGCTTTTCGTGGAGCTCAGCCAAGGATGCCAAATATTTTTAAATGGATGAGAGAGTCCCACACATTTTTTCTGTATGAAATGTCGTTAGCACCTCTTATAAGAAACACAGAGGATGTCATCCTTGGATACCCAACTGCCCAAGTTAGAAACCTGGGTGCCATCCAAGATCCCTTCTCCACGCCTCACCCAGCTGAGCTGTCGCCGACTCCTGTTCAGTTTGCTTCCTAAATATTTCTCAAATCAATGTCCGTCTCTTCATTCCCAAACAGTCCTCTCATCTCCTGATGAGGCTGCAAGCGCTGGCCGGCAGACACCCGGCCTGCCAAACGCATGCCAGACCCACGGAGGATGCCAGGAAGTATTTATTGAATGGTGCACGGCCCCTCCCTCCACCGCTCTCGTCCTTATTTAGAATGAACATCCTAAAAAAAAAAAATCGTATCTGCTCAGGCTACTCTTGTTGTTCAATCTGTCATCTGTTCCCTGCCATGTTCAGGGTAAAGATTAAACGCGTTAGTGCCCAGCAGCCTGGCACCACCTCTCCATGGAATCCTTTGCTCCAACCATTGAGACCAGTGATGTGTGTGTGTGTGTGTGTGTGTGTGTGTGTGTGTGTGTGTGTGTTTTCTTTCCGGTTTATGGAAACTGTATAGCACAGGCTAGTAGTCCCAAGCTCCTGATTCTCCTGCTTCCTCTTCTCCAGGGCCAGGCTTATAGGCAGATTCCATCACTCTGGACAGAGGTTTCTGTTTTATTCAGCTGCACCACGGTTAAACCTGGGGTCTTGGGCAGGCTCGGCCACTGCTCCACCTCTAAACTACATTCCCAGGCCGCTCTGACCTTTGCCAGCTTTTCCTGCTGTTTCCTGTACTGGACACACCTTTTCTCCCCTTCTCTTAAGGGCTAATTTGCAGCTCCTACCTCTGCAAAGTGTGCTGCCCTCTGGAACACTTCCCTGACTGCCTTTGGCCAACTGCTGGCTCAGACCTTCACTCTAAATCCATGGCTTCCCTATCACATTGCAGGTGACCGCTGTTATACGCCCTCTCTCCCAACTCACGAAGGTCCACTTGCAGCCTGAGGTCAGGCACTGTTTGGTTTTTTTGATTTCATTTCTCCATCCCCTATATTCAACATACTTTTTGTCTCCAGTAGCTCAAATCAATATTCAGAAAAATTGGTACCAAAAGGAAGAATTGGCAAAGCTATTCCCAGGCAAACCTCCAGACCACGCTCCGCTCTTGTGAAACAGAAATAAGGAAAGCAATCGCTGGGTTGATGCCTTCCTTGTGGAATGAAGGCGTGGCACGAAACTGGCAACGAATGACTGCAGCTTGTTCAACTTTTGGAACTAACTGGACACTTACTACGTCCAGAAAGAGGTACAACATATCTACAGATTTTTCTTGGCAGGGCAGGATGAGGGAGCATTGCCAAGGGACTCCTAGAGTCACATGGCATCATCCAAAAATCAGGTTCTCAGAGGCAGGCTCGCGGGGGGGGGGGGGGGCTCTCAAGAATTTGGTAAGTCACACAGAGTGAGCGTGGGCCACTCCTGCTTAGCCAGCTTATCCTGTCGCTCAATGGGCGTCATCTAGAAGCTAAAACCAAGAGTGTCTGGAAGGTGCAGCCAAGTTTCTTCTCATTTCGGTCATCAGCCAAAAAGGAGAGAGCCCGAGTTGGTTCCCCGGAGGAAATCTGGTATTAGAATGTGCTGTTTATCAACAACACCACCTGGCAGCTCTTGAGTCACTGGTTTCTGTTAAAAAGAAGGGAAGGGAGCCAAAAAGAATAGCAGCTGCCACTTCCAACACCTGGAGAGGAGAAGGGGGGGGGATCGGCAGCGAGGGACCCAGAGGTCACTGAAACTCAAGGGCTAGAGTTTTCTTATGCCTGAGCCCTGGAAAAGGCATCTTCTATTTGGCATTCCCACTGGGACAAGTGACAGGAAGCCGAGCCCGGGAGCCAAGATGCTGAAGGCACTGAGCTGCAAACATCCTGGCTCCTCCGGCCTTCTGCCTCGGATTACAGGTGTCCTGAGAGGTTTAAGGCCAGGCTAGCATTCTGACAAGTTCGGGGAAACATCAGGGTGATGACAAACCAAATACCTATTCATGAGCTGGACTGAGAAATGGTGTGGGGAGGTGTCGTGGCCTGAAGCTGACTGGGGAGCTAGTGGCAGTTTATTCGCCACTGAGGGCAGGAGTTATTTTCTTCCTTGGTGTAGGCACTGGGAAGTTGCCCATTCTCCAGTAAATAACCCTTCACCTTTGCGTGTGCAAGGGACCCTAACTTGGCTCAGCGAGTCACACACATAAAAAGATCTGAAAGCAAGCTGGGTGGTGGTAGCACACGCCTTTAATCCCAGCCCTAGGAAGGCAGAGGCAGGCAGATCTCTGTGAGTTCGAGGCCAGCCTGGTCTACAGGACTAGTTCCAGGACAGACTCCAAGGCTATAGAGAAACCCTGTCTCAAAAAAGCAATAAATAAATAAATATAAAAAATCTGAAAGCGGAAGTAGGATTGGTCGGGAAGAAGATGTTCAGCAGGAGGGAAAGGGGGCCAAAGGAAATGGGGGTGAACATGATCAAAATGCATTATGTAAATAAGTAAATATATCACAAAAATGAAGTAAAGATGATTGGCTTGGCAGGAAGTGACTAATACTGGCCAGCAGAACTTTGTGGAAATAAAGAATTTACAAATGAGGATCTGGGCCCAGTGTCACATCTATAATCCCCAGCGCTCAAGAGACAGGGGCAGGAAGGATTGTGGTAAATTTGAAGCCAGTCAGGGCTATATGGTGAGCTCCAGGCCAGCTAAGGCTACATAGCGAGACTCCGTCTTGAGATAATACCACAGACCCACAACCAAAGCAAACCTAACAGAGAGACCAAGCAGCTAAGGGGCAGAACACTACCTTAGAATGCAGAAGGATCTGGGTTCATCCTGAGCACTGAAGAACAGAAGAGGAAAAATATGAGCAAAACCCAGCTGCATCAGCGTAATGTCATAGCCCTGTTTTTACTTCACGTTGATTTCTTCACTAAGGTTTTCCTAGGACAATGGGACACACAATAAAATGACTTTCAACAGAGAAAACAAACTTCATTAGTTACCAAATCTGTTTCTTTTGGAAAGTTTGTGTTTACATGGTTTTACATGATCATTGTCTCAAAAAAAATTTCATGATCTCAGGTCGGTTTAGTTTTTCTAATTTGGTCACATAAAACAATATTTTGCTATTTTTTTTTTTGTTGCAAGATCAACTTTGGGAAAACAATTTACTAAACTGCGACGATTGCCAACATGGAGATGTTTTTAAGTTGACTTACTTTGTGTGACTTGTTGTGGAGGTTTGAGACATCCCATTTGGGAGGAGTCACCTGGAAATCGCATTTGCTATCTGGATTTGGCTTGGGGGCCATCAGGCAGACACCTCTAGTCTTCATATCCATCCACTCCTGAAACTTATTCCTAGACAAACCACTGCCAAAAAGCCCTTTAGGGAAGCAGAAACATCCTTAATGGGGAAGTGTGACAGGGAGGCAGCTGGTAGCTAAGGAAGCACAGAGCTGAGTCCTTCAAAGCTAATGGGGCAGTGAGGGCCCAACACCATCTTATTATACCAACACCAAATATTATAGTGCTGTCAGCCACGAGCAAATAAAGCAGGCAGAAACTCAATTAGTAAGACAAACCCGGCCACAGACTGTGTGGAAAGTCAGGGGATTTATGTTCCACCAGACCAGGAAGGAAGGAGATTGTGAGATAAAGGGCATCTATAACAATATCTTAGGTCCAACTCCCTAAGTGCTCCAGCAGGAAATGAACAAGAATTGCTGCTTCTTCACATTCTGGAAATGAGGAGAGGCAAGGAGAGGAGAGGAGAGGAGGGGAGGGGGGGGAGGGGAGGGGAGGGGAGGAGAAAGGAGAGAAGGAGAAACAGACAGACTGACTTGTGGACTTCCTATGGTGCAGGGGTTTTGTTTCCTATACTTTCACAGAAGGTCTGTTTTCCTCACATGCTAAATAAGCACATCAAAAAGTCACAAAGCCAGGGTGCCCACTGCTCATTGTTCTGCAGCCTCCACCCCATCTCCTGTGTGAAACAAGTCTTAGTTTAACTCCCCTCCAGACGCTGGCATCAATTACTATTCCCCAGTCCATACGCAGGAAACGTTAATTGTGGTGGTGGTGCACCCCTTAATCCCAGCACCAGGGAGACAGAGACAGGCGGATCTCTGTGAGTCTGAGGCCAGCCTGGTCTACAAGAGCTAGTTCCAGGGCAGCCAGGGCTATTACACACAAACCCTGTCTCGAAAAACCAAAAAAAGAAAAACGAAGAAGAATGTTACTTGCTGGAGACATGTGAACTCTCAGGTCAAGGTCATGGGTATGAAACTGACATTTTGGCCTAACACCGTATTTGAGCAAGTGTGATGAGGTGGTCTGGGGAGTGCTTGGTAGTGAACATGGCTATTTCATGAAATTGGTTATGCGAGTTGAAGCTGTGGTTATGGTGGTAAGGATGGTGGTGTGGTGCCAGGGTGAGTGGTGGTGGTAGTGGGTGGGGTGGTGGCAGTTAGGCTGGTGGCTGTGTATGGTAGTGTGGCAGGGATGGCAATGGTGGTAGTGATTGTGATATGGTCATGTGGTTGGGTGCTGGTGTGGCGATGGTAATGGTAGTGGTGGTGGCTGTGTGTGGCAGTGTGGTCATGGTGGTGGTTATGTGATGACGGAGGGGTCAATGGAGTGGTGGGGCCGCAGTGGGGGTGTAGTCGTGGTGATATGGTAATTGTTGTTTGCTGATGGTGTGGTAGTGATTATGTGGTGGTGGTGGTAGTGGTGGTCGTGGGGTGGGGTGGGGTGGGATAGGGTGGTAGTTTGGGTGGTAAAAAGACTTGGTTTGAGAGCCAGGACCAGGGACTTCCTGTCCTAGTCAGAATTTAGCCCCAACAGTGCTAGGATTCTCTTCTTGCAGCCCCTGGCACAGGATCCTGCTTGGAGTCCGAGTGTCTGGACTTCAATCCCAGCATTAGTTCTATGACTGTGGACTCGCTACTCAGCCGCTTTGCTCTTGGTGCTTAATAACTATGAGATGGGAGGGAGAAGAAAACCTCTATCTTGTAGAGTTGGCTCCGGGTTACTGCCATAGTGCATGTGAATGCCATTCAACGCAGAGTGAAGGTCACATACATTGATAACCAAGGACACAAATATGCACACCTAGAATGATCCATCTCTCCTGCTTATGATGTAACTACTGTGCTATTCTACTGACGTCACCTCCGGCAAGGTGCTTGACCAGTCCACAGCTTTGTGCCTAGGTTATTCTGTAAGACCAGCAGGTGTGTCCTGATGAGTAAAGAGCCTCTGACACATAAGAGACCCTATGCAAATGCTGCTGTAGATGTGAAACCACACCTCAAGCTCCTGAGGATGGAACAGGTAAGCTGGGTCGCAAATCTGGTCAAGGAGAACTTGGTCCTATACAAGACTCCAACTAGGCTGTGGAGACAGCCAGGATGACTTAAGAGAAAGGGCCTCTGGGGTGTGGCAGAGAGGAGCTGCGAGAATACGATTTGTCCCTTTGACGGTGTGGCAGAAGAACAAAACAGAGGCCCAAGGGAAGATTAATTAATATTACTGATAGCCAAGTCTTATCATGATGGCATGACCGCTTTTGCTAGAATCATTGAAAGGAACCTGGGGCTCCACATCTAGAATCACTGGGCCTTTGAAAGGGTTGTGGTATTTTTTTAAGATTTCGTCTGCTTTGATCCTTCCAATGTCTTCCTTTTTTTGTTTGGTTTTAATGGAGTTCCTGCCGGTGATCAGGAAGCATCTAATGAGAAGTGGCCTTGGACGAAAGCGAGTCAGCCGAGCATGTCTCATGAAATAGTGTGAGCATTAGCTGATGAAGGACGCTTTGTCCCATGCACCGAAGATACAATGGCAGTCAAAAAGGCCTTTCTTTGTTTTATTTTATCCCACGATCTGCAAGACCAGAAACGAGAGATGGAACCCAGACGCAGGAGGAAGGCAGATTCTCCTCCCACCCACAGGTTCCAGTCACCTAATTTCTGGTTTGTTATTGTATTTAATCTTTCACTGTGTCACCAAAGAGCCCCAAGATCCAACTTCCCCTTCCTGCTGTGGCTATACTGTCTGCCTCATGGTCTTCCCGACAGTCTTTACCGACAGAAGCAAATCTCCACTCCACAAGGGGTCTAGAACTTCTATGGGTTTGTCTGGAACATTGCTGTACTCAGTTAGCAAAGCCTTTCACAGGTAGCAGTGACATCCAGCCCTAAATTCCCTGTAATGGTAGACAGGTTCCAACCATGAACGTGACGTCTGTTTCTCAAGCTCTCAGAACCCTGGTTGCCAACTTTAAAATGGAAGGAGAAGCTCTACATGTATTCATTTATTCAATACTCTCAGCTTCTAAAGGCGGGCTACCATCACCCCGTTCTCCATGTGACACTGAACCTCAGGGAGATTAATTATCTCACCCAGGAAATATTTCTGCTCTTCATAGGAAAGAGGTTTAGACTGTGTGCTTGTGTGAAGTATTTAGTCTACAGCAATGATTTTGCTTTGATTTCTGAGTAAAACTTTCTGGAAAGAATAAGGATCAGTGAGGGAACAGGCAGAAAATGGGGGAGTGGATTTTGCTGCTGCCTTCAGCTGTCATTTTCTGTTTTCTTGCTACGACGCTTTGGAAAAGGATATTAGCACTTATGTCCATGGCAAATCTCATTGAGCCATATTTCCTGTCTATTGCGCCCCAGACAGTTTTTTTCTTTTTTTTTCTTTTCTTTTTTTTTAAATTTATTTATTTATTAAAGATTTCTGTCTCT
>NC_022027.1:31539407-31579951 GCF_000317375.1 Microtus ochrogaster | reverse complement strand
TCCTCCTCCCGAAGAGCAATCAGGGTTCCCTGCCCTGTGGGAAGTCCAAGGACCACCCACCTCCATCCAGGTCTAGTAAGTTGAGCATCCAAACTGCCTAGGCTTTTCCAAAGCCAGTACGTGCAGTAGGATCAGAAACCCATTGCCATTGTTCTTGAGTTCTCAGTAGTCCTCAATGTCCGCTAGACAGTTTTGAATTCTATGTAGTTATCATGGTCTATCCTCAAAACCATGTGACATGTGCAGGGACTGTCTTTCTTTCATTAGAAATGTTGATTTGCTCAAATTTTTGTATTTTATTAGAAGACAATATAACCAGAACGCTGGCCCAGCACTTCTGGCACAAGCTAGTGGCCAATCTTTAAAGCATGGTCCCTGGATCACATTGTCAGCATCTGGGAACTTGTTAGATAGGGAGAGCCTTTAGTTCCACCTCAGACTCCCTGAAGCAGCATTTCCACAGACGTATCAAAAGCCGTGCTCTGTCAGGCCCGCCACGTGCCTCTCGCCCGTGCTCACCTGAGAGGCCTTCTGCACTGTGTAAAACTGTTTTGGAAGAAGGGCTGAAGGAAGTTGAGTCCATCCAAATGAAAGCAAGCCTCAATGTAGCTAATTATTCCAGCCATGGAAAATAGGGCATCTGTCAGGGGAGGTCTGAAAAAAGTAAACAGTGAGATGCAGTTGTGTTACTCCAGAGTTTCCATAAACTTAAGTGTGCTCTCAGAAAGAGCCGTTGCAATTTGGGTGTCTCACGAGACTTAGTTAGCAAGAGCATCTTAAGGAAGGGAAAGTTTATTTTGGCTCAAGCTTTGGGGATCCAGTTCAAGGTGGGGAAGTTGTGGCATTGGAGGTGTGCGATAGCTTGTCACACTGCGTGCAGGGAAGGATGAGAGCTGATGCTTAGATCTCTTTTCTTCCTTGGTATACATATTCCAGAGCCCCTGGCCAGCCCATGTTCAGACTTAGTCTCCCTTCCTCAGTTCAACACTCCAGGAAATATCTCTCTCTCTCTCTGTCTCTCTCTCTCTGTCTCTCTCTCTCTGTCTCTCTCTGTCTCTCTCTCTCTCTCTCGACCATTGAATCCAACTGTCTGTAGTGTTTTCTTGGAGAGACTTCTTTTAGGATGACTCTCTAACATTTTCTTATCCCTTATCCCCAGATTAGAAAGAGATGATATGAGGCATAAATTTGAAAAGGGAGTTGAGCATGCTCTCTGGTTGGTGGAGACCTAGCACTTAACAAGTTGAAGATTGGCCACTAGCTTGTGCCAGAAGTGCTGGGCCAGTGTTCGAAAGAGAGAGAGAGAGAGAGAGAGAGAGAGAGAGAGAGAGAGAGAGAGAGAGAGAGAGAGAATCCTTGGTGATTCTAAGTCTTGTCAAGGTAACAATGGAGATTAGCCATCCTGAGAGACTTTTCAGTCTTTAGAGACAGTTAGCCAGAGGGATCTAGTACTCTACTATATCCACAGAGTAGACACAAGAAATTCTTTATTAGGTGAATAAAGTTAAGGTTTTAGGAGGTCACTGAGTAGGTTTGAGACAAACTGACAAATGAGAAAGAGGGGTTAAAAGGAGATAAAAATTCATTGCTTTCAAACTTTAGTGGGTATGTTTGTTCCAGATTCTTTTTATTCTTTTCAGTGTACCAGACCCAGACAGTAGCTTAAACGCTACTCATCTACCTGCTTGTGATGCAGAACTGGCCACACTAGCGGATGCATTCCTCTTGGGTTTTGGCCTGTGGTTGCCATCACAATGAGGCCTGGAGTTGGCGCGTTCCTCCACATGTCTAGCAGTAATGCAGAAAGACTCCAACAACCAGGGCTGCAACAGCCTCCTCATCCCTCCACTAGCCTCTCTCTGGTTGGAGATCTCAGGGTACACCGTCCTTATAGTAACTGTAGGGTCCTAAACAGAGAACTCCAAGAGAATTCAATAGAAGTCATATAGCTCTTTAGCCATCCCTGGGGGCCACGCTCCACCACCTCTGCAGACTTCTGCCTATTAAAGCGGTCACCACACATCTCCTGGGTTCAAAGGGAGGCAATGGAACACACCTCTGGGTGGGAACGATGGCAAAGAACATGCAGCTATGTTTTCAATGACACAGGATGTCATATGACTCCCTAGCATGCCTTCCCCAAGTGGGGTTATACATCAACCCTCTATCATGGCAAAGATTCCCACAGGGAACTTGTTAAGTGCTAGGTCTCCACCAACCAGAGAGCATGCTCAACTCCCTTTTCAAATTTATGCCTCATATCGTCTCTTTCTAATCTGGGGATAAGGGATAAGAAAATGTTGGAGAGCCATCCTAAAAGAAGTCTCTCCAAGAAAACACTACAGACAGTTGGATTCAATGGTTCTCAACCTGTGGGCCCCAACCCCTCTGACCATTTCACGGGGGTTCACATATCAGATATCTTGTATACCAGATATTTACATTTTGATTCATAACAATTGCAAAATCACAGTTATGAAGCAGCAATAAAAATAATCTTATTGTTCAAGGTTACCACAACATGAGGAACTGTATTACACTTGATCTTAGTCAAAAGGCCGAGAAGCCATGAGGAACTATATCAAAGGGTTGCAGCAGCAGGAAGGTTGAAAACCCCCGGGTTAGGCTGACCTACTTTGTTTTTAAGCTTTTGAGAAATGTTGTATTTTGATTCCTAAAATATTGTGGTGTGTTCCCTTTCATAACTTACTTTCCCACGAGAATATAGACATTTTTGTCTTTATGTTCATTTGCTATATTCATTTGTTTACTTCTTCTTTGCTGCTCGTCAAGTTGTCTTAAAATGTTGAAGCATCTTTATTTAGATATGCCAGCCTCTGCTTTAAAAAAAACAGAGAAAGAGATTATGCAAAAAAAAATAGTGGTCTTCAGGCTAACAAGAACACAATGAGCATACGTATGCCGCCATAAACTATGGACATATTCAAATGGAAGTCATGTAGACAAAATTAGGCTTATACCATATATTCTGAAGGACTCACCCTTGCTCATAACCAGACTGGCAGCAGTCTGAGGTTGGACAGACAGGTGCTGGGCAGATGGCCCTACAGAACTTTTGTGTGAGGTTAGTGTGACCTCTGTGCAGACTTACAGTTCCTAGATATTTTGTGATAGATATTAGCAGGCATCAACGAGTAAGAGCCTTCATTTATAACCTCCTGATTTTTCTTCTTTTGGGGACTCATTCAACGAACTCCATTTTGACTTTAACTATCTTTACTTTTTTTCCTCCACAGATCGAAATCACATACCATAGATCTGATTCACTTAAAGTATACAATGGTTCAAGGTCACCACGACATGAGGAACTATATTACATTATTAATATATGAGGAACTATACTACATTATTTTTGTATGGTCAATATAGACAACATCACCACAGTCAACTTTAGAGCATTTTCATCATCTCTAGAAGAAACTCTGGTCCTGGAGCAAAGGCTTGCCACACAAGCTTGAGGACCCGAGTTCAGTCTCCAGAAGTTATAAAAGAGCCAGGCATGCTTCTTAACAGGCATGTAACAGTAATACCGGAAGGGCAGAGACAAACACATCCCTCAGGCTTCCTGACTAGTCAGTCCAGCCTAGTTGGTGAGCTCTAGGTGAAAGTGAGAGACCATGTCTCAACAAAGAAGATGGATCACTCCCGAGGAATGATGTATGAGGTTGTTTCTGCTCTTCACATGCCCAGATGTGCATACATACACTCATACACACACATGCACACATGGCCATATACACACCTACACACACAGAACACACCACATATATACACACAGCATAAAACTCTATCTGTGTTACCTCGCCCTTCCTCCGTGGATGGCGGTTCCAAGTAAGGGACACCAGCTGTGAGGACTGAGCTGAACAGAAGCCCTAGGAACAGTCAAATGTTCTTTGACTATTGGTCCCTTGACACCAACATCATAGATGGTAAGATGTCAGGTTGTGATAGCCATACCCATTCCAGTGTTAGCTATCCTCCCCTTTACAGAGCCCATGTGAGGGGGCTGTGCTTACCATTTTCTGGGTGTCCTGGTATGGTTTAAAGGCACTCTTGTGTCCATATGCTCCAATCTATGCTGACAAGCTTATAGTTGGGTCTTTTTTACTTTTAAGAATAAGTTGTTCAAACCTTCAACCTACAATTTGTCCTGCCTGCAAAATGTGCTGGGGTAATGGTGGCACAGAACCTATGGGAGTGGCCAACGAATGACTGGTCCAACTTGAGGCCCATGCCATGAGAGGTAGCACACGCCTGGCACTGCCTGGCCAGGAACCAGAGGCTGGACAGCCAAGAGACCTATACTCAGAAATTGGTGCCTAGCCCAGCTGTCATCAGAGAGGCTTCATCCAGCAACTTATGGGAGCATATGCAGAGACCCACAGCCAAACATTAAGTAGAGTTCTGGGAATCCCACAGAAGAGAGGAGGGAAGGATTGTAGGAGCCAGAGGAATCTAAGACACCATGAGAACACGGCCCACAGGATCAACTAAGCAGGGCTCATAGGGGCGCACAGAGACTGAGGCAACAATCATGAACCCTGTGTGGATCTGAGCTAGGTCCTCTGCATACAGATTATGGTTGGGAGGTATGCTGTTCTTGGGGCACCCCTCACAAGGAGTGATTCTGACTCTTTGGCCTGCTCTTGACCATTTCCCTTCTACTGAATTGCCTTGTTTAGCCTTGATATGAGGGTTTGTAACTTTCAATGCCATGTTTGGTGGATAGTCCTGGGGGACCTGCTCTAGAGGAGGAGTAGATCTGGGGGAGAGGGAAAGTGGAGACAGGGGACTGGGAAGAGAGGAGGGTGGGAAACTGCTGTTGGGAGGGAAAATGCCGTAGAGAGATAATGTATGAGAGAAGAATAAATAAATGAATGCATGAATTAATTAGTTAATTAAAAAGAATAAATGCTCTCAGCCTACAGTCTGCGCTGAAGTGGTGGGGTTGGGCAGGGGATGGTGTCTACAGGCATAACAGATGCACTCACCGTGCCTCTGCCTTGCTAGTCAAGATGAGCCAGATGCTGCCAATAAAGTGGACCCTGAAACCTGAGACATGCTACAGGCTAAAAGCCTCAATTCTAACCAACTTAGAATGACTTATAGCAGACACAGCATGGATTTGAACCTTTCGCCCACTTTTATGTTGGATTGTTTTTCTTCTTATTACTGGGTTGTTACAGATTCTAGATTCATGTTCCTTATCAGATACTTGATTTATAAATATTTTCTTTCATTTTGATTCCTTTAAAGTATATAATTCAATTATGTTTGGTATTTGGATGTCTTTCCACTTCCTTGATAGTACACTTTGATGTTCAACCGTTTTTTAATTTGAAGTGTTAACTGTTTGATTTTCTTTTGTTGTTCATGCTTTTGGACTAATATCTGAGAACCCATTGACAGATCCAAGGTCCTGATGACTTATTCCAATGTTAGCATCTAAGAATTTTAAAGTTTAACTCTTGTTTTTAGGTCTTTGACCCATGTTGAGCTAATGTTTATATACAATGTGAGGTATAATGTTATGGACTTTATATTTGATCTTTGTATCCTTTTCCTGGCACAGAGCGCTTACAGTCATGGAACTGACATTGTGAGTTTCTTTGTACACGCTAATGAGTAAGAGGATTGTTCTGCAAAAAAGATGTAATTATTCTATTGGGATTTCAGTCCTGTCCCGCAACCTCCGGGTACAAGAAGGGAAATAAAAGCTAAGTTGGTTTCCAAGAATGAATAACTTAATCAGTAATGCCTGCATCAGGAAGCCTCCACGAAAACTTGGAAGCACAAGATTCTGGGAGCTTCTGCATTGTCCAACTAGTGTGGGCTCCCACAACTGGCATGACTGCCTCAGAGGGCGTGGAAGCCCCATGTCCACCTGTATAACAAACCAGTAAATAAAGCATTTCCATGAGTTTCTGGGAGCTGTTTGAATAAACTAGTCAAGTTTTCAGAGGAAGTTGTGAGAGCTTAGGGAGTGTGCAGCATAGGCGAAGGAACCCCAAGTTTGCAAGAAGCATTTCGAGAGGCAAAGGGGACGTTGTGTGGACAGAGGCCTCCATGATTTTTGCAGACTAGTGTCAGAACTGAATTGAATTGCAGGGAATCCAGCTGGTTTGTATTTTTTGCAGAATTGGTTGCCAGGTGTGTGGAATCTCTGGTGTTGTGATTACATGGAAGGAGAAACTGAGTCTAAATTTTTTTTCTATGTGAGGTAAGAATCCAATTTCAATCTTTTACATATAGTGATCCTGTTGCCTGGACCATGTGTTGAAAACATTACTCTTTCCCAGTTGGTTTGGTCTTGGACCTGTTGCCATCAACCAGTCAATGACATATAAGGACTGCTTTTGCCTTGCAATTCCATTTCATTGACCCACTCCCTAGCACCACACTGTCTTAGTTACCACTGCCTTGTAAAAAGCTTTTGAGTCAAGAAGCATCTCTCATCTTCGTTCCATTTTTTTTTAGATTGTTTGTTTATTCTGGTCTCTAGAAACTCCAAATGAATTTTCAAGTCAATTTGATTTCTGTGATGTCGTCACAACTCTGATAAAAAATTGCCTTGAAGGGCTGTAAGCAGAGCTCAGTAAGACAACACTTTTATACTTCTGTTGTTCCGTTTATTTTTAAATATTTTGTCCTTTTTAATGTTATTGAAAAATGAATTTGTTTCTGAATTTCCTTTATGATTGTTGTTGGCATAGAAAGTATAATTGATTTTGTATCTTGTATCATACTGTTTTGTTGAACTCGATTACTGGAGATGTTTTGTTAGTGACTTGAGGTTTTTTATGTCAAGCTAATGCTGTTTGTGAAAAGGGAAAGTTTGATGTCTTGTTTTCCAATATAGATATGGTTTTCCAGCCCATTGGTCAACCTTTGTCTTCCCAGCCTCTCATATTGTCCAATTGAAAAGGTTTTACATGTCTACATGTGGGCAGCAAGGCCTACATTTTCAAGCTCTTCCAAACAGCTGGTTCTTGAGCCTAGAAAACAGACCTCTGGATGACTACATGATGTTGAAACCTGGTACATAGGGTTCTCTAAAAAAACAGAACTGATAGAATAAATGACTATATTATGTATATATGGAGATTTACACACACTCACTCACATACACACACACACACACACACACACACACACACACTCTCATTAGCGTGGTTTACAGGCTAGTCCAACAAATGCTGTCTACCAGAGTAAAGTTCAGTAGTTGTTCGGTCCAAAAGGCTGGGTGTCTCAGCTGCTTCGTATACACTGGGATCTGGAAGCAGTAGGCGCTAAAGCCTGTGCAGGACTGAACTTGACAGTAAGACTGTAGGCAAGCTGCCAAAGAGAAGAGGCTTCCTTTTACCCTGTCCTTCACATAGTCTTTCATTAGAAGGTAGGACCCAGATTAAAGGTAGATCCCTCATAGGAGTATCCAGTCGCTTGGGATTGAGTTGATTTAATATCTAGGCAAGTTGATAGCCAAAATAGCCATCATACCTAGGAAGGGGCTATTGGAGAATTTGTTGTTCTTGAGCACACAAACACTGGTCTAGAGATAACAGGGTCTACGGGCCCTCGGTAGACACTGGTCTTGTGGATGACTCAAATTGGAACTCAATATGTCTAAGAGGATTCATAGTGAATATCCTGAGGGCAGCATCAGTGGAGGGTCCTTCTGTTCCAGTCTGAGGGTGGTGGTATGCCCCTGCTCTGGGTGATGTTCTTGAGGTCCTCCCTGTATGAGTCACATCTAAATGCCTCCTCTTAGGGAACAGGGCCTAGCACCACCTGGTCTCAGCCTAGTTCCCATCTTTCCTCAGTGCTCCCATGAGCTTTTGAACTGAAAGGTCACTTTGGTCTAGTTTTAGCTGAAGTCCCCAAGAGTGAATTATATTCTCATGTTTTGATGACCTTCAGCTGAAAGCTTGAATGCACATGAGTGCTATTCATCAGAACATGTTCTTACATCATGTTATTATTTCTGTTGGGTGTCCCCCCCCCCTTTTTTTTCTAAGGAGTAAACCCATTGAGGTGGAGAAAGCAATATTTACTCAGAGACTATCACCCTTCTTTTTGGGAAGCTGTTCCTCCCTCTCTCAACCCTTGCGAGACTCCTTTCTTGACCATGAGATTCCAGCCCTTCTAGCTCTAACAACTGGCAACATTTGACTTAAGTTGAGATGATGAAATTTTCTTCTATTAGCTTTTTGACTGCCCCTTTGTGGAGGAGATTTTCCTCTTAGGTAGAAGGGCTAGGAAGGTGAAACCTGAAGTTCCTGTTTTTCATGTTATTCTCTTCAAGAGGATAACTTTCAGAACAAAGGGAAGGAAGATCAGCTAAAACAGGAGGAGAAAACTAGGGAAAACAAGCAGGGCTCAGTCCAGTTCAGGTCCTTGAAACCATGCCTACAGTTTGAGTGTGCAAGTTGAAGAATTCCTCTTTTGCTTCAGCTGGTTTAAATTTCAATTTTATGAGCGAACACAGAATCCTGTAGGGTTCTTTTCCCAGGCTGAAGTCAATATTCATTTGTGCACGAGTTCGTAGAGGACTCAGCCCAGAATGGGCGCTCCAAATGCTTACTGTTTTGAAGCAGATTATCAACCAGTTGAATTAGTTTATTGAGAGCTGTGCTGGAAAATGAAGAGAAAGCACCCAGTGTTCCTGCTGTGTATTGAAAGAATAAGGGCTGGGTGTTTGGTGTGATTCTATGAGAGCAAAACAATAAAACATTCTAGAAAAGGGATAAACATGCTGCCAGCTTGGCAAAGGGAAGGCTGAGAAGCCAGCGCAACCTTCCCTTCCTCCTCCTCCAGTGGTCTTTCTCTCTCTTTTAGGAAAGAACACAGCTGGTTTTGCTCCTTAATGTTGGAAACTAGAGATGCGCGCTTCCTTCCTTGGGCCTGGCTGTAGCCCATTGTCCTACTGGGGTTTAGGAAGCCAAAGAACCGTGCACAGAGGGGCTGAGTGGTCAGAGCTAGCCTGTGGCCTTTGTCATGCCAATACTCAGACTATCAATAAAATAAGATTCGTCAGGATGGTGCCAGAAAATGCACCTCTTGCTTCCCCAAACTGCTATGGCTGGTCTCAGGACTTTGTGTTTTGGCAACTTTGGTGGTTGTACCAATACAAGTTCAAGGTCTTCAACAATCTATTGTTTGTGAAAACCAAGCGCTTTTTATTCCTGGAGCAGAATGGAACCTCAGAGGTCACCTGATTCCACCTCCTGCTGGTGCCTAGCCATTTCCACATCTGCTTTTCTACTAATTTCTGAATTCCTTTTAAACTCATTTCTAAAGAGAGACTCAAACTGTTAGAAAAATCATCCCATCCATAAAAAATTAGAAAAATGATTTTTTTTATAAAATTGAAAATTGTTTTATAAACTTTCCCGCTAAAGGCTCAAATGCCATTGCATTTATATTGTAGGAGGTACATCTAATCACTCTTGGAAATTCTTCCCATACTCAAGACACCTATAGCATCTCTGTAGGGAATGTGACAGATTCTTTACTAGTCCCACATGGGACATTAGATTTTAGTCTCCTTTAGGGCAGGTCAGACAGTGACAAAGAGTACAGGACAGAGAGCCAGAGAACCAAGAAACGGTCCTCACTCCCCAGTGCCCCTAGAAGTCTTTGTGAAGTGTCTGCGTATTTGGTCTCTCTCTCTCATCAGTGAGTTCTTGAGTCTCACTGTTTAGCTCTGGCTTTCCTAGAACTCACTAAGCTGGCTCCAAATTCACAGAGATCCTCCTTCCTCTACCCCCTCTACCTCTGGGGAGCTGGGCTTAAAGGTGTGTGTCTGGCTGGTTTAGTTTTCCCAGCGCCAGGTTTATCATTGCTGAGAGCCACGCCCATTGGCACTTGAGATGTTTAATTTGTAGGATAGAAGGGCGTCCATATAAAATAGCTATTACAATGCCTGGAACACACTTACATCATCATTGCTATACCTATTGTTCTGTTTTAATACTGTATTTGCTAGCTTCAACTGTTCTCCCAGAACATACATTGAGTGACATGAACTACAGAAAGTTGTTTCTTACAACTCTGAGGGAAGGATGTTCAAGGTCAATGGGTCAAAAGGTCAAAGAATGCTTTTCTTGTTTCCAAATATACATTAGATCATTGTATATTTGATGACTTATTTATTTTCATGTTGGGGGAGAGCACACAGTGATGTCTCCTTTCCAAAGGGCAAGGATGCTAATTGTACGAACCAATCGACTCTGCCCCATGATCTCACCTAGCCTTCACTCTCCTCGAAAACCCTGATGTCTAAATGCAAACTGGGTGGAAAGCAGAGGTATAATTCAATCTTTGGCATAGAATTATTGTATTTCAAATTTTTTGAAAGAAAAACATGAATTCCAGCAGAGGCAGCATCTGTAAGGACTCCATTCCAGGGGCGATACTGCATGTGGAGCCGTGTGGCAGGTGAGTGACATTAGCAGGCTAAGGTTTGAGAAGCTGCTGGTCACACTGTGGGCGTGGTCAGACTGTTGGCAACAGATGCATTTTCTCATAAGGGCAGTGCGAAGATGGAGCGTCTAGGTAGGAAAATGGCTGGTGCCGTCTAAGCACCCCTAGCACCGTCTTGTCGGTGGTGTGACGAATCGGTTGGAGGGGATTTAATCTGGTGAGAAACCTACTTCACACCACACGTTCATGATGGATGGGGAGAAAAATATTAAGGATCTGGGCACAAGAATCCAGGGATAGAATTTGAACTCAAGTCTCATGGTAATTCCTCAGCCTTACTAATAACTAGTAACACCCTTCGTCACCTTCCCCCACAGCCCTTCTATAATCTGTGATTTTTCTCTGATTGTTGTGAAAGAGTGGATTTTGGGTGCTGTTACTAATTAGCATCGCGTAAGATAAGCAGCAATTTGGTTGGAACATTTTAATAATAGTTATTTTCTCTTTTGCCTGTATTTAAAAGTTCTAATTTAATGAATAAATTATCTTTAGAGATCTAAGTTATTTCTAGTTTTGTTGTTCCATCTGATATGTTAATTTCGTCAACAGATTTATTTTAATAATGAAGAAGAAATTTAGAGGGAAAAATGCACCTTGAAGTCTAAACCAACTTGCACATTAATGTCCCAAGGAATTCTTGTGCCGAAGGGCGTACACAAGGGGTTTGGATGATGGGATTCATAGAGCATTCTTCATATTCAAAGTCGGGGCACTGTTGAATTAGTCATCTGAACTTACTCTGAGTGATTTTTAACCACTTGGGATAGGATTGATTTTCATTTGAACGAGCAGCCAGAAGTTGAAACAGAAACAGCAATGGACCAGAAACCGAGTCCCAGCTTTGGCTCCATCATTAGCTAGCTGTGTGTTTCGTCACAAGCCAATCGTTTTCTTGGATCTCAACTATTCTCAGAAAATGAGGGAACAGAAATAGATCATTTTTAAGGCCAAGATAGGCATGTGCCTATTATAATAGTCATGTTTTGCACAAGGAAGGTTGAAATGAGTAGAACAGCTAAGGCCTCTGATCCTATCATATTCTTTGAGGCACAATTTGTAAACTAGCATTAGCAATGACTAGGTGTCCTTCGGGGTAAAATGTGGAAAAAAAAAATGAAGTGAACTGTGTCATAAAGAGAGATCTGAGGTGTTGGAAGTGATTCTAAAGAGTGAGTAGCAGAGTTCATTTCATAGCTCAATCCAAGACGTTGGAGGTCAGAGAGAGTTCTCCAGACAGAGATCTGGGTAGAGTAAGGCTGTTGGACACAGACAGCAAAGCTAAAGAAGAAGCCGGTGCATTCCAAGTCAGTACAGCTGCAGCATACATGGCTAAACTGAAAATGATGCAAAGTGAGGTGGAAGACATAGACAATGGCCAGATCGGATCCATTTGCATCTTATTTTAATATTCGAGAATAATTACGACACATGGGACAGTTCTGGCTGTCTTGTCTTATTTGAACTATTACTATGGGTGCCATGTGGAAAGCATATTGAGAGGAAGAATGAAGCAGACATTAGACAAGCAGACGAGAGGTTACTGCTGCTGTCCATGCAAGAGGCAAGGGAGTCGCAGAGGCTATGGACAAGCAGAGGTGAGCACACAGAGTCAAGAGCACTAACTAAGGCACCATGGTGGTGAGTCTTGACTTTTAACTTAACTGGGTGAAGAAATGCCTAAAAGACTGTCAAAACAGATCTCTCAGTGTGTCTGGGAGAATGTTTCCAGAGACATCTACGTATCAAGGGCTCTGGCCTGATGGATGATTTAACTCATTGATGGATTCAGAATATGAGGAGTCTATGGAGGAGATGGGATCTAGGGGTGGGGTGGAATTTAGTTACTAAGGAAATAGGTCCTTGTCATGGGAGCTTGTCCTTGAGGTCTATACCTTCTAGCAGATCTGCTGTTTATCCACCCTGAGACAAGGAGCTGCCTCTGCCACATGTCACTTCATCATGATATTTTGCCTAAGTGCTTGGGGTGAAACAACCAATAATAGAGCCCTCTGAAACCATGGACCAAAATAAATCTTTCCTCCTTTAAGTTGCGTTTCTCGGGTATTTGCTCACAACAATATGAACGTAGATGATACAGGATGTCAACGGGTCTCACCTCTTGGCCTACGTGACTCTACGCCCCTTTCTGAGTTATCCCCTCCCCTCCATATGTCTTAAATGACTGGTTGGAATGAGGAAGGCGATAGTTATGTGACAATCCCATGCCCACCAAGAGATCTGAGGAAGACCTGGAATCTTCTAACTTGTGTTCCATCTCAATGACTCAACGGGATGGTCAATGTGAGAAACATCTCCCAAGGGGAATGAAAGGCAGGAGTAGCAATGGTCTTTAGACAAACTGGGCCCTCTCAGATAGCGAAGGGTTGCTTTCTTTCCCTTTCAAATTTGTTCCCAAGAACTTGGTACATTCGCTTTGGCTGTAGTGGAGACAGCTGTTTGAAACAGAACTGAATCCAATTTCCATGACATTTTGTTCGCATGCAGAGCTTGGCATTGATGTGATTCACGAGTGCAATTAATAAATGGCAGCATTATCCTGGAATTCTCAGTGTATTATATTTTCAGGAAATGTGATCTAGCTAACCTTTATCAATTTATGCTCTGACTTCACTCTTATTTAGTCATTTCACTGGAGTTTTTGGATATATATCCCTAAAATATAATTATCTTCCTTGTCAGACTGAACGGTAGGATGAGTCCCTTCTTCCATGATATCACATCATGGGGTATCTTGATTTGAAAAAGCACAACAAATCAAGCAGAGATTCAAAAAGTACCACATTCATTCTAAAAGCTGCTAAGAATGTTATCAGTGCCTCTGAGAGATTGTCTACATCTGGCTTTGCCAATCATTTTCTCACCAAAAAAACAACCCCCCCCAAAAAAAAGGAAAAGGAAAGAAAAGAAAGCATAGCTATGCCAAGGATACCTGGGAGCGTGAATGAGCATTTGGTTCATTCATTGACCAGGTATTGAACACCTTACTCTTTATTAGGCTCTGTCTAAATGTTTTGTGCAATTGTAAATCATATTGATATTCTTGACCTCCATTTGGCTGCTTGCAAGAGTCATGTTCTAAATAACACAAGAATCTAAAAAGGTATAATGGAGCTTACAGTGTAGGAGGGTAAAGTCAGATGATAGGTCATGGATTGTAGCCATGCTTACTAAACTGTTACATGTGCAGAAATTTCTTTATAATAGGTATGTGGTTCCACCAGCTCTATTTTTTTTTATTGATTTGATAAAACTCCATGTCTTAGTTCAGTTTTTTTATTGCTGTCAAGAGACACCATGACCACTGAAACGCTTACAAGGAAAACATTTAATTGGGGCAGCTTGTTTATATTTTCAGAGGTTTATTCCATTATTATCAGGGCTCGGAGTATAGTAGCACACAGGCAGATATGGTCCTGGAGAAAGTAGCTGCTGAGAGACAACAGGAAGTCAACTGACACAGTAGGCAGTATCCTGAGCATAGGACACCTCAAAGCCCACCTCCACAGTGACACACTTCCTCCAGCAAGGTCATACCTATTCTAACAAAGTCATACCTCCTAACAGTGCCACACTCCCTATGAGATTATGGGAGATAGTTACACTCAAACTACCACACACCATGATCAAGGCAACCTGTAGAAGAAAGAGTTTATTGGGAGCTTGCAGTTTCAGAGGGTGCATTTGTTGAATGGAGGAGGGTGCCCTTTGTTTGTCCCAGCTGCCTGGCTAGCCTACAAGTGAAATTACCACACAGAAACTGTATTCATTAAAACACTGCTTGGCCATTAGCTCTAACTTCTTATTGGCTAATTCTTACATCTTAATTTATTATTAATCTGTGTATCACCACATGACTATGGCTTACTGGCAAGATTCTAACCAGCCTCTCTCTCAGCCAGAAGATCCATGGTGTCTCTCACTCTGCCCCCTTCCTCCCAGCATTCAGTTTTATTTTCTTTGCCTACCTAAGTTCTGCCCTATCAGGCCCAAAGCAGTTTCTTTATTCATTAACCAATAAAAGCAACACATGAACAGAAGAACCTCCTACACCATGCATTCATACCATCATGGCAGGCATGGCAACAAGCAGGTAAACATGGTGCTGATGCAGTAGCTAAGAGCTTACATCTTGATCCACTAGCCCAAAGTAGAGATGGAGTGTTGACTGAGGTTTCTGTCCCTCATGGTACTGCCAGGTCCCACAGTCAGTCACAAAGAAATATACAGACATCTATATTAATTATAAACTGATTGGCCCATTAGCTAAGGCTTCTTATTAACTAATTCTTATAACTTACACTAGCCCATAATTCTTGTCTGTGTTAGCCATGTGGCTTGGCACCTTTTTCAGTGAGGCAGTCACATGTTGCTTGCTCTGTGTCTGGTTTCTTTTGTAACTGGGTTTTGACTGCAGACTGAAAGTTCCCTTTTCCCAGATTTCTTGTTGTTCCACCTCTACTTCCTGCCTGGCTGCCCCATCTATACTTCCTGCCTGGCTACTGACCAATCACCATTTATTTAAAGTACAAGTGACAGGGTACAGACCATTGTCCCATAGCAATGGCGCTAACTGGAAATGGCACACACTTTTGAAACATCAAAGTCCATTCCCAGTGACACACCTCTTCCAGTAAGGTTACACCTCCTAACCCTTCCCAAACAGTTCCACCAACTGGGAAAAAGTATTCAAATATATGAGTCTATGGGATGCATGGGCAGACATTCTCATTCAAACCATCACGTCTATGGATTGGGAGTTAGATGAGACTAGATTCTCAGTTGATGTTGATGTCCTTGTCCTGTCACGGAGTTTTCAATGCAAATGACTACACATGAGATCTGGAAAGTATTCCATGGTAACCCAGGGCACTGCAGGGAATTCATAAGGGTGCCATGGAAGTTTTTTTTTAATTTAAAGCAAAACCAAACAAGAAAAGGTGGTACTGATCGTCTGCTATGAGAGGTGTGGGTCTGAGGTGGGTTATGGCTTGAATAGTGCAGTCTATATCCTTTGGATTGGTTTCAGCTTATTTTTATTTTTTTGTGTTCCTATGGGGGACAGGGTGGCATGGGGCAATTTTGGGGCATGGTTCTTCCCTGAGCTCTTTTGGATCCTGTCATGTCTTTGCAAAGTTGAATCCTTGGTAGCAGTAATGAAAATACAAGTGCCAGTAAAACACCCACTTGGGACAGGCAACATCAACAGCAGTGTCTGACTTGATTTCTAATCGTGAGAAGTTGTGCAGTAACAGGTACACACGTCCCACTGTGTAATAACCATGGCTATAAAACATGCAAATAGGCATGGATACATTAAAAATGTTTAAAATAACAACTTCCATTTATTTATGTCTTTGTAAATGTTTATTTAATCACTATTGTGTGGGTCAATGGTGTGTGTGTGTGTGTGTGTGTGTGTGTGTGTGTGTGTGTGTGAAGGAGGGACAGTTTGGGATGGTCATATTTCTTCTTCCACCGTATGAGTTCTTAGTATCAAACTCAGGCTGTGAGTTTGGTAGCAAGAGCTTTTTCCCACCATGCCACTTCTATGCCCCTGTTTGTGTACCGAACATAAATAACATAAATATATGATGTAATTTGGGTGTATCCTCCATATACTGCCCTCATGCCCCACCCTCCTGTTTCCCGTTGTCCTCTTGGTTTCCCTTCACACTATCCAGACAAATCTATAAGGTGGCAACTTTCTTTCAATTCATATAATTTCCAAGTGACTATAGTATTGTCAGGACAGGATTCTTGACCACGCTGTTTGGGTGGATCTGTTGGTTGTTCCCAACTTACAATGGTTCAACTTTAATGATTATTTTTATTTTACCATGGTATTTAGTTAACAGCATTGACTAGGAAGCATGCTTCAGATTTTGGTTATCTCAATGGCAGGTACTATGCAGCATGGTACTCTGTGATGCTGCACCTGTCACATTTAGCCATGCAATCATGAGGGCAAGCATCCAGTGCTCTGCAGAAGACTGTGTTGCTGAGCCAGGAAGTTTAACAGGTTAGACATGTTAATGCAGGTTATTAATGCAGGTTAGATATATTAAATGCCTTGTGTAGTCGTGAACATTTCATCTTACAATGGATTTATTGAGATGTAACCCAGTTGAGGGACATTAATACTTAATAACGAGGTCTTCTTTAAAGATCCTGTAAACAGAGAAAGTTCTAAAAAGCTCTGGGTTAGATTCATAGATATTATGAATTCAGAAAGGAAGACACAAAAGTCCAATGTGGCTGAAGGCCATGTGATGGACTTAGATCCCCCAGATAGGTCCTGAAGCCTGTGGACAAAGGGGAGGCAATATGACTGACTGCCTAAATTTTTCATTTTAAAATTTATTTATTTTGTGTATCTATCGAGCAGGGTGTACATCATGGCTTATGCATAGTGATAGAAGAACAGTTTGCAGGAGTTTGTGCAGGGGTCAGTTCTCCTTCCACAGCGTGGGTCATGGGGATTGAACTCAGGCCATTAGACTTGGCAGCAATCGCCTTTACCCCATGAGTCATCTTACTGCCCTCTCATGAAATTTTCTGATTTCCATGAACAGCAATTGCTTAGGTTTCACACTTAATATAATACCCTGGTTTTCTTTGGTGGATCTTGGGCTCCACACACATTCCTATGCAGAATTCCCTCTGCAAGGCAGGACCAGAGCTAAGGAGCCAACAGCCCCAACCAGATCCCTTTCACCACCATCTCTATCTGGAAAGGGTTTGGCTCATGAAGCTGTGTGTTTAGGACCAGCATAGCCCTTCCTTGGTGAATAACACAGATGACAGCTGGCAATGACTGTGGCAAACCACAATGTGCCTCTGTGGTTCAAATTCTTCAAGGATCAGGTATTTATTTTCATCATCTTATAGGCACCAACTGTCATTAAACACATCAAAGTCTTAATTTGCCTTCTAATTCTTGTTTTGGAACAAGTCTGCTTTTCTCTAAAGATTACTTTTATATATTTGTAGACGATTCCTGGATATGCATACGATGGTGAAAGAAGCCATCAATTTTACCATTTTGCTACACATTGTTTGATAATGATGGCGATCTTGAAAGAATTGAAGAGGAAGTTAGGATTAGAACAAGTTAGGTAACAGGGAACTGAGACACAGCAGGAGTTGTGTGATATTTTAGGAAGATTGTTCTCATGGTGTGATTGAGAATGATGACAGGGAGGAGGCCATGGGAGCACTGTTCTGAAGCTTTGACGTGAGATGGCAGTGGCCTTGGGGACAAAAAAGAACAAAAAGTGTTCTTCCCTGGTGAGGTGATCTATAGCTTTCATAGGATTAAGGAAGAAACTTGGAATCCTCCCCCAATTCAAGAACAACTGTTCTAGATGATTGTATTGGTAGATCAATGATGTTAAAAGGAGCTATGAAGACAATGGCCATAAAGAACACGAAAAGTGTTCATTAACATATATTCAAGACATGTTACTCAAAGGAAAACATATTGCGGTGGTTTAAGGATGTAGAAGAGACAAGTGAAACTCTTAAGATGAGAGATATGAGTCTGCTGGCACCAAGAGGGAGGAGCCAGTGAAGAAACACAGATGGCTTGATAGTGAGAGAGAGGACATGTGCTTTGGAGAAAGGAAGTCACCAATGGTAAGAAGAAAATTGGCACACTGTACTGGGGATGTGGTGGCATGTCTGACGTCACACACATGCTGCTTCATGATCAGTCCCTCCACACACAGAAATAAATGTAATGAAAATATTCTTTTGAAAAACTAGCTTTAATTATCATTTACTGATGAGAAAATGTAAAGATATTTTAATTATTAATATAACAGAGGCATTTAATTATTAACTTCAATTAATAATAAATTAAGACTAATAAAAATTAATATAAACAAAACATAGTGAGAACATGTTTCTTAGGAACTGGACTGTCCTGCATGCTTTGGGGAAAGCAGATTTCTTGACTGTTGTTATAAAATAATTTGTACATAATTTTATATTCTATCTCCATTCAATTCCAGGTTTCCCTCTGGGGCCAAACTGAAGTCTTGTACACATGTGTAATCCAAGTAACTGCCCAGGTACCCTGAGGACCCTCCTTTTCAGGAACGGGCTTTCTTTTCACCTAGACATTAAAGTAGCATGAGACCCCATCTCCTGTAATGTGGAAAAGCCACTACTTACTTCCCCAAGTTTGCCAAAGCTTTCCCCGGGGTCTCACATTATCAAGGTCACCTCCTGTTTTGAATTTCAATCTCATTGGATTATTTTCTCCTTTATAATCATTCTTTCCTATTACAGTTTTTTCCCTCCTCCCTAAACAAAAGAGCTGCTTTCTTCCTAAAAAGAATTCTTGCATTCCTTCTGGGCCAACTAGTCTAAATTGCAAACAGCTTTGAAAATAATAATGTTTCCTTTCCTAATACCTTCCATTACTACAGGTATTCTAATTGCATAGTACATTACAGTTTTCAAAACATAGGCACAATGGAGCAGGGTTTCTTCTCGAATTGGAGGGAAATGGGGAGGGACTCACTTGTAGACTGCCTTCTGTGAGTGAGGCTTTGTCCTTGCTGACTTGGGTGTTTGAGTTCATTAGCATATAAAATCTAATTAAGCACATTTCCTCTTCTATTCTTTACAGTAGTTTTGCAAGGCAAGCATATGCATTAGTCATCTACTGCTGGATGATAAACAACCCCAGAATGGAGCATCTGAAGCCACAAACATTTGTTCGCTAACCATTTCTGCAGGTTAGGGACTCTGAGTGTGGCTCTCAGGAGGCCAAGTCTTGCTAGCTGGCTAGCAGGCAGTCTGAGCTCATCTCTGTTAAAGACTGTTCTTCCAAATTCACTTAAAAGGCTGGTGGAGGCCACAGTTCCCAAGTCAGCTGAACTGTCGTCTGTTTATGGTCTCTCCATGAAGCAGCTCACGATGCAGTCGCTAGTGTTCTTCACATGAGTGAGAGGGAGAGTGGACAGAACTCAAGTTGGAAGATGTAATCTCTTTGGAATCCAATGTCAGAATTGATACATCTTTATTCTTTGACATAGAATCTATGTGACAGAAATAATCACTAGGTCTTGTGACATTGAAATTGAGATTACTAAGGAGCTTGAACACCTAGGATCAGGAGTGTATGGAACCTCCTTACAGGGTGTGTTAATCCCACCAGTTGAGAAAAAGACCACTACTGCAATTTGGAGCCAAATCTGGAGCAAACTTTAATTAAATACTGGCTAGGATGATGGACTCTGGCCAGACCCATCCCTGGGTTCCCAGAAAATGGAAGAAAGTCACATTTTGCTGAGGCTTAAAAAGGCAAAACCATAGGCTACCATACTTTCTGTCAGGTCCAATCAAGGGCAAGCATCTCTCCTGGCATACTTCCTGCCTGTGTACTTTTTGCCTACATCCCGTCAGGACGAAGAGTACATTCTGATGTATTTCCTGCCCACGTACCTCCCACCTATAGGCGACCAAGCACATCCAGTGCAGGTGAGTCAAACAAGCTTGTTTAGGGAAGTGAGAACACGTGGCTTGCTATCTCCCATAAATAAAAACCTCCAGCATTTCAGGAAGTATCTGTCCTTGGGCAAGGGGCTCAGAGGTTAGAGCAGTTTTGCTTTGTTTTGTTTTATAGATCTTTTAGGCATGGTTAATAAAACTTAAAACATACCTTTGGCTCTCACAGGTGCCTGCATCAGAATTTAGAGTTCTCTGTTTATGTTATGGTCTTAAGATCCTGTTAAGTGGACATTGACAGAACAAGGGCCTTGAGAACTAGGTAAGATACTCAGATGTCAGGAAGCAGTCTCATGCATGTCTGCAGCTTTAATAAGGCAGCAATATGTGATTTGTTTGTATAAAATCAATTCCCATAGTGACAAAATTAAATTTAAAAACTTTCCATAGTTTTAAAGAATGCAGAGATAGTGCAGAGGGTTCCCTAGTCTCTGTTCCAGGTTCTCCCATCATTGTGTTTTTGTTTTTCTGCAGTAGGTCTGTCGCTTATAAAGCAGAATTGGTCTAACCCTTAGTCAAGTCCACTGGCAAAACCTCATCAGATTCCAGTGTTTTTTTCCCTGACGCTCTTTCTCTGTTCCAGGGTCCTAGTCAAAGCATTCCATTACATGTGTCTTCTAAGCCTCAGCCAGTCTGTAAAAGTTTTCTCAGAGCTTCCCAGTATTTGATGGACTCATAGTTATGAGGGGTACTGGTCTGGTATCCTGTGGGATGTATTTCAGTTTGGGTTCATCAGATGTTTTCTCCATGGAGATTCAGCACTCCAGAAAGATGAAATATTTGACACTGATACAAAACACCACTTGTAAAAGGCAGAAGAAATTCTAAGTTCTCAAACCCTAGGTTATATCTACACATTTGACACAGTGATCTCTTAAAGCAAAAATCTTATCTTCTGCCTCTTCCCATACCTGAGAACCTTTCACCATCTTCCAAAGATTAATATCATGTGTTCTATAATTAACAAGATCCCGACAGTGCCCTGATTACTGATGAACCAAGAGTGTATACAACTTTGTGATGGCCCTTAAGTCTCAGACAGCCCATCTTAATTTTGACTTCTCTCTTAGTTTTGGTTTTTGTTGCTATGATGAAACAACCATAACTACAGCAACTTAGAAAGGAAAGGGTTTAGCTGGCTTACACTTTCATATGGTTATTCATCATCAGAGGAAGCCAGGACAAGAACTCAAACAGGGCAGAACCTGGAGGTAGGAATTGATGAAGGGGCTGTAGAGGGATGCTGCTTACTGGCTTTTTCCTCATACCTTGCTCAACCTGCTTTCTTATGGACCAACTCAGGCATGGCACTACCCACTGTGACTGGAGGTTTCTAACCCACCTGCCATTTCCCAAATAACCACTCTGAGACTTAATATTAATAACAAACTATTTGGCCTACTAGCTCAAGCTTATTATTAACTAGCTCTTACAACTTAAATTAACCTTTTTCTATTACTTTATATTTTACCATAACAAGCTTGTGGCTTGTTACCTCATATCTTGCTTCCCTGATGGCTGCTGAACTCTGCCTTCTTTCTTCCTGTATCTCTGTCTGGATTTCCCACCTAGCTATTTTCTGCCCTGCCATAGGCCAAAGCAGTTTCCTTATTAACCAATGGTAATAAAACATATTCACAGCATACAAAAGGGCATCCCGTATCAATCCACAATGGGCTGGGCCCACCCGCATCTATGACGAATTAAGAATTGCCTTACAGCCCGATCTTAAAAAGGCATTTTCTCAATTGATGTTCTCTCATTCTCTCCTGTCAGATGGCTTTAGCTTGTGTCAAGTTGACATAAAATTATCCTGTATGACTTCTAAGGTTATCACTAGGGTAAACTTGAAAGGCCTCTGGGTGTCTGCCACAAGCATGAGATTATGGGGTGAATTGTGTCTGTTCTTTGAATGCATGTTCAAGTCTTAGCACTTGGTATTTGTAAATATGATTTGATTTGGAAATGGTCCTTGCTGATTATATCATATTAAAGATACATAGTGGATAGGATGGGCCTCTATCCAACATCCGTATAGGAAGAAAGGTAGTGGCCAGTCACATGCAGAGAAAGTCCTGACATGAAGGACTGATACTGGTTAAAACATCTATAATATGAGAAATCCCAAGGATTGGAAAAATCTACCTATCCCACGTCTGAGCCCCCAGAAGGAATCAACACACCAACACCTTAACTTCAGAATCTAACCTCCAGAATTGCATGTCAATGTAGTTCCGCTGTTTTCAGCTCACCCACATTTGTGACAATGTGCCAGAGCATCCCCAGAAAACCAATACACATAGAACCTGGGAGAATGTGTTAGAAGATTTGACATGGGGAAGCTCTGAGTCCTTAATTAGCTTAGGAGGCATTTTATAGAGGATGCTCAGAAACATCCCATGGGTGGGGCTTCAGACTCCTGACCCTATCGTGAGCAGGCTGTTGTACTGTCATTATTCCATGGCTTGATACCACAGCGACATTTCACAGGATTAGCTACATTTGCACAAGGGGGAATGTCCCATGACACCAAACACATTATTCCACATACTTGTGTGCCTCATGCATTTCTTCCATACCGAGGAATTTGTCCTTTTGTATTCCAAATATAGTTTTAAAAGAAAGGACACGGTTGGCTATCTGCCCTGTGAAAGCTAATGAGGGGAATGGCTCCCTGGACCCATGGATGGAACACTGCTGACTTGGCTTCTAGCTAGTGGTAAATTCCTCAGGGTCTGCGCCCTGCCAAAGAACTTGGAACGCCTTGGATGCGAGGATGATGGAGTTAATGACAGAGAGATTAGTTACCAACAGAGGGAAATTCAAGTGAGGCTAGAGGGGTCAGCAGCAGCTCTCTAGGGAGGGTAGGCCTGAGCGGGGTCTATTGTCTTTGATGGGAAGATGCATACAGGAAGGAGGACCCAGCATCTCTTGTAGCCTCTGCGGCGCTCAACGCTCCTTGAACTGAGTTTTGAACAACTATTGGAAGGATACTCTGTGCAGACATAGTGCCTGGTCATTCAGCTTTCAGGGAAAAAGTGGGGCCTGGTGGGCACCTGCACACCTAAAAAGTTCTTTATGGGGTTCTGCCCAGAGTAATGATAGCCCAAATAAAATGAGTTACTTCCGTCATCGTGCTAGTTTTTGAGCGAGGTCAAAATCACACTGTGTTTATAAGATGTGAAGAATGAGCTAGAGGGTGCAGGGCTAGAAAGACAGAAACCAGAGATGAGATCTGACCACAGAATTAAGATGTCTTAGCATGCCGCACAGGGCCCTAAATAAAGTGTCTGCTCCCTCTGCTTCTGCTCCTTCAGTACTACCTCGAAAACCGGAGTAGGGGTGTTCACGTGGCACCTCATTCTCACCTTCGCTTTGCCTAACCCATTCTAGAACACTACAAACCCATCTTGGAGGCTGCAAGATGTCTCCATGGGTAAAAGTGCTTGCAATACTAGCCTTATGTATGACCTGAGTGTGGTGCCCAGAATTCACAGAGGAAGGGGAGAACCAGCTCCTGAAAGTTGTCCTCTGAGCAGACACATACACAAGACACACACACACACACAGAGAGAGAGAGAGAGAGAGAGAGAGAGAGAGAGAGAGAGAGAGAGAGAGAGATGATAGCAATGATCATTTAAAAATAGACCCATCCTTTTAGTATCAGTGATCGTGACCCCTTGTGGAAAATGGGTTAATGGGAAAGAGAAGGAAAACAGTTGATGTCAGTAAAGCTTCTAAAGTTAAACACTGTACTCGCAGTTTGGGGGAAGACAGACAAAAGCAAGCATTTTAGAGACAGGAGTAAGGAGTAAGGCTCTGGTTGCTGTTTAGGACATGGCGCTGCCATGCACTGATGTGAAGAGCGCATGAGAGGAAAATACTAAGGCCGACGCAGTACTAGTCTTAAGAGCAGGAAGCGGCTAGAGTTCGCGTCTGAAACACCTCCGACAGCCGGTGTGCTGGAGGCCTGAGCTAGGGGAACTCCTTAGCAGCAGTGCCTGGTGGGCGGCCTACAGGTCATCTGTGGCTTCCCGCCACAGGCCCAGCAGTTGTCCTTGGCAAACTGTCTTCCAGAATGTGCTGCTGCTTCCCACCGGAATCTCAGAGCTGCAGACTGCCAAAGGCTGTTCATAGGGATGCAGTGGGCCACCCCGAACATGACCTGTGTCAAAATAAACCTTGGCTTTTCACATGTAGAGTATCTCGGGTACCCGTGGCAGCAACAGAAAGCTGCCCCATAGAGTCAGTGAGCAATAATCCAATCAGAAGCTTACGTTATTTCTACTTCCTCATAACCCTGCCATAGGGCACAACTGTTCATCCAGCTTACTTCTCAGCTTCTAATGTTTGCAAGTAACTGTTCCTGCCATAGTGAGCTTCTGTAGTTTATTCCCTTAACTGCCCTTCCCCATCTGTGCTTGCCTTTCAAGTATATTATAAATATGTTTATTTAATAGACAGTGTCTGAGACTTATAAATACACCGATGTCAGAGTGTATCCTTTCCCATCATACTTCTGTCACTGACCTACCATCTGTCAACCAAGATTCATTTCACATTTTATCATCTTCTTTGATGAGAACAAGGGGACAACCCCCACCCCGGCAAGTCCTCTGTAACCAGGCATGCGTATGCCTCTACAATGCTGTTCTATCAAGTTACATTATGCTTGCTATTTTTCCTACATTCAACATTAAAATCAAATCCCTTTGAAGGTAGAGACTAGAGTGTCTGTCTCTCGCTGCATCTTTAGTTAAGTAGAGGTATGATGTGTACCAAGGATTAATATTTATTAAATAGCTCTCGCTGAAGAACTCAGCTAGCTTCTTCTCTTGGGAAAACTGTCATGCTTACCTGTTACAAGAAAATTTAGTATCTCAGTTCACCAAATAAATCCTGTCTGCAATGTGCTAGGCTTACATTTCAGAATAAAAAGAATGACTAGATGTCTCCTCGGAATGTTCTTACAATGACACCAGAAGATGACTTTTTAGATAAGTAATTTTAAAAAAGATTTTATTTTATACTTATGAGTGTTTTACCTGCATGCATATAAAAGTTAACTGCCTGGCCCCTCAGAAGCCAAAAGAGGACATCGGATCCTCGAGAACTGGAGTTATAGACAGTTGTGAGCCACAATATGTGCTGGTAATTAAACCCTGGTTTTCTGCAAGAGCAGTAGGTGCTCTTCAACACTAAAACGCCCCTCCAGCCCCCAAACGAGGAGATCTAAAATGTCGCAAGCGCCATGAAGTTGTAAAATATTAAGTTCACAGGGATGCCATTTGGATCCTTGGTTTGCTCACCCTTTGGAACTATAGCATATGAACATACATTTGATATGACCAATTGAAGGCTATGAAAGTACACTTCCTTCCCTGTCTGAGCAGACATCTTAGTGTGAGTTTCCTATTTTAATATAGTGTATATGTGTGTGGGGGAGGATATGTAGTGAGTATACTTGTTCTAGTGTATTGGTGGAAAGGCCAGAGGCCAGCACTGGCTGTCTTCCTCAATTGTACCTCATGTTTTAAGACAGGTCACTCCCTGAGTCTGGAGCTCACTGATCAATTAGACTGGCTAGCCAGTGAGCTTCAGGAATCTGCCTGTCTCTGGCCCCCAGGGCTGGAGTCACAGACATTCACTGCCATGCCTGGGCACTGGAGAGCCATCTCCCCAGTCTCTTAATAACCATCTCTGTTTCTTTTTGGGCTTTTGTTCTGTTTGGTTGAGACAGAATTTCATTGGGTGTCTCAGGATGCCTGCAACAAGGCTAGGTTGCCTAGGTGTTGGCTTGGCACTCTCAGCCATCCTCCTGCCCCGGCTTTCCTAATGCTTGGATCATGTGTGTAAGGCACTGTGACATGTTCTTTACATCAGTTTCTCTTAAGTAATGTTTTTCTTGACTATGGATCAGATTTTCCTGTCTCTTTGTACACCACACAATGTTCTGTTAGATTAGATACTGTGACCGCTGGGTTGGGAGAATCTGGAACCTGTTACATTCCTTCAAGATTATTGGTTATTTAGTTCGGGTAGGCTGTTTGTTCATTTGGTTGGATAATTCGAACTTGGTAGGGTTGATGACATGATTTGCTAGCACAGATACATTGGAAAACTACAGAGTTACTAGCTCTTTTAACATTGTAAGATTCAATCTCCAAAACTTCCACCAGTCAGACTTCCTGTGGACTCCACTCATGTTTATGGGACTGGGTCTAGAGTTTGTCTTTCTCAAAGCCATCTTCAACCAGGGTTCTTCATCTGAACTGTGTGAGGCAAGGAATTGTTTCAGTCATTAACCTCTCCATTTTTTTCTGGATGATAGGTGTTAGCATCCTTTAGAAGCAAAGTTAGGCAACCTATGACCTGTGGGCAGCATATAGCCCCCTCTTCTTCTTAAATAACCATGATTAGATACATCATATATATCACATCCTTAGTTTTGCCTTTGGTTCGGTAAAACCTACAAAAATTCTCTCTCTGTCCCTTTAATAACAAGTTTGCAGGTGCTTGTTCTGGAAGCCGGTGTGTATCAGGCTCCATTCTCTCCCGGATCCCTGTTGGGCTGGCTGGTAGGGATGGCACTTACTCCTGAAGCGTGGATCTTGCTGACTTCAGTTACTAAGGAGACACTAGCAGAGCAGACGCTTTGTGATCTGCAGTCGGTCCCTGCCCTGTGCATCTATTGCTAACTTGTTCTCAGTCGAGTGTGTAAGGGAATGGGAGGGAGATGGTTTGGTCAGTCAGTGCTTTCCTCTGCAAGCACGAGGCCCTGAGTTCAGCTCTCCAGGAGTCTAGTGGAGAGTCTGGAATCCCAGCACTGGAAGCAGGTGGGAAGAGAGAAAGATTTGTGGAGCTCGCTGGCCAAGCATCCTAGCCAAAGCAGTGAGCTCTCGGTTCAGTAAGAGGCCTGTCTCAAACTAAGATGCGGAACAACTGAGGAAGACATTCAGGATTGACCTCTGGTCTCCACATGCGGGCACACACGGGTTCAGGTTCACATGCACATACCTACATAAACCATACCCACACACAGGTACACGTACCCCCCCCACACACACACAAGTATGTAAAAGTAAAGCCCATAGAAATTCTGGGTTCTCCCTCTTCTCTTTCTCGCTTTTATGGACTGAAGTTTATATCCCTCTAAAATTCACAAATCGGATCCCTGCCCCCATGATGATGTTACTTGGTGATGAGGCCTTAGGGAGGTGTTTAGGTTCAGATAAGGTTATGAAGTGGGGGCTCCCATGATAGGATTAGTGTCCTCATGACACATGAGATCAGAGCTCACTCTGCCAGGAAGGGACAGTGAGAGAACAGCTCTGAAAACTTGGATGAAGATCCTTTCAGGGTCTTGACCTTGAACTTCTTAACTTCTAGGCCTAGGAGAGATAAATTCCTAGGCTAGAGCATTTTGTTATCAACTTGGAGTTAGTGAAAATACCCCTCTTGTGGCTTCCATGTGTCTCAGGTACTCCAAATACTAATCTCTGCTTCCTTAGTAGGAGGAATGCATTCTGTCTAGACCACTGCATTATGTTGATGTGTTTGGATGGCTCCCTGATCCCCCATGCAGCTCTCCGTTATCTGAGTTTGTGGTTAGGTACCTCTGTTGTAACACTGAATGACAATATGCTTCTCTAGTTCTACCCAAGTCCAGGTTCACCACCTGTACATTGCTAGCTAGATATGGGCCATAGTTGAATGATTTGCTTCCCTGAAATAAACAGATAATACTAATATTTCTCCTTAAAATGTCATCAGACATTTCAGAGAAGACAAACCTCCAGCCACAGCTGCCGGTCTGGCTCCTCGTCAGCTCCCCTAGCTTCTACAAGGCTCTGAGAACACTGTACCCTCTGCTTGGGTCTTCAGGTTGAGGGTCGGTAACACCCCTTTTCTTATGGATTCTCTTACCACTAGCTCCTCTTTTCACAATAGTCCTTTCTTAGATGCTCTTCAGTTATATCCTTGTGAGCAACTAGATGCCTCCCTGGAAACTGAATCATGGTCAACTACACAGATTTGCAAGACTACAATTGGAAGGAGGCAAGTCCTAAAACATGTAAGTAATGTCTACATTAAAGATTCGTCAATCAAATAAAAGTCATAATCTGACAAACCATGTTGGCAGGGTTTCTGTCCTGTCCGGTTTCCACAATCCTTAAGTCCCAAAGAAATCACACAGAGGTCTACATTAGTTATAAACTGGTTGGCCCATTAGCTCAGGCTTCTTTTTAACTCATAACTTATATTAGCCCATTATTCTAGTATATGTTAGCCACATGGCTCAGTACCTTTTGTAGCAAGGCAGTCACATCTTGCTTCTTTTGTGGCTGGGGTTATGACTGCATCCTCTTCCCAGAATTCTCCTGTTCTTATTGACCCACCTCTACTTCATGTCTGGTTGTTCCTCCTATACTCCCTGCCTAGTTACTGACCAATCAGTGTTTATTTAAAATATAATTGACAGAATACAGACCATAGTCCCACACCAGAATCGTTTCTTATAGAACATCTCAAAGACTTTACCATAGATAATACATATTGAAATTTACTTCAAACTTCTTGGCCATGATTTCCATATAACACTGGTCATTCAGTCTCACGAGAAACATTGATGTTAATTTAGAAATACAGTAATTGGGGCTGGAGAGTGGCTCAGTGGTGAAGGACACTGGTTGTTCTTTTGTGGGGCCTGAATTTGGTTCCCAGCACCTAATTTAAGGTGGCTCACAACTGTCTGTAACAGTCTCAGGGGATCTGATACCCTCTTCTGACCTTCGTGGGGACTGCACACAGGCATATATTCAGGTAAAATACCAGCACACACAAACAGATCTTAGGTGGACTGCAGGTATGGCCCAATGGTTAAGAATGTTAACTGCTCTTGTAAAGGACCCGAGTTCAGCTCCCAGATCTTACTTTGTGTAGCTCCCAACCATCTATAGCTCTAGCTCCAGGGGAATCCGTTGTTTCTGGCCTCTGTGGGCACTTGTGCGTTTTGAAATATTTCTTGACACCTGCTGGGGCCCAGTCACTGTGGTTTGGCCCCATATTAAGTGACTCCAAGCATCGGCGTCTAAGTGTCCATGCTTGAGACATCTCTCATTATCCCCCTCTCTGTCAAGCGGCCAGCCTCCGTGGCTTACAAGGGTCAGTGTGTCTAAGTTTAGCTTCCTTCTTGCTTTTAATAGTCTCTAACATGGCAATCCAGACATCTAGACTGTTAGGACTGTGTACACAGTAAACAAGGAAAACTTATGCCTTATATTTTAGATAGATGAGGTTATCAGATGAGAGCGAGTCAAACTCAGCCCAAATTTAGACTAAACCAGAACTAAGTTGAGCCTGTTTGTTTGTTTAATTTTTTGATTTTATGTACAAATAATAAACCTTGGTAAAGACAATATATTTTAATTTTTACAAGATATATCAATATATATGTACATATAATATATATGATATATTAAAATATAGACAGTTCTCCATTGTTTGGTGGAATTCTATCTATTTTTCCGATGTTCATTTTGTGGGTTTCATGTCAGACAAATTAATCCTGAAGAGAAAAATGAATGTTCACTTTCTGCCGCCTTCTTTTTGATTCACTTTCGTATCTGAGATTGAAATCATCTCTGTGGAATGACAACCCAGAGAACCCAAACATCTGAGGAAGAATACAAAAGAAACAGGAAAGACCCCAAGGAGCACTGCAAAGGCACCCGCCCGAGGCAACACACGCTTACATAAGCCTCCATAATGCATGAAGTCACTGAAGATCTTTGCAGGGGCTCATAGGAGACCTAGCTACATGGATAGTGTTGCATATGCTAACCGCATTTTGAGTTAGACAGAGTGGTGTTTGATGTTAAATAAATAAATAAAAGCGCCCTCATGCAAAAGCATCTCCTTGAGTCTGGAGTCCTCGCTGGGTGATGCATGACCTTGAGGCTGAGCTTGGATTTGTGTGGAATAGTCACCAGTCCACGGCAAGAGCTGATCATGTGATCTCCTATTCCTAGAGAGGTGTTTTTGCTTGGTTAATGTTGCAAGCGTGCACGCACCACACACATGTATGCACACAGGTTTTTGTTTTGTTTTATGTACTGTGGTTGGGAAGAATTTTGAGTGTCTCAAGCCACTGAAGGAAGCGCTTTTCTGAAGACTGGTGTTTGATTTCCAGGTGAGGCCTCAGAGTGAGATAAACCTAGAGACAGCTGAGTTAGGGATGGTTTACGGCTGTGAGAGTAGCAAGACGCCCACAATGCATCAGACTCCTCGTACGGGCCACATGCCTTGCCTCATTTATTTTCAAAATCCTCAGCACGGCCTCATGTTGACCCCATTTTACAGATCCACAGACTAACTCTTGGGAAAGTAATCCTTTTACCCAAATCCACCCATACTGAAGTGGTAGATGTGGGGTTAAAGCCTAATGGTCCACTTCGCTCGTCCCTTTTCTGTGCCTCATTTGCCTTATGCTCTGTAACACAAAAAGCAATGAACTCACGCACTGAACCCCAGGACATCCATTTTCAGTCACTGAATCTTCTCCTCATATGCTCCAGGAGTCACTGGCCCTTGCCTGTTTTCTATGCCATGGAAACTCAGTCTGTCATAAGCATGTAGTAATAAAGAAGCGTTTCAAGAATGGGAAGGTCCTGATTCTTTACTGTTGATGAGAAAGACTTTTTTACTGAAATACAATATTCAGAGGTAAAAGAAAGAACGGTGCATAAGAACAAAGTGAACATGCCTGTGCTCCAGGTCAAGATGGCGAATATCAAATGCACCCCAGGAGGCCTGTTTCATTTTTCCTAGTTACCATCTCCTTCCATTTCCCCAGAGCTGGCTACCGTTATTACTTCTGAAACTACAGAATCGATTTGCTTATATTTTACTTTATAGAATGTAGTTAAACATATGTGTTCTTTGGTGTGTGGTTTTCCTATCTCAGGGAGTATTTTTGTGAGATTGATTAAAGTTGTTCATGTGACCGTTCTTTATTTTTCATTATTGAATAGTTTTTCACCCAGTAGGCACACCCTGGTTCACTTGCACACCCTTGCGGTGGACATTTTGCTTGGTACACTGCACACTGGTGGACATCCCAGTTTGTGGTCTCTAGTGTAAGTAATAGCACTATGGATATCCTCCACAGTGTGGCCAGTTTTAGTCATGATTATGCTATTCAGTTCAAAGGAGAAATTAACTTTGGGATGAATTGTGGTATTCATGAGGCATTAATATGTTTCCAACTTTGTCTTAGACATCATTAGCGGAAGGAAATGGGTCACCAAAGGAGAAACCTGATGACTATTTAGAAGTGTTTTAAATACCAAGCATCTGGGAGTCAGCGTAAGCCTGGAGCTGAATGCCTCTGAGGGGAGGCTAGATTGGAATGAAGGGAATCTCAGAGCTATCTGAGAGACCTGCTTCTTTATACAGCAAACCTGAATGCCAGCTAGTGCACATATGAAACCATCTCTAGCCAAAGTCAAATCGTAAATTACTGCAATTTCTCCCCACCTGCATCATTGGTGAAAGGAGAGATTCCTGCCAAAAAGCTATGAATATAGAAGAAAACAGTGTACTTAAGGCCTTTCTTAGCTGAGGGTCACAGGGCAATCAAACACAAGCATCCATATCTGTGGGAGTAGAACATCATACACCCACAGAGCCTCCTAGGAGATGAGCTTGGGAATATATGAATAGCCACGAGCATGGGGCAGGCCTTGTGTCCTCCTGAGGTCAGGACTGAATCTTAGTTCCTGCAAAAGAACAAACTTGCCTTGCAAGGATAAATAGGAATCATGGCTGCGTCCTTGATTGGGGGAATTGCTGAGCTATGGTACCTTGTTTGAGAAGAGGAGAACTTGCAGTCAGGATATTTAAAGCCTCTGAAGCTCATGAGATATCAAGGAAGAATGTATTACTGGTTCTTTGGCCTTGCATGATACAAAGAGCAGGGTTGGGTCAAAATTAAGAGTGGAATCCAAGATGAAAGTCAGTTTGGTTGAAACAGACACAGGTGAGACCTTTGAGAAGCAGACGACAGGTTTGTAAGGACGATTTTAGTTTCGGGAAATTTCCAGGACTTGACATTCCTGTCCTTTGAGTTTTGTCCCTTCCTGCTCTCCATACAAAGAAGCTGAATAAGCAATATCAGCCCCAAAGACAACTGATTGTGAGATCTAAGAAGGGTGTGCATACGTGTGTATGTGCGTGTGACAGAGACAGAGGGAGTGAGAGTGCTTCCTGTGTATTTTCATGTTGAGTATCAAGCAGCGCCAGGCTATCCCATTCCCTTATTGCAGGAGTTTTCCATATTTCACTCATAATACGTTTTACCCCCTTGGCTTTCGTGGTAGGCCTGTTCTGTGTGCCCACTGGGGACAGAAATGAAGTAGCGTTCATCTTTGTATCTCCCCAGGTCCAGAGGACCTGTGTCTAGTTTTAAAAAATGTGTCACTTCATCATGTAGGGGAGAGGATGGTTCGAAAAGATGCTCAGCAAAATACGATGACAGTGATTGCCTAACTGGTGCCTGTTAGAAGCATGGATCTTCCCAGCCCCCTGCCTCAGAGTGTCCCCAGGGGGTTCATTTCACTGAGAAGCATTGATGTGTGCAATAGCCCTTTCAGCGTATACAGAAATCCCGCTAAGGTTTGAATATGAAATGTCTCACTCGGGTTCATGGTTTAAATGCTTGATCTATATATAGTAGATGGGCCTATGGGGAGCAGGGTTGGAGGTGTAGAAATTCAGGGAGATGGGGTCTTGCTGGAGGGTAGAGGTCACTGGGGGCAGGTGTTTATAGATGTATTGTTCTTAGTGACTTCCTACTGTGATTTCTGTTTCCTGGTCCATCCTAAAAGGAACAGCTCTTCTCTTCCACGCCCTCCTAGCTCTGCCATGACCTGCCCTGGTGCATCGACCAGATAACCATGGATGGAACCTTCTAAAACCATGAATTAAAACAAATTGTTTCTCTCTAAGTAGTTTCTGTAAGATTATTTTGGCAATAGTGACAAAAAGCTAATGATTTCCATCCCCAGGACTACCTTCACCATGTCCCAGACACTGAGTGAGCTGACATGTCCCCTTCACCCTGTGTAACCCACTCCAACATAACTGAAAGCCAGCTGACCAGTACCCCACAATTTCATCAGAGAATGCTTTTATTATTCCGTTTAAGTAACAAAGAAGGGGAGAAGGCCTGGGAAAGGAAAACAGGAAGGGGGGGCATGAAGAAACACTCTTAGTCCTTGCAAAATGGAATTCGATCCTGCCCTCCGATGTCCCCACGCATGGGATTTGGTCCTCATAAAGGGATGAAATGTCACCAGACTTGCTCCTCATTTCCATTGGCTTTCTTCTTCATGCCCCGCATTTATTGTTCTGTTTTGACATGCACAGTGCTTGGCTCCGGTCTGCTTGGTGTCTAACCAGAATCTGGCTGTGAGACTAGACTCAGATGAGGGGAGAAGGTAAGCAAACAAAAGCTTGGAGTCTTTCCCTCTGGGGTAGAGGGGACCTACTCAGCCAGTTCGTCACAGGCTGCTTCTTCTTTTGCCCAAAACTTGATCTTCTAAAGCAAAAGAGTAATCACATACCACCTAACAGTGTTTTAGTTACAGATCACACACATAACAATGGTCACATCATGTTTTATTTTCTAGTGATTTTGTATCTGTCTTGGGTACGTACACACTGTGGTGTTTATACAGTGACAAAAATCTCTTAATAAAGCTTATCTCAGCACGTAGCCTTACCGTTAAGTAGCACACGGCTCATTTTGCTCATGGCAAGGCAATTCCTCGTAACACACCAGACATAGCATGATGATCCCACGGTCTCTAAAAACCATCCTGCAATGTGGATATTATCAGGATCCTTTTATTTGATATAGGAATTGAGGCTCTGAGGAATTAAGCGATTTGGAAGTCCTATCGCTAGTAAGTGCTAAAGTCAGTGTTTGAATTTAGCTCAAAGATGAGCTAATTTGGGATGCCCACATTTTCCTAATGTTCAATTAGAATCATTCGTATCCCAACAGACCTCAGGGTTGCTAGAATCCTAGCTGGGGTCCACAAACAGACTTGAATTAGCCTTTTTATTCTATTCATTTTCTTTTAATTTCCATGGAAACTATGTTTTGGGGATTCCCCCTTTCCCCCCAGTATATCACAGTCCTCATCATCAGGAAGACTTCCTGTAATTGGTGTGGGGATAGTAAACTTTTACAGTGCTTACTTATGCCTGTCTTTCAAGTGACATTGCACCTACATGGTTTTCATACAGGTTTTTGAATAAATAAAATAAATGTACATTAAAAATCCTTTCTTACTTGGAATATCCTCTGGCCTTGCTTCGGGAGGTTACGGAGAATCTAAGGCCCCAGGGATACTGCCTTCCTGGAAAAGGGGGTTTGAGCTCCTAAGTGACTACAAAGAAATTTACACAGTCAACCATTTATCATTCAGGAGTTGACAAAGTACAGCACCCAGGCTAATTCCAGCCCTCTGCTTGTATATATATATACATGAAATTTTGTTGGAATACAGCCATGTCCACTTGTTCTGAACTCCGTGGGGCACTGCATTGGCAGAGCTGAATAGTTACAACAGGTAGATAACTGATAGCCTACAAAGCCCTAAGTGTTTACCTCAAGTCTTTAACAGGAAAAATCTTGCTAATTCCTTATTAAATGAACTGTTTAACAAACTTATTTAAATGTGTGCTATGAGCCACCACACATCATATTGAATAATGACGGTAACACAAGGGCAGATCAGAGAGATTTCTTACCTCTGAAGCTCACAGGCACGAGCAACATCTGGGATTAACTCTAGCAAGAAATCCTTCTCTGTGAGGTTGGAGGAGGGTTGACAGGCAGGAGAAAGAGGGTCATGGAGGACTCTAACAGCCCCCCAAAGATTTTGCATATAATATTGGTAATGAGAAGACATCAACTGTTTTTAGTAGGATGGCTGTCTGATCTTTTTCTTGGACATATAAAGCTCACTGACAACATAAAACAGCCCTCTTATATGATGTGAATATTTTACATGTAACTGGCTATATGGGACAGTGTCATTTGGCATCTTCCTCAGCCCTGCTGCATCCTTAGGACTATTTGAACTATGGAGCAATCACTCAGTCTGATATAATGAAGTTTGCTTAGTAAGAATGTCTACAGAGTATTTCTGTGACAAGTAAGCGTTTGAACAACATAGAGCCTGGGAATTGTTAGGTCAATCACCTTAACCAAAATCATTGCCCTCATTTGCATTTGGTGGGTTTTATAATTGAGGAATTGCTCTTGCTTCTTTTCTACTTATACCTATGAATTCTCCTGTTTATATTATGATGGTGATCTATTGATTCATTGGACTGTGTTTGGGAGTTTACCAGAAAATGCGTCTCAGAACCCCCTGCCTTTTCTGCCCATATAGGCAACCCCCTGCCTTCTCTGCCAATATAGGCAATTCCCTGCCCAGGTCTCCATTCTTAACTCTCTGCCTTCTGTGATGTGTGGGGCTATCAGTAGCTGCAGTCTGACTCCGTACCATCCACCCAGAATGCTGCTGTCGTTAGACCCGCCTGCTGCCATTAAAAGAGAAGAACCACACTGATTTTCCTGATAGTACATTCGGGTATGAGGGATATCTATGTTGACAGAGAACCAACTGCTAACCCCATGGTTCCTCTTTAACTTAGCTCAGAGTCCAAGTTTACTGTCGTCACTCTTAGGCATGTAACCCCTGGCCCAGTCTGTGCAAGATCAGATACGAGGAGGCCAATTAGGAGTTTACTGCCATAGTCTGGACAAGAAATGCTGAAGAACAAAACTAGGGTAGAGGCAACCCTGGCAAGGGAGCAAGGGCTTGAGAAATAAAGAAGGTATCCAGGTGGCAGAACTTCATGAGGCTGGACTTGAAAGGTAAGGAACAACGTTGTTCTTTGCTTGAATGCCAAGAAAGATGGTATCTCTCCACGAAGCAGAAAATAGAGAAAGAAAAGCAGGTCTCAGGGGGAGACAAGGTGTTGGAGTGTGAACGTGCTCTTGAAGGTGTCTGCAGAGATTTCAACTGTGACTGGATACATGAAGAAAAATCTAGACAGAAGTCATGGCTCAAGATGCAGCTCACATCTCTGGTATAGGACACGTTGCAGAGATGAATGAAACATCCTTTGGGAGTGAGGCAAAGTGAGGGTAGCCAGAGATAGAGGGAAGAGCCCCAATGAACCAACATAGTCATGGAGAACATGGCCTTGAGGTACTTGTAAACAACCAAGCTGTGGTCAGAAAATGAGGTGACTTGGGATTATTTGCATAAAGGGTGGCTATGGCATAATCATATACCTTTTAATTCCTGGGAGTGTTTAGTATGAAGTTGGAAAGTGAGTTTGTAAATGAAGAATCTAAAGATGCAGGTTACGATACAAGGGGCATTACAATGTGGTTTTATGTGTTTCACATGTACATACGCTCATATATATTTTTTACATGATTGTAATCTATCTATTGACTGTTTATAGGTATAATATGATTTGGAGACAAGACAATGGAGTCTGGCTAAAATAGGACAAAGTTGGAGAAAATTCTGTCCTTGAGAGTAGGCACTCCAACAAGGGAGGTCTACTTGGCTGTGCTTCTGCATTAAATGAAATACAAAGTGCCTGGGACTTAAGCAGAAAGTCTTCTTGGCTTGCAGCATCAAAAGATGTTGGTTGGGACAGTAAGGACGGTTGTAAACTGAAGATAGAAATTCTAAAAAGAGATGGATGCAAATGAGGGAGCCCAGACATGCTGGCAAATGCTTTTTCAATGTGAAGCTCACCTGAAGGTGTGAGATTTATGCCAGTTTCCCAATCATAATTCAGAAGTTAGAAGTCTAGAGCAGCAGAGTCCAATTCTGGTTACACAGGGGTAACAGGCTTTAGAGTTTACACCCCACCAATTGGAAGGACTTAGTTAAAGCCCTCACATTTTCCTAAATTTTATTTTGAGATAATATTTGAGATAATTTATTTGTTTGAGATAATTCATAGAAAGTTGCAAAGGCAGGCCCCATATAGCCTTTACTTAGTTTCTCCTTGTGGTTTGTACATGATGATAATATAAAACCCAAAGCCTGGGGAGAGGCCAGTATACAGTTCTATGCCATTCTTTCACACATGCAGTTTCGTGTTAACTACTCAAGATACAAGCTATCCATCACCACAAAGTTCTCCCTCCCTCATATCACCCTTTAGAATCAGGACAATGCCTCCCAAATCTCTGTAACCTCTGGTTACAGAAGAAATATTCCCAGTATCTCCAACTCTGCCAACCGTGAGAACACTAAACATGTGCAGTTAGACTAATGTGAGCCTTTAAGACCATTCTTTTCATTCAATTAATGCTCTTGAGAGCCACTCAAGTAGTATCGACCAGTGGTCCCTCTGTGTGGCTGAGCAGTGTCCTGTGATGTGGCTGTAATGCAATTTAGTTTGCTCTCTGCGGATGAAGAATATCTTGCTCATTTCCAATGTCTGGTTATCACACACACAACTTCTGTGATCACTGGTGTGTAGACTTTGTATGCACAGAGTTTTTATTTCTCTAGAACAGCAGAGTCCAATTCTGGTTACACAGGGGTAACAGGCCAGGGATGCACTTGTAATGTGAGACTTTGTCTAACTGTATAAGGCTATGCCATGAGGTCTGCAGTAGTAAAGCCTATGTTCCAAAATTAAATATAAACTCTAAGTCAGTAAAAAATGGGTATCACTCATAAAGTTCAAAATAAAGCCTTTATGTGTTCATGGGGAGTTTTCTTAGGGTTAGGGTTAAGATGAAGGGATTAGGGTTGGCAGGGGTTAGGGTTAGAGTTGGGTTAGGGTTCGAAGGTTAGGGTTGGGAGCTAGGGGGTTACAGTTGGGTCAGAGTTAAAGGGTTAGGGTTATAGTTAAGGTTAGGATTAGTGGTTAAGATTAGAGTTTGGGTTCTCCTAGGACTTTTCTTTACTAATTTTCTTCATTTTTTGTTTGTCTGTATTCAAGACCACTAATACTACCGCTAATTCTAATTTTTTTAAATCTTGTAATATTTTCATTTCATATATTGTCTATAATATTTATAGAACATATTTTTATTACACTTTCACTGAGTTGTCAAATATGAATCAGAATCTCCCCTAATGTGGTCAGTTTTGAAGAAGCCATTGACCTCCTCAGCCTTTCTGTTCTTATACTAAGGCAACCCACATTCCACAAAAATATGTACTGCCTTGCTCAACCCCGCCTGCATAAATTAATATACAGCCATTTACAAAGTAGGTAAAGCTGGAAACTTACTCTTCCATCAGTAATGAGTCTGTTGGTTACAGTAATGGCTGATTAATGGGGAAGTGAGAGAAGATGGGGCTACAGTATTGTCTGAAATATTTTTTAAAAAGGTCAAATTAACACCATTATTAAAGGAATTGTTTGTGCTGTATAGTTTGGTAACATGTAGGTTTTATTCCAGCTCTGATGATCCCCACTTGTAGGGCCATTGGGAAAAATACTAAAGCCCACCCCCCCTTTTTTTCCCCTCTGTAAGGCCAGATTCTGTGAAATAGAGATAACACTGCTAGAACCGACCCTCTGGGCAGTTGTGAAGATGGCATGAGATGATAAAATACCAAAAGTTCTTGGGAAACAGGCGGTACACAGCAACCAATAAAGGCTGTCCGTTAGTGTTTATGAGTTGGTGGTATTGAAAGCTTCATGGACCCTCCTTTTCATCTGTTTATTATGACAGATAAAGAGGAATGTCAGAGAACTATGATGAGTTGGGTCTTTGTTGGCTATGGCAAGAAGAAGCTTAAACATGTACACTCATCTGATAGGTCTTCTCATTTCTAAAGTAGTGCAGACTAGACTTGAGCTGAAAACATAAGTCTATTCCACTGAGATTTGCTGTTAGCTGTCTTTTATGATAGAATTCATGGCTGTGCTATTAAGCTGAGTGTAGAGAAGACAAGCGGAGGCGCCAGGTAAAAAGCCCTGCCTCCTCTGTCAGTCACGGAGTACCAGTTCTTCTCTTGGTAATGAATGAATCTCAAATCCTGCAGCTCAATACAGCAAGGACTTATTCTCTTTCACGTTCTATGTGTATTTACAGGCCAATCAGCAGCCCTGTTTCATCTAGCCATTCAGAACCTTGGGTTGACAGATGCTCCTCCATCCTGTGTCTGCTCCAACTGAAATGTGCAGACAGCTCCCTGGTCTCATGGCCAGAAGACAGAAGCCTAGATAATCATGTCTGAGCCCCTCGCTAACTCAGCCTGGAAGTAATTAACGCTCCTTCTACTTGTGTTTCTCTGCCTAGAAACAGTCAAATGGCTCAACTCGGTTGCAAGATGGTGAATATGGGCAAAGTTTCAAGCTTCCAGAGAGAGCTAGACCTGGGGGGGGAGGGGAACCAGTAATCTTAATCACACACCTCCTCCTCACCAAGGAAACCTTAAAATCACTTGAAAAATCGTCCCATATTGAATAAACTACCCAAGTTCTTGTTGGCAGCTCTTCAGAGGGGAACTTTGACTGCTCAAGGTCACCTGAACTCACTATTTCTCCCCTTCTTTAAGTCAATCAGTGAAATTACAAGGTGAGGCTAATAGATCAGCTTTGTTATAAACAGGTAGAGTCTTGCGTTCATACCATCCTGGGTAAGCCTATGGATACACAGAACTCAGGGATGGTGGTGACTGCTATACCCTATGCCCATTTCAATGCTCCCACTCTTCTCTTGCTTCTTGGGCAATCTTAATAGAGTCTGGAGAGTGCAGGCTTCGAGAGCACACCTCTCTCCCTAATGAGAACAGTAGTCCCAGAATGCATAATTCTGGCTTCCAGTTGCTCTAAACAAATCTGTAGAGTCAAATAAAATAGAAATTTGTGGCCCAGAGAAAGCCATCTGGCTGCCCAGACAAGGGCAAAATTCCCACAGTGTGGCATTTGTCTTGCCTTGTGCTGCCCAAAGTTTGATCCACTGAGCATTTGCTTCCTGAGATGCTGGTTGAGAAAGTACTTGGAGAGTTACATGAGTTTCAGAACCACATGTTGTTTCTCTTGGGATAGGTGAAAGCATCAGTAGACACTTAAGACATTCCCAGAATAAGGGGAAAGGTATTCATTTACTAGTGGCTGAGAATCTGCTCTACAAGAGAACTCTATTCTTCTGAAATCAGATTTGTTAAACACCATGGAAAGCATTCTTTGAAACAGATTTTTTTTTTAAAGATCAACATAGAAAAATTCACTGTGATAATCCAGAATCCTCCTTGGTTCACATCTAGGGTCAGTCAATCTCACAGGGAGAACATTCTCTTATCAAGAAGCATACAAAGACAGCAAGATGGCTCAGTAGGTAAACTGCTAATTCTGCAAGCCTGGAGATAGAGTTCTAGCCATAGACCCTAAGGCTAAACAGTGTGTATCTGCAATCCATACACTGGGGG
>NC_022027.1:31536733-31539307 GCF_000317375.1 Microtus ochrogaster | reverse complement strand
TCTACCTGAATTGGTGAGCTCTGGGTTCAGTGAGAGACCCTGCCTCCAAAAAGTAAGATGAAGAGCAACTGAGGAAATCAAGGTCAACCTCTGACCTTCATGCACGAACAGGTCTGTGCACCAGATGCACACATGTGCATGCACACCCCCAAGGAGCATACACATCTCAGATGAAGGGATCTATGTCGGTATTTCCCAAAGAAAGATGTTGTGGGCAGAGTAGAAAGTTAACATAAAGAAAAGCCCTTGTCAGCTGACTTGTTTTAAATGGTGGATGGATACATAAATATTCTTTATACTTCTCTCTGTTTTTGTGTTTACTTGGCATTTTTTACATAAAAGCATTTTAAAAGGAAATATTTAACCCCAAGCTCCTAATGATTTATTCATAATGATAGTAATAAAAGATTTATCGCGCTGTAAGGAATATTCTAGGTACTCTGTATGCGTTATCATTTATTCACCATCGTGTCTGTGGTGGTTTAAATGAGAAACATACCTTATGGTCTTGGGCATTTGAATACTTGGTCCCCAGTTGGTGGTGCTGAGGAGATTAGAGAGGAAGTATGCCACTAGGAGTGAGCTTTGAGTTTAAAACCTTCATAACACTTCCGGTTCATTCTCTCCACTTCATACTTGCATTTGAAGCTGTGAGCTCTCGGTTTTCTGCTGCTCCTACCCTGCCTGCTGCTTGCTGCCACGTTTCTCCACCACCAGTATCTTACCACAGCAGCAGAAAAGAAACTGATCCAGCATGCTGGTGCGGAAAGCACTCTTCATAGCCTCTTTTTTGCAGGCTCAGATGTGGAAAGACATGCGCTGGAGGTCACACAGCTAGTGAAATGAAGGAAAACGAACAGCGGCAGAAGATGGGTCCAGGTCCGAGCACCAAGTCTTTATTTGTAACTAGTGTGTAGGATACTATGCTGGGGCTAAAGAATACCAAGCCCCTGTGCCCTCTGACCAGCAAACATCTCCCCTAGAGGCAAAGTAGTGGAAATCAAATCACAATCAAGGTTGCTTGTCATGTGTGGGCCAAGAAAACACACAGTCTCTAAGAACTGGAGCAGACGTGGGCCATTGTGCAGGTGGTACCCACCCTGTGACACCTTGACCCCTTCTTCATGGTTCTGCACAGGCGCATGAACACGTTTACTTGCTTTCTTCAGCCATAGCTCAGGTCTTTCCTGGAGATGGAAGCTGAGCATAGGGGAACAGCACCGCTCCCAATCAGAGAGCCAGATTTAAAACCTTCTGCTCTTCAGTTTTCTAGAACAAATAGCACACTGCTCTCTTAGTCATTCCATAAGCCCCACTCCCTATAAATTTTCAGTTCATTGCATGAACTGGAAGAATGCTTTGCTTTAAATGAAGAAGAATTGGCGAGTTCTGTGTGCCATCAAAAGAGGCAGACGTTACCAAGCCCTGGAATTTTAACTTTGTTGATGTCTCCATAATTCTGAGGGCATTTTCCAAAGATTGCTGACTTCATTGTGTCCAGTAAATATAAAAACAATGAGTACCAAAGGGTCATGGAAAAGAATTTGGGTTGCATTATTCTTTTTAAGTTGAAAGTGAAGAGAAAGTGACCAATCCTATTCGTATGCTGACATTCTGGATTTACTAGAGAGGGCTCACTAAGCAGTTTCCCATAACCCAGGCTCTGTGTAAGGGAGGGTGACACTCCAAAGAAAGGGACATTTTCAGTGAGGTTTTGTCCTCAACAACAAAAAAACCTTTTCAGTAAAAGAAACATACACACACACATACATACATACATACATACATACATACATACACACACACACACACACACACACACAGTGTTTGTGCAAGTTTTGTAAAGACAAAAGTATGCAATTATGCATGAGGGTTAAAAAAAACAAGTCTCTTTTGTATTAAAATGATTCACAGAGATTTTACGTCTTGAATTCAAGTGGCCCCCATCTAAGCCAAATTTTTCATTTATAAGCAAGGCTTACCCAGTTATTGACCATGAGTAGCTATTGGTTTATCCACATTCATTTTTAATCTTAAGTTTGTTTGTGAACAAAAGGAAAAGCTACTTACTTACTTACTTACTTGGCTCAGTAAATGTTTTATTATTGTTTGACACAGAGAGCCACAAGCAAAAGGAAACAGGAACCTTCAGCGTCAATGACCACAACACACTCATCCTTAACCTACCCACCCTGCAGAAGATTTTAGGATGCTCTAATGGGCCCGGACTGGACCAAGGGCCTGGAGAGGTGACAAGATAACTCGTCCTAAGTCATGCAGACTAAGTAAAATTTGTTATGAACTAATTAACTCTTCACAGGAATGGATGCTGAGCTAAGAAACTTTATGCGTAGTGTGAGGTCCAATCAAGGAAAGAAAGAACAACCCCAACTTGCCTAGCAGGTGCTCATTGAGAAACAAAACTAAAATTCCGGGATGGGAACCTGCAAGTCAGCCTTGTTCCCACTGCTACTTAGAGAGGATAAATCCTAAATTCCAAGATGTTAACATCCTTGGTTAAAAGCATCAAGGAAGTATTTTGATGAAAATGAAAACAGACCGGGGGGGGGGGGG
>NC_022027.1:31525132-31536633 GCF_000317375.1 Microtus ochrogaster | reverse complement strand
ACTGTTTCTTTCCAGCTCCAAGCCTCGGTTTTCCGGGGGGGATTGGAGAGAGAGAGAGAGAGAGAGAGCGAGAGAGAGAGAGAGCATGATGCCTAGACTAGGGGTGGTAGACTTTCAGACTGAGGTGCTTGGCAGTAAGAGGAAATCATGTGTTCACCCCTTCTCAGTCAGTCAGAAAACCCTGCCTTCTTTTTCACTGGATGAGAGGAGGTAGAGTTAAGCTGCTTACATAGTGGCCTGCTGGCTCACCTTTTAACATCATAGCCTGCCTGAGTTGTTACCAAGGAGCCTCCTTGCCATAGGCAATGTCCAGGTGGAATATTAAGAAAATCTAGGAAATTAGCCTCCCAGACCTTTCAAGTTTGAGGCAAGAACCAAATTTTCATTTGTCATTGAAGAACACAGTGCTCTTTCCATGATTTCTGGAAAGGGATTTTACTTCCCCTGTCTCCTACCAGCTGAGCAGCCAAGCATTCCTGCAAATGCTGCTGCAGTTTAACACAGAGGCATGTTTGAGTTTTTCCCATGCTTTTCCATTTGACCTTGGTTCCTTCTTTCCCTAGAGAAAAATCCGAGATTCCTGAAGAATCCTTGCGTCTCTAGTGTAGCGTTTCTCAGTCTTGCATTCTTGCCTGTAACACTGTGGGTTAGCCTTTCTTCTCAATTAAAACATCCTTCAAGAGCTTTGCTTTCTAAGACATCCCCCGCTGGAAAGCCTGTTTTGTATGTAGTGTATGGATGTGCACGCGATTATGTATAAACCTCCTCTTCTAACTAAGAACATTGTAATGAAAAAGAAAGCTCTTTAGCTTCACCCAAACCCCAAGGCATCTTCCCTACCTAAAGAACTGGCTCTGTGAGCCCCACTTTCCATGCTTAAATTCTTGCCCTGCTCTAAGCTATGGGCTGATGGGCCAGGCGATGTGGTTGGAAATTCAGGTCACAGCTTGACATCCAGACTATGGAAAATGACATATTCAACGGGGTCTGAAAAAGATGCGGCACTTGGTGCAATGGTCCCTACCAGGCTCCAGCTCCTGCTCTTTGGAGATTGTATTATGTGCAGCTTTCATCACCTCTTGCTATTATTTACATCTCTTCCTGGCTCTTTGTCTAACACTTGGTTTCACAGGATGCCATTCAGACGGTAGCAGAGCAGCCTCCGCGGTGGAAAGGGCTTCCCTTGCAAGTCTAAAGGGTACAGGCTGTTCATAATTAGACCTGACAGTTATTAAAGTGTGCCAGTGTGCCTGTCTTTATTGAGAAGAATTATAGGCCCACGAGAGACAAGAAGATATCCTGATACCTTTGGCTGTCCCACCAATGAATCTGTGGCAAAGATTTGTGAGGGTTACAGGAGGAACCCAAGATCCCAGGGCTTGTGGGAGAAAATGCAGTTCTTCTTCTTTGGTTTAAGAGCTTCAGAGAGCCAGGAGGAGAGGAGGGTGGGAAGAGGAAGAGGAGGAGGGCAAGAGGAGAAGGAAGAGGGGAGGAGAAGGGAAGGAGGCAGCAACAGCTACCGCCAGCAAACCCATCTATAACGTATCTATCCCTATGGGGTCCTGACCCGCTAACTTCCCCCTCGGCTTCTTCTCGTGCTATTCTCTATCTTATCTCCTGAGGTCCATTTCCTCCTGCCTGTCAAACTCCACCTTGATGGGGTTCTGTACAGTGTGCCTCCTCCGCCCAGAACTCTCCTCTCTGTTAACTCTCGCTCACCCATGTCTCGGCTCACAGAAAACTTCTTCTAAAAACAGACTCAGGATATGGGGAGTCTGGAGAGATGACCTAGAGGTTAGAAGCCCTTGCTGCTCAATCATGAGGACCGGAGTTTGGATCCCAGCACTGGGGTAACATCCTGTGTGCCCCCTGACCTATAATGTGTGTTCGTGTACATACGTATACATGTGAAAAGTCAGATGTCAAAGTTAGGAGTCTTCTTTGACTGCTTGCGACCTTTCGTTTTTGAGTGAACCTCAAGCTAGCTGACGGAGTACTCCCTAGTACTGAGATTACAGATGCGTGTCCCCACAGGGCTTTGTACACAGATGCCTGGGATCTGAAGTCATGCCATCGGGCTTGTATAACAAGAATGTTTTCCTTACTGAACTACCTTTCTTGATCTTAAATTTGGGGCTTTTGAAGGGCAAGAACTTTTGTTTGGTCCTTACATGTTTTATAAATGTTTGTCAAATGAGTAAATGATTGAGCGAACAAAGCAAAAAATTAAGGAAAAGTGTGGGAGAAAACAATCAGATCCTAATTTTTATTTATGAGCCAGGTGCTAAGCCAGACACCTCTGGACTATAAATTGAGGCATGCCATTTATATTAGCGTTCTATGATTTTAAACTGCACTCCTATTATGAAGCCATCATTTGTAGTTTGAAATGACCTCTGGCCTGCTTCCAGTCACCCCAAACAATGGCATGCCTTGACACTCCTCCCCCCAACTCTCAGTTCCGATGCAGAGAAACTTAGCTTCCCTGAGCTCGAATGGAGTTGTTGCCTGGTTGACATGATCATCTATGCTCCATCAACTACTCATTTAAAAAAGCTGTAAAATGCAATTTTAAAATTGAGCTGGTAAGATGGCTAAGCGACTAAAGGTGTTTGTTGCCAAGTCTGGCAAACTGAGCTGCTCCCCCCTGCATGAATACATAGATAACCTACTCTTGAGGTTGCCCTCTGTCTTCCTGACATTTTGTGCTGGTACACAGCAATCCCCCCCAAAAAAATATTAAAAATTCAATCAAAATTAAAGAATAAATAAATAAAAAAGCTGTGGAGGAAGGTCGTCATGTGCCCAGGGTCTCCCCTCCCTCCTCTCCCAGGCAACTTTTCCTTAGTGGCCTACAAGAGGCCATTCTATTGCTTAATCCAACAGCAACTGGGGTCCTCTCCATGTGTGAAAAAAAAAGTACATTCAACTGCAAGTTGCAAGGTCTTTACCAGGCTGGCATAAGCAAGGAAGAGGGCTTTGTTTGCCTCAGATACTGGGAAGTGCAGATGTAGGCTATCCGGGGTACCTGCTGCACCGGCTCTGCCACTCTGGTTCTCCATCGTTCAAGCTGCAAGATGGCGGGTGTGCGGTCTTCATTCTACTCTCCACAGGACAGACCAGCAGGCACAGTTTCTACCTTTCAGCTATGAAACAGAACTGACTCTTCTTTAGAGACCTGTATCTCTCTCCCTCACTCCCTCTCTCCTTCTCTCCCTACCCCTTCCTCCCTTCCTCCCTGCCTCCCTCCACCCTTCTTCCCTCCCTCCCTGGCCACCTTCCACCAGCACACTGGTGAACTCACTCTTCTGAGAAATCTTCTATCTCTCGTCCAGGGAAGATGGTTCCACCACACAATACTTCTCCCCTGAGAGGCTCAGAAACCTTAGTCCTCTCCAGGGCTTTGTGTTTGCCATAGCATCAAGACCACAGCTCAGTAAATACTTGTTGGATGTCATTCAATTAAAATTCATTGGCACAAGATAGATTTTATCCTTAGAGAGTTTCCACCCGAAGTCATTATGAAGCCGGGGAGAATTTTGTTGCTAGATCCCATATTCAAAGCTGAACCACACTGGAAGGTTTTCAAAAGATAACATTCTTGTTAGCAGAGGCCAAGTACAGGCTGCTCACACAGCTCTGAAATACCTTGAAAGACCCTTAGTACCCCTGAAGACCAAAGTTGAAGTGATACCAGTTTTAGAAAACATTGAAGTTTATTTGATTTGAGAGTTTTGTTTTGTTTTGTCTCATGTAGCCAAGGTGTGCCTTGAAGTTGCTATAGAGCTAATGTTGGTTTTGAACTCCTGACTATCCTGCTTGTACTTCCCAAGTCTTAAGATTTCAGGTGTGCACTATCAGGCCCAGCTTAATGTGTTAGGCTATGGGTTCCATTTCCAGCACTGAATACATACGTACATAGTTGCTTTACTACTATATATGTACACACACACACACACACACACAGAGAGAGAGAGAGAGAGAGAGAGAGAGAGAGAGAGAGAGAGAGATATGACTGGCCTTGAACTTGTTTAGTAGCCCAGAGTGGCCTCAAATTCACAAAGATCCCTAATTCTGTCTCCAGAGAGCTAAAAGTAAAGGCATGTGCCATGATACACACACACACACACACACACACATGCACACGCACGCACACGCGCACACACACACGCACACACACACTAAATAAATAGAAAAAAACATTAAGAACTAAATAGAGTAAAAAACATTGAGAAAAACCCATGGCTTCAGCTTCTCCTACCTCCAAGCAAATGCACACAGAACGAGGGGGGTGCATGCAGCTCTTGAGCCCCACCCTCTGAAAGCTTATTCTGTGTTAACCTACAACATCATCTTCCTCGCTCTCCTTATCTTCCCGGGTTCTTGCTCTTCATCTAGGGTCCTTCTATGGGCTCATGGAGACCTGGCATCTCTCACCGTCTGCAGTCCCGACTTCACTCCCTGACTGGCCCCCTAATTGACCCCCAGGGGCACAGCTGGGGATTAGTTTTATATGATCAGGCCACTAATTCTGGTTAGTCACAATGAGCCCTGCTTGATTGTCTCTGTGATTGTAATATCACGAGAAGCCAGCCCACTGCAATCCCCTGGACAGCCATGTAATTTCACTCTGCAGCAGGTTTCTGACTCGGAGAGGCCCTAGGGTTTACAGCAAACACAGAAGGTGAAGTCCTAGCATTTCCCCCTCAACAGCTTCCTCTCATCTACAGCTGTGTCTAAGGAGTCTGAATCCACAGACCTGACAATTTCGCCACGCTCTTCTCAGGCCCGCTGCTCCATCCTTCTGGAAGGTCACAGATGCTTCTCTTGGGTTCTGGAGCTTGCCAGCTCCCTGCAGGTTTAGTGTTTGGGATTGTCCCTCCTTCCCAAGGCTGTCTGTCTCTAAAGTTACAAGCCTTTTGGTCGCCTCCCCTCCACGCCCACCACCTGTACACCAGCCAGGTCCTCCATGACCCTCCTAGGAGCCCTGATTCTTAGACTTGTAGGATCATTTAGGGGCCCCACCATAACCTGTACCTGGGACCCCACTAAATTAGAAGAGCTAATGCCCCAAGGTTGCATTTTTGTTTTATTTTTTTTTTTTCTCACTGTGCTCCGTTATGGTAAAAAGCAAAACCAAAACCAAAACCACACCGTGAACTCCAGGAGCGTGACTAGATCTCTTTGGAGAGAACGGAAAGGAACTCGCACACTAACCATAGCAAACCCACTCCGTCCACATATGAGAATACCAAGTAGCATGCAAGATTGGTTCCGTAATCTTGTCTGTGCAGCTGCATTAGTCACGTTTCCGCTGCTGTGATAAACACTAGGATCAAGGCAACTGATAGAGGAAGGTTTATCGGGGCTCCCGGTTCCAGAGGGTTGGGGTCCATAACGGAGGGCACAGTGTAGCAGAGCCTTCAGACATGGTGGCTAAAGCTGGAAGCTGAGAGTTGAGGGCTTTCATTTCAACTCTAAGCAGGAAACAGAGAGAACAAAGTAGAAAAAAAATGGCATGTAGCTTTCAAGCCTCAAAACCCACCTCCAGTGACACACTTCCTCCAGCCAGGCCACGCTCCCTAAACCCACCCAAACAGTATCTCCAACTGGGGACTGAGTGTTCAAACATCTGAGCCTGTGGAGGATACTTCTCATTCAAACCAGCACACCAGTCATCCCAGAGAACCGCCCGTCTCCCAGTGGAGGGATGCCCAGAGAAAGCCTCAGAGCAGAAGGCCTTCCTTGGGCCCAAGTCACAAACCTTCAGTGTGCAAACCTTTCTGTGGTCACAAGTGACTGGTGGAGGGGCCTGGAGTTCTTCTACAAAGCTCACGTGATAAACTGTGGTCTCTCTCATGGAGCAAGGGTGCTTACACGTAAGGACCCCAGACAGTGGTTTGTCTTTGGCTGCGAATCTAGTCCTAACAGCGCGTCTCTCGGCTCCTCCAGAAGATCCCAGAAAATGAACGAGCTGGCTGGATGTAGGGATTTCTTTGCCCTTCCACTCCACAACTCTATTAGCCACTCAAAAACGGAAGTGACCAGATAATCAGGCTTGTCTGCTATACTAATGTGGAAGAAAATAACAAGTTGAAATTTTGTAATGGCCCTGCGCTTCATTTGAAACCAGTGCCCCACCATCACTAGGGGCATTTAGGACTTGCAGGTACAATACAGTCTGCCAAAGTTCACCGTGCTTCATGTAGTCATTTGGGTGTCCCTGACCAGATGTCACTGGCATCTACCTACCAGCAAGCATGGGTTCTATTTATATGGTTTAGGCTACTGCTCAGCCCTGGTCTTACCGCACCCTCTACAGGACTCTCCTCTTGAAGGCAAAGCATGGCTTTAGAGGCAACTGTTCTAATGTCTAGTTCTTGCCTTTGCCCACATATCCCACAAAAAGATTAGGACCTTTTAAACACCCTTCCCAGTTAACACAATGAAATAAGGACCTTTACAAAGCATCCTGTCCAAATACTGTGCCCAGAAAATTGTCCCCCCAAAATAGAGGAGAACAAAAGACTCTCAATAAACAAAAGCAGGGAGTTTATCACCCCTGCCCGCCCCCACTGAAGAGAAAAAAAATAATACTTAAAGAGCAACGGGAAAGCTTCAGATGTGAAAACTATATGGAGACAGGTTCAGAATACAGAAATACAGGGACAGTGGGGAGCAAATTGCTTTCAATTCCTATCCAGGGAGCAGAGGTTTCCAAGTGGATGGAGGCTTCTTTACGCCTTCATGAAAATGAAGATTAAAATATAATCCTAGCAGGCCACCCATGGCCCACAGCCCCTCTCAAATTATGCTAAAATGTTTGGAGGAGCTGTTGATTGAGAAAATACCCAGCGATCAAACGAATGCAATACCCTTTCTTAATTGGATGTCTACTTTTATGAATCACGGTATCTGAATGCATTCTAAAAATAGCCCCAGAGATCTGGCAAGGTGGCTCTGAGCAGTCTGTGGAGACTGCAGATACCACAGGCCTCTTGCAGGCTTTGTGCGCGAAGACTCAAGTCAGAGCACAGGCCCCTGGGGACTTAGCTCCAGCAACCTATCGTTCTCACCACCCAAACGCAGAGTCACCCGAGCCGGGAGGGGTGCAGCAGACTCAGTTCCTGTATTTTCTCCAGCCTGGAGAACCGAAGAACAAATAAAAGATAAGCAAAGGAGTTGCTTCTCCTCTGAGAAAAGAATGGGATCTCAAGTCGAAGACAGGGCTTCAGGCTACAGAGAGCTACCCAACATCAAGAGTCTTTCTGCATCCTAATGACACCTGCATCAAGTCTACAGCTAGGCTGGGCCAAAGGCTGAGAGTGTGTCAAAGTCACGGTCTACAGGAAGGACAGAGTGACACGTTCCAACCCGCTCTTACAGATGGGATCCCGGGCATCTGCGCTATGCTTCTTAAGCAGGGCTCATTGTAGCTCTTTTGTGGTCACACAGGACCACATGAGGGATTCTGGCCAATGAATACAGAGACGATATAATGGTGTAGCTTTTCTATCACGCTGCAAGTGCACCAGGCTCATTGATCGAATGATGGCAGCCTTCAGTCAGCCTAGGCCTCTGAGAACGGCGACTTCTCCGCTGAAATCAGTGACAGAAGTATGGCGGTGCTCTGGTCTGCCCTATGTTGTTATAATACAACACTACAGATGTAGTCACTTAAGGAAAATATATTTATTTATAATTTATTCCTTACAGTTCTAGAGGCTGAGGAGTTCACTACCAAGTCTAGCACCTGGTGAGGGCCATCATGCTCCCCAAGCTAAATCATCCTGCGGCGGACGGCAGAAAGGCAAGGGAAAAGACAGGATATTGAACCTATTCTTTTACAAGGAACCCCCTCACATGGCAGTCACCCCACTTCTACAGTAACAACCTTCATCTACTCATGAGGGCTCTGCCTGAATGGCTTCCTGAAGTTCCCAGCTCGCAACACTCACAACGATGGAGAGTCGGACGCCAGCACGTGAACTCAGGTGCACACACTCCGGTGTAGCAAATGGGAAATAGGCCTTCCTTGGGTTGTGGCACAGCAAATTTGGAGTTGCTTCTTTTTCACTGACCAGAACAGTGGTTAGTGTGAAATACCTTCATAAGCTTATACGGATATGGCAAAGTGACTGTTTTAATTGAGGGGTAGCAATCAGATATCAGCCATTGATCAAGTCTGTCAACACCAGGTGGTTTGACGAAGATAGAGTGGATTCTAGGAAAGGAGCTGAGAAAGGCTACAGCCACGTTTCCTCCAAAGCAAGACCTTGGCTGTTGTCTCTTCCTAGGCAACATGCAGTGCAGGCAAGGCAGGGGAAGCATGTACCACCAAGGCTCAGAAACCCTAGGACTCTAGCCTGTGTCATTTACGGGCATCAATCTAGTTCTTTTCATGGAAGCGGCCTTTTTTGTGCCTGAGTTTTTAAATGACGTTTTGAACGTTGGCCAATTCGCATCATTTTCGTCCCACACCCTGAATCTGCTCTGGCCGTCTCGAATACACTTGGGTTCGTGTCTGGACAGTTTTGATGATGTATTCTCCAACCCACTGTTTAGCCGCACACTTTAATGGACAGGCGAGGATGAATTGGGCAGCTTGGCATGTGTCAGGTTGTGAGCGTAGGGATGAAGGCTCTGATGGTACAGAGAAATAGATTGTCCTGAACTTGGCAGCAATGCCACTCTGCCAAGCTCTGCCAGCCTGATGCCTGGCTATTTCCAGATCCAGGACCTTTTGGGAAAAAATGCAAATATAACCCAGAATCACAAATAAAATAAGAGAAGGGGGGAGAGAAGCCTTCTTCTTTGCAACACCTAGTGATTTGGGCATGATTCTTTCTAGTGGGTATTTTTAAAATAGTGCCATTTAAACAAGGTCCAACATTGTTTCCCCATTGCCGTTTCCCTTCCTTTGATGGACATCTCATTATTAAGCCTTTTATTATTAGCACAAATGCTTCCTGTAAAAACATAAAGGCAAGGATGCTTATTAATGAGAAACCAAATCTCCTACTCAGGCACATAATCAGAGACCTTGGAAAGTGTGAGCGTGCTTATTTGGTTGGAAGGACCGAGAGCAGCTTCCTCGGGAGGCTCCGGATCTGGAGGGCTAACGATACATCGTGAGACCTGAGCAGCGCTACTTACAGCTCCGGGAGTCCTATGGCTCTCACCCAGAGGTGCACAGAGGACCTGATGGATGCCTGCAAAATGAGCTGTGAAGAGGCTGAGTGCCACTGTGCCTTGTCCTGTTTCCCCCGGGGTTTGCCTGGCCTCCCAGCATTAGATCCCTTCTTTCTGACCCTGACACTACAGATCTTAGCAGAGGTGATGTAGTTAGGAAATCCATTCATAGGCTAGGAGGTTGTGCCCCCTGAATTTGAATTTCAGCTTTTCCACTTACTAACTGTGTGGTCTTGGCTAAGTTATGGAGTTCTCTGGGCCTTTCTCTGTGACGTGGATTGCACTGTCTCCTACATGGATTTAAAGATTAAATCAAGTAGAAGTACATCACACAGGGAAGTGAGCAGTAACTGGCTCCTAGACCAGGGTTGAAATGCCATGCAAGGAGGGTTTGTGAGGTCATCAGTCTAAGGGGATATTCCAAACCTGCAGAATTTCCCTGGGCAAGGATTTGGCCTGGAGTTTCTGCTTGCTATGGAGCTTTCTTAAGGTCTTGCTAGTCCTAAAATCCCCCAAAGATTCACAACCTGGTGGGCCCATAAATATTGAGGCAGTGTAAAAAATTCTTAAAAGTTCTTTGTTCATGGGCAGAGCAAGCTGTAAGGGAACGCTGTACCATGAGACTGCTTACTTCTGTTATAGGGGTGACAGAGCATGCCTATAGTCCCAGTGGCTTGGTGGGTGCCTCAGGCGTGCGTCCGTTTGTTTGCAGTCAGTGCTGGCTAGCCAGCATGTGTCTGTCAAACAAACAAACAAAACAAAACAAAACAAAATTAGCAGCAACAAATACTTTTTTTTTAAGGCAGAAAGGACAAGAGGAACCGTAGGAAAGGAATTCTTTCCAAAGCCAATCGCTGAACGATGGCTTTTACACTAACTTTTTGATGGCAGTCGGCAGACTTTTCTTTCTTCCAAAACAGAAAGTATTCCTTTGAAAAGAAAATATGATGACTGCACCTTATCCAAGAACATTCAAAGAGCTCCCCAGAAATTGCACGCTGCAATCCCACAGGGGCAGCTAGTTCCCAAGCCCTCTTCTGCATACAGCCCCTGAGAACAAAGGCAGAAAGTTGTTGACCTGCCCCGTCAAATCAGGGCAGTGCCAAGTGGAGGCCGCTCTGAGCTTAGCTGGGCTTTCTGGGTTTCCAGCCACAACCCGGGTGTTTCTTTGTCACAAAAGGCTCGGTCCTATGCAAATCGCTGAGCAACTCAGATGTAGGTTTGAAAGTTCACTCTGACCTTTCTTGGTGTCTGGGACGATGTCGTTCTTTTAGTTTGTAATGGGAAGACATTAAGCTACCTGGCTGGCTGGCTTTTGTAGGGAGTTGCTGCCTCCCCACTTTTTAATGCACTGAGATTTCTGCTCAAACGCTCCTCTTTGGCCTGACCTGCAGGCATTGTTAAAAGGCAAAGAGGGTTATTTGTGACCTGCTTGGGGTTTTACATCTTTCCCGAAGCAATTCAGCACCTTTCTGTTTTAATGCAAGCTCCCATTTTTCTGTTGCCTTGTTCACCTAAAAGTCCATATTCTTCAGCAATGGATAGCTGTGCCCAGGATAACAGACCCAGATGGAAATGGTGGGAACCCAAACTTTCGCAGCGCTGTGTTGATAGGGTGAGGGTGGGAGTTTAAGGGGAGCGGGCTGGAAGCACGGTGGAATCTTCAGCCGGAGTTTGCTCAGTTTTCCGGGTGGCTTCTTTACCACCCTTCCTCCAGGTTCCTGGAGACAGACTCTCATCTTGTCCTTCCTTCACAGTGACTTGGTTTTCTTTCAAGAAACTCTGTGTGGAGCAGGGCGGGGTAGACAGGATCTTCTCAGGGAATCGCCTGCACAGCAGACATTTTTCTGGTTATGAAAACAAATAGAAAAGAACTAAATAAACATGTCTTTGCATTGTGGATTTCTGAGAGAGTAAAGAGCAAAACATATTTATAATAAGTCACCCCATGGAAGGAGCTACGGGGTGCCAAGGAACATAGAATCGGGACTATCTGAAGGAACATAGGATTAGGGCTATCTGAAGGAACATAGGATTTGGTCTATCTATAGGAACATAGAATTAGGGCTATTTGAAGGAACATAGAATTAGGGCTATCTGAAGGAACATAAGGTCGGGGCTATCTGAAGAAACATAGGATTGGGGCTATCTGAAGGAACATAGGGTTTGGGGCTATCTGAAGAAACATAGAATTAGGGCTATCTGAAGGAACATAGGATTGGGGCTATCTGAAGGAACATAGGGTTTGGGGCTATCTGAAGGAACATAGGATTGGGGCTATCTGAAGAAATATAGGGTTTGGGGCCATC
>NC_022027.1:31482207-31525032 GCF_000317375.1 Microtus ochrogaster | reverse complement strand
GAAGGAACATAGGGTTGGAGCTATCTGAAGGAACATAGGATTGGGGCTATCTGAAGGAAGGGAGACACCTACAACCTCTTCTTCCAAAGCCGCACTGTACTCAACTGCAATTTTGTGCTGTTTCTCAGCTTCTGAGGTTTCCCAGCATGCCTTGTCACAGACTATGGCTATAATTGCCTAAAGGAGGCACGGGTTGCACTGGGAGCTGGCTTTGGATCACACTCCTCTGAGGGCTTTCAGCACTAGATTTGAGCCTGGTGAGCACACTAACAGCAGACATACTCACAAATGTGACTTTTAAATGGTAGTCCACTTCAGCCAGATGTGGAACACACATCTAAAATTTCAGCATTTGCGAGGCTAAGGCAAAAGGTTTCTCAAAGGTTTGAGGCCATCCTGGGCTACATGGTGAGCTTGAGGGAAGTCTGGGCCATGTCATAAAACCATACCTCATACAAGTAAATAATGATTTTTTAAAAAACAAGTCCATTTGAAGGGAGAAAGAGGTTGGTCGGGAGTCACAAAGCTGAGGTCTGGCAGGAAGGTAAGTCTTAAGTCAAAGGCAGACAGGACACATCAGGACTTCAAAATATCTGGAAGAGAGAGTGTTAAGGCCTTCACCACAAAGAAATGATAAATGTTTAAGGTGATGTTTATGTTAATTATCCTAATCTGATCATTACACATTAAATACACGGAAATCAAATTATCATGTTATACCCTACAAATATGCACAATTATATAGCAATCAAAAACTGAAGCTAAGCAGGGCAGTGATGCACGCCTTTAATCCTAGCACTCACAGACAGAGGCAGGCAGATCTCTCTGAGTTCGAGCCCAGCCTGGTCTACAAAGCAAGTTCCAGGACAGTCAGAAAAGCTCTGTCTCGAAAACAACAACAACAACAAACAGAAAAAAAAAACTGAAGCTAAAATTTTGACTCTCATTTCCTAATTAATTTGGGCAGTTGGAGATTTTCCCTGACTTTACAAGGATAAAACTTTAATTGAGATATGTATCAAATAGCATATTCTACATGCATTGATTGGTTCATTTAAATATTATCAGAACAACCCTATGAGATAGATAGCACCACCTTCATATCACAGTGAGAAAAATCGAGGAACAAAGAAGTCAAATAATGTGTCCAAGGCCACACAGCAGAGAGTGGCAGAGCCAGAATACAAAGCTTGGGGTCAACTCCCAAGGTCCCCATTTAACACCCTGTCAGGTTGTGCCATGAGCTGGCAGCCAAAGGAGAAACACTCACATGGCGGCTTGGGGAGGATTCTTGCCGAATGAATAAAAATCAAACAAATAATTGATTCTGATAATAATCCCATCAAGGAAGGCAGCAACTTGTCAAAACACAAAATCACAACAGTTAGTGGTTTAAATATCTTAATTGGCTTTATTTGTAATTCCAGAGTCAGGCAACAATTTAGTTCTTAAAAGAGAGACTGTGTTTGGAAGTCGTGAGCACAGCAGGCTGGCTTGGTTCAGAGAAGAGGCCTTTGGGAAGCAGATGCAAAGACCAAAAGTTTGGTTCAGCAATTCCATAGTTACTTTGGGCTAGGAAGAGAGAATAGAAAAACAAATCACAGGTTACTATAGGGTCACTTTCTTGTTAAGGGTTAAAACATACCAATTAGTACCAGACGGTTTGAGAAATTTGACTACTGTTTTCTCTGAAGGTCAGGAAATACATTCATTTGGGGTTTAGTGATACAAATCTTAGCTTCAGTGACCCCAATTTGGATTGTAGTCTGGCCGGTTGAGGCCTATCACAGGAAGTTAGCCTAAAACTATGTCTCCTATCATTAGCCAGTTATAATTCTCTGTAGTAACAAAGGTTGAAAAACGTAGCTACTACAAAAAGACCCTGTTCCATCCCAGTGGTCCACCACGGTGGAACTGAAGTTCTTTCTCTTGCCGTGGGTCAAAGACAAACTCAAGTTACCATAAGGTGGAAGTGGGATTCAGCTCTCTGCGGTTCCTCAGCCTCACATCAGAGTGCCCAGACCTGCATTGCTCTCAGGTGGCTGATGGTACCCAAGAGAGGGCAGGAGAACCCAGAGGCTTTGGAGACAGGCCTGAAGTGTAGCGAATGCTGCTGTTGTGTTGTCAGAACTTAGTCATCATGCCCTAATGGCGGCAAAGAGAAACTGGGTAAGGAGCTTCCCCAGGTACTCAACAAAAGCGCGCAAGGAAGACACACTTTGATGCCACCGGCATCCAGGTTTTAGTAGTCAGAAAGCTACATGCTGTATAACTAACAAAGTCTTATTCTCTTGCTTCAGTGGAAATTTCCATCATTCTTAACTCTGTTTTGAGTTTGGTAAAGAGCATGGGAGTTTCACAGCCCTGGTCTGTTAAGGCAGAATAGGGTATTGACAACGTTAGAAAGCTCCAACTATGGGTGGGAAATTTTAATAAGGACAGACTTAGTGGGAAACTGTGAGTATTGAGGACAGAGGAACCAGTCAGAGACAATAGTTTGGTTAGGATGCATTTCTTTAGAGAGGAAAATACATGCTTGTGGGTTTAAGAAGTCCCAAGTTTCCTTATAAAGAGGCTGATTATTTTCTCAACACAACAAAGGAAGAATCGACTTTAATCACTTTTTAGACCATGGCAGGAATGAATTTACCTCTTTGTTTATCTAAATCTTGACTCAACTAGGTGACCTCATTTCGAGAGAGTTGCTGTCACTGAGAAGTATGCTTGAGGTTTGCCCCAGTGACAACTGGCAATGTCCCCCTTGTTTTCAGAATTATAGTGCATTAAAAGCAGGCTTGGCTTTACTCACCATGGAGTGGGGCTCTTAAGTTTCTAATTTCTAATGATAGGCTGAATTATTCATAAAAGGTGTCTACCCTTCTCACTCTAATTACTAATCTCTCAGTGCTATCGATGGTCTCTAGACTGCCGTAAAAGCTTAATGCATTCTGCATTGGTGTGTTGCCCTGGCTAGCCATGACTTTGGTCTGGCAACAAAGGGGTTAAAAAATTAAACCTTGAGGTGGGGCCAGGCAACTGGGTGATTACAAAATGCTTTTGTACATTAAAGTAATCTTGTAAGCATTATGCCTGAAGTCACAGTTACCGACTTATTGCCTTAATTGTACACTAGGGTTTTCCAAGTCATCAGGATCGAAGACTGAAAAAAAAAATGTTCTTTCTGACTTTTCCAGAACACTGTGGTGTGTGCTCACAATAGCCTGTCTTTACACTTATGAAAACGCTTCAAATTCGTAACGATCATAGAAACCAACCGTGATCAAACACTCAGTGTACGCTAGCTTCCCTCTACGAACCTTGTGAATGACTCCTCTGCCATCCTAGGAAGGGAGGACATTGCATGGCTTAACTACCAGTGCCCTGGGTACTTGTTTGAGATTCTTACAGGCTTCTGAGCTCTGCTCTCAAGATTCCTTAGATGCTAGGTGGCGTGGTTTGTGAGGCCGCTGCTGTGAGCTGAATTATGCCTCCCTAGAACTCATATTTGAAGCTCTACCCCAGAGGATCTTAAAATAAGACTCTAAAGCCAAGTGTTTTGCAGCCTCAGAGTCAACCAACCATGGATCCAAACTACTCGGTTGTGGAGAAGGGTGATTCCAGAAAGTTCCCTAAAGCAAAGCTTGAATTTTCCAGTTCCAGCTACTCTGCTGAATCCATGCCAACGATGTGCTGTGTAAGCCAATGCTGTGGTAGCCCCCACATCACCTCTCAGACCCACAGTCGCCAGCACACATCTGTACACTGTTTGCCTTAGGTCTTGCTCACATCCTAAGAATTTAGGCCTAGATGAGTGTCTGCACTAAACATGCACAGCCTCTTCTCTTCTTCCCTCTAAATAGGGAACTAGCTCTCTACAGAGAATTTATGTTGCATTTTATATTAGACATTATCCAGAATTGAATTGATGTATCCAAGAGAGGCCATAGGCAATATGCAAATACAATGCAGGTGATAGACAAATATGATATATATTATGTTATATTATACCAAGTTATAAGAAGGACTTGATCATCTGTGGGTTTGGATACTTGGAAGGAAAAGAGTAATGTTCTAGAACCAATCCACAAATAGACAGAGAGATGGTTGGATAGAAAGACGGTCCTTAAAGAAGTAATAAAATAAAAATGTGATCACTACAGTGGCCCTTACTCATGCAACTGATGTCCTTGTAGAATAGATTGGAGCACTGTGGTTGTTGAGTTAGAATGGCCTTCATAGGCTCACACGTTTGAATGCTTGGTCATCAGGGAGTACCACCAATGGGAAGGGATTGAGAGGTGTGGCCTTGTTAAAGTGGGTGTGGCCTTTTTGGAGGGAGTGTATTACTGGTTGTGGGCTTTGGGGTTTTACAGTTCCGAGCCAGGCCCAGTGGCCTAGATGCCCTGTACCTCTCTCTCTTCCTGCTGCCTCTGGATCTGGATGTAGAACTCTCAGCTATTTCTCCGGCACCATGTCTGTCTGCATGCCGCCATGTTCCCCCGCCATGATGACAGTGAACTAAGCTTCTGAAACTGCAAACCAGCCCCAGTTAAATGTTTTCCTTGATAAGAGCTGTCATGGTGTCCCTTCACAGCAATAGAACACGGACAAAGACAAGCATAAACATTCAGAGGAGGACCACATGGAGACAGTGGTCATCTACGAGCCACCAGAGCCTCAGCAAAGGCCTGCATGCACTGAGGTCTTAGACTTGAATCTTCTAGAATCATGAAGAAATAAATCCTTGTTACTGAAGACTTTCAGTCTGTAGTATTTTGTTACGGCAGCTTAGCAAGGCAGCCTACCTAAGCACTGTTATTCTATTTATTGTGAAGGGGGGGGGGAGTAAAAAAGAAAGAGCAGATTAAATTTCAATCATGCCTTAGAATTTTCTTTTGACATAATTTTGTTTTGTTGAAATACAGGCTTTCATCAAGCTCAGCTTTTGTACATATGTAGAAAGAATGCATGAAATATGAATTAAGGTGTTCAGAAACGTCCTCACATGTAGAATATAACTTTCTGAAGTGCTCTTCCTCTCCCAGTCATTAGACTCCAACCCCCCATACAGGCATCTCCCCTGTGGTGGAGCCTGCATTGACACTGCGGCTCTTCCGGGGAGCACAGCTGCTGTCTGGAGGGACTTGCTTCAAGCCTCGCAGACATCCTGCGAGTTTTCATACACTAATCTTTGGATCCCCTGCTTTTGTTTGTCTTTCTGGCCCCTGATACACTTACACTGGTGTCAAATTATTGTGGAAAACTCTACATTTAATGAATGGAAAGGAAGAGGATGTTGGAGTGGAAGGAGGACCAGGGATGACGATGGGGCTTTGCGATGCGAGAGCAAGGGATCCATCCCTTATAGTCAATCAGTCAACCTCACTGCTTCACCTCCGTCTCGGCATCCCTCCATATTCTGGTTGCCATGCACGTCTTCTTTTCTCTCCTGGTAGGGGATGGAGGTATACTTCATGTGAACCTCAGGTGTGCTGGGGTGATGAGGGGTGAACAGATCCGGGTTATTGCATCTGAACCAGAAAAGAGCAACAGAAGGAAGGTCCAAATATGGACATCTGGCTCAAGTCTCACTCTCACATAGAACTTCAAAATAAAATTTTGAGGATTTCAAAATGTAGTATAGTTGGAACTAGGTAGATGGCTCAGCAGATAAAGGCGTTTGTGCTAAGTCTGGTATCCTGAGTACAGTCCCCAGGACACATATGGTGGAGGGGGAGAAATGACTCCTACAAGTTGTCCTTTGACCTCTACATACACGCTGTGGTACAATCTCCACACACATACACACATGTGCACATGCATATACACATACATACATAAATAGGTAAATGTAATAAATAAAAATATGTAATAAAAAATGGTAGTTGTTCCCACATCTAGAAATGATCCAGGTCTTCCCTGATTTCTGAGAGGCCACAATGTCACCTTTCATTTTAGCCCAACTTTGCAGCTGATACTTATGGAGTGGCTTCTGTGATGAGTTCAAGTCAGCCAAGAAGGCAGGCTTCATGTGTCCACAGAAGAAAGGCAGCTCTTGCCTCTGTCAGCCCACTGCCACCAGAGGAAATAACTCCAGGTGAGTGACAAGCAGTCTGCTGAAGGAGGTTAGAGAAGGAAAACTCCAGGGTCAGGGAACGCAGCAAGTGTAAGTGCAGTAGGAATGGCCTGTGTGCAAAGGAAGGTGTAGTTAGATGTGCAGATGAAGGGGAGGGGGGTTGGGCCAAAGCAGCAGTGTGAGAAAAGACACAGGGTTATTAAAAAAAAAAAAAGGAAGGAAGAAACGAATGCAAGCATCCAACTAAGACAGGGGCTACATCTGGTAGGTGGACCAGATGAAACAGGCAGTGAGCAAGGGCATCCCGCTGGAGGACCTTGATTCTCAAGGCAGACTGCATATTACCATATAAACAGGGATGTTTATAAACACTGATACCTACATCTTGGCACACAGCCATCAACTACTGTAATGGAGTTGGTAGTTTAGCGTACAGTCTGAGGTCAGGGTCTTTTATTTCTCTTCCTTCATCCCTTCCTTCTCTCTTTCTTTCTTCCTTCCCTTCAGGTACGGTCTTCAAGATGGTTTGGAACTTGCTACATATATATATACAGCCCGGGACAGCCTTGAATTTACAGTCTTCCTTAACCTTCCTTTCAGGCTTGTATCATTATATTATATGCCCTTCTCTGTTTCCCCCTTCATGTATATAGACTTGTTCACAAGTCCAGTTCTGAGCTTTCTGCTCTACCCATTGGTACCTGAGGAAACACGCTCATTCCTGGCATGATGTCGGCAGTGTGGCTCTGAACACACATAGGCATGAAGACACTGTAGCCTTGGAGAGAGCAGTTCTAAAGGATTGTCCTGTAAAAATCCCCCTACCCCAAGATGCTTGATTTGAGGGCATTTAAGCGGTAAAAGACTTGCAGTCAACTGCACTGGGTTCCAAGTCCAGAGAGACAGCCGAATGCTTTACTTCTCATTTCCATAATCTGCCACCGTTTAGTGGCAGAAGCACAGACCTGTGCTAGGAGGGCAGGATGAAGGTGCAGCGTGACCTTGACAGTCACCACCACAGCTTTGGTCTTGCCTACCAGTCACCACCTTCCGGGACTGTAAATATTGACACTCGTCCTTAGAGAAATCAATACCTGTATATTAGCCTCCAGTTTCATATATTGATGTGCAGATCTAAGGGCCTCAGATGAATTTGAGATGACTTCAGCATTTGAGAGCTCTTCCCGGGAGCTGGAAGGCCCGTGGCTCTGCCTTCCCTGCCAGATGCCTCCCTGCGCTTGGCTACAGGGTTGGCATCGCTATCATCTTGTCTTGCCGTATTAGCTATCTGCAAAACTTGCAGTAAGGCCATTTTAGTGGCAAGCAAGATGAAAGAGAGATCTGCTTCTCAGAGTTCAAAATTAACACTTCAAATTCTATAAAACAAAGTCTTGGGAATCAATTCTAATATATGTATATATTTAAAAGCTTTTGTTCAAAATTCCATTTTTTTGGATTGGAATCCCATTAATCTTTATTCATATCATGTCCAGCCTCAATCCAAGCACCAAGTCCACAAGATTAAAAGTGTATGCTTGGAGTTTGTCAGCTTCCATATACTCTTGCCACACACTGGCTGGCTTATTTCCCTACAGGAGTGACTGAGGAGACCTGCAGATGTAGCTCGGGGCTAGAATGCTTATGTAGCATGTACAAGGAAGGCCCTGGGTTTGATTCCCATCATCAAATTGTTTGGTAAACTCATCTTGGCACTGTTAGATAGGATACCTGGTACTGATGGATGGGAGTGAGCTAGTGGTTCTGGCCAGAAGGACATGGCGTCTCCAAAGAACTGTCTTTTGTGTTATGAAAGGAAGGGAAGGAAGCGCTGAGACAGAGAAACCACCTTTCCTCCAGCTCACCCTCCCAGCCCTCCCCACCTAGAGACTGCTGGGAAAAACAGGAAGAGCTGAAGGGTGTATCCCAAAATAACTAAGGAGCCCTCCAGGCTTCACTCCCCAGCTCTGCACCCTCCGGAGCTGCAGTTCCCTTAGGCAAAGTTGGCTGTGGTTTGGGCAGAACAGGTAGGAGAAAACAATTCAATAACAGCTCCCCTTGGTTTGAAATTGCGCAAGATGAGCACTGTCCCAGCAGGGAGGTTGGAATTTGCCAGCTGCAGCAGGCAGACTGCCTCAGAACACACAGTTGAGGTGTAGAGACCCCTGGGAAGATTGCTGGGACCGCTCCTACTCTGACTTACTTTAGACAATTTGAATTTCTGTCCCCTTTACCGTCACCTCTCCGGTCATCTCTTGCTCACACCGGGTATTTTATTTAATTTTTAAAAACTAAAATGAAAAACTCCTGACTTTTTAAATTACGGATATCATTAAGACTTCATTATAAGGATGCTGTACAATGCGAAACCAAAAATAAAAAGTACCCGTAGACACCGGGCAAAGGTTGTTGTTTATATTTTGGCAAGTTTGCTTTTAGCCTTGTGTATGCGTGTGTGTATGTATGTGTGCATACGCTCAACTCAGAAGGGCAGAATGAAGCAAAGTCTATTCCTAAGCTACAGCCACTGAGGAAGATGTTCAACAACACACAGGTGTGTAGTTAAGACCCCAGGACCACCGGGGGGCCTTGCCTGGGCCCCTCCAGGTCCCTAAGCAGGTCCTTAGGTTTCTAATTTACAGCTTGGCGACACCAGGCAGCCTGGTGATAAGCAGGGCTTGTTTATTTGTCTTTGATGGATGCCAGGTGGATTGTGGTCAGACAATCTGGCTTCAGCAGCCCCAGCCCTTTGATTCTACCGATCCAACACGAAGCCGTTCCCTGAGCAAATGGAAGGTCACACAATGGGCGCCCACAACAAAAGGGCAGTCAGAAGGATGGTTGCACCAGGAAGGGGGGGATAAAGAGAAAGAAAAGAGGAAGAAAGCCTCTTCAGAGTGGCAGCCAGCAAGGTGGCGAGGCAGGCTGGGCAGCAATTCTGTTTGTGTTAAAGGTTTGCGCTGCAGAAACCAAGCTTTTGTCGGTCTTTGAATTGCACAACCTGTGTGGCTTCCAAGAACGATCTCAGGTGGTTTGCTCAGTTTGGACATTTTTTTTTCTTCCTCTCTGAGAGCCACCAGTTTGCAAGGTGGTAGGTAGCCTCTTCTAGGACAGTTTGATACAGACTGCAAAATGAAAAGCCAGGAATAACCAACCATATGCAGTGAGCACAGAGAGCTGGGAATGACCACAAGCGTTTACAGCCACCTAAAGCTGGAGCCCAGATGTGGCATGCCACAGGATGGTAGCTGGATGCCTCAGAAGGTGAGGGACCTGGCCTGAGCTTGGGATGATAGTGCGGGCATTCTGCTACCAGGAGCCTAAGGCCCTTCGGGGCCCCTGTGTTACCTAGATATTCCTCAGCCTGAGCTGTGTCATCCAACTAGAGATGACTTCAGTGTGGTCATTTGTTCCCTCAGTCTTTTCTCCTTTGCGGAATACAATATATTATGTACTCAGACTTTAAAGAGTTAATGAGTTTAGGCCCTCTAAGAACCAGGTCTTCATCTTTAACTCAGGGAAACGGTACTGTAGCCAAGGGGTATTGGAGTTGGAGCTAATGATGTTCCCCAAGAATCCACCTGGGACACCAGCAGGGACAGCGACTCTTTACCTATTTCTCTAGAGAACTTCACTCTCGTGAAGGTGAGACACATTTCATAATATGCCCCAGGGATCCACATTGTCAGCTCAGCTCCAGCTCCAGTATGCTAGAGATTCAGGCAGAGTGTGCAAACTGGCCTAGCCTGGGACTGATGGTCCCCACGTCCTGGGTGTATGTGAATGTACTTTGTAGATGTCAGAGTCATTCAGAATCCAACAGCTGATTGAGAAAAAAACAAGGTCACTCCACAATTAGAAGACCTGCTTACAAGCAGACTGTACGATCATGTTAACATAGTCTGAGGTCCAAAATCCCAAAGCAACTATACCAGTGATTTCTGCAATGGAGCAAATGCACCCATTAGTTCATCCCAGATGCTCCAGGGCACATGCTACTGCTGTTTGAAATGGCAGCCATGATGAATCCTTTACTTTCTCCAGATGATGAGAGGAAGGACCGTGTACGATGATCTGGGGACCCGAGGAACCACTCACTACTCCTAAGTCAGGTCAATATTTCAACAGACTCCCTCTCTCGTGCCCCAGGGCATTAATGGGACAGTGGCGCCTAGTCCTACAGGAATCTTTGGTTCCCGAAGAATTCCTAAAGCTGACTGTAGTAAAATGAACTTTCCAGTGTACTCTGACACAATGCTGTTATACACACACACACACACACACACACACACACGCTAAAACCTCACTTGTGGGACAGAACCCCTGTACATAAACTTGTCTTGGAGACACATTCAGTTGCTCTCTGTGGGGGTTCTGCCCTACAAGGACACTGTGGACACTGTTACCTTTTTTTTTTCATTTAAGTGAGCATGGTCTTACCTATGAGGTTGAGATAACCTGCAAAGTCAGCTTCAATGTCCATCTGTGTCAAAAGAAAAAAAAAGAAGAAAAAACAAAAGCAAGGGAAGTTTTGTCATTTTGCTTCTCTTCCCTGCCTCCACCAGTGCCTGCGGAGGGTGCCGGGAAGGATCCTCCACTGGTAGGCATGGAGACTGTGCTAGCCTGGGGTCTGGAGAGCAGAGACTTCTGCCAGCTTCAGTTGTTGCTTCTTTTCCTTTTCTTACATTTTATTTAAAATATTCACAATTTTTAATTTTTTTTTTCTTCCTTCTTTCGGGAACAGGAGTGCTTTTGAATGGGACGTAATGAAGTTGCTTTGTTTTCTCAAGGCTCTTGAGCAATGAAAAGTGGGTGCCTGCAATAGGCTTATCCGTGAGTGGAATACTTTCATCCTGCTGTGTTCTTTTGAATTTTATATATATATAGTGTGTGTGTATATATACATATATAATTATATGTGTATGATGTCAAAATGTTAAGCTTTCTATAAATTATGCTTTTAGATTAATTGGCTTTATGCAAATCACCAAAGCATGTAAGCACACTGTGAAACAGACAGACGTGCTCCACACTGTGTGACCATTTACAAGATGGCGTGCTCTTTTGTGTTTATCCTAATTCAGTCTTTAGTTGGTCCAGGAAGAGAGGCATCAGTCCCAACCCACAGATCAGGTAACTGAAGTTCAGAGAGAAAAATCCTCTTGGTGAGGCCTCCCGACAGGCAGGTTTTACAAGGTGGCTCCATCTCAGGTCTGACCAATTCCATGCTTTGGCTCGTTGTCTTAAAAACATGTTTTCTCTCAACTGGGGAAAGTGTCTGTTTTTTAAATAACACGTACTGGTATTTTCCTTGGTATAAAAGGAAAAATTATCAATCCTGAATTGTGTTCGTCTTGTTAGGCTGTAACACTGATATTTGACCAGCTTTCGTGTATGCTCAACTTCACAGCACCTTTCTTTGTAGGAAAGGAAGAAGAGAAGAGAAAATAAAATTTAGAAAACAACCAAAGCCAGAGATGGGGGCTGCCACCTGTAACCCCAGCACTCAGGAGGCTGGAGCAAGAGGGTCACTATAGGCCTGAAGCCTCCCTGAACTACTGCAGTGGTTCTCAGCCTTCCTAACTCTGCGACCCTTTAACACACTTCCTCATGTGGTGACCCCCCCCCCCAGCCATGAAGTTATTTCGTTGCTGCAGCACGATTAACACAAACCCAGAGACAGAAATTGGGGTTCCACCTGAAGGTTAGAAAAGCAAAACAGCCAGCCATTGGCTCTTATCTCTACCTCAGTCCAAAATGGTGGTCCTGCCTCCAGGAATCCTCAGAATGAGACTGACTGAGAGCTGTCTCCTCCAGTTTCATAATCCTTCCTAGTGCTGAAATTACAGGCGTGCACCACTACCACCCAGTTTCTATGGCAAGCTAATGTGGCTACTGGGATTGAAGGTGTGTGTTATTGTTGCCTGGTCTGTAAGGCTGACCAGGGCAGTTGTTTTACTCTCTGATCTTCAGGCAAGCTTTACTCATTAAAATACAAATAAAATATCACTACTTCATAGCCATAATTTTGTTATTGTTATAAATCATAATGTAAATATCTGATACTCAGGGTAGCTGGTATGCGACTCCCCACAAAGGGGTCGTGACCCACAGGTTGGCAATAACTGAGTGTGTTCCAGGCCAACTTAAATGAGTATGAGACCCTATCTCCGAAAACTGAGAGAAACAAAAGAGCGTAAAAGAAATTAATCACACACACATACACAGAGAGAAAGAGCGAGAGACTGAGAGAGAGTGAAGTGAATAAGATAAAGGAGAAGGCACTAGAAGATTCTAGAACTCACGAGGCTCAGTGGTCCCTTCCTGAGTCCTGCTGTCTACAGCTTCTCACCCCGCAGTCTTGGCTTTTATTCTGCCGTCCCTTTGATCAGGGTTTTCAGTCACCAGTCTCCTTAAGTAATCAACAGAGACTGAGTGTATCATATTGTCTTTCATTCTTCTCTTTTTTTTTTTTTTAAGCGCGGATTGCACAGATTTCCAGTCACCCCCCAGGGGATGAGAAGAAAGAAACGATCAGCAGAACAAAGTCTTGCATTTATTAGAAGGGTATAAATACCACTTTCTCTTCCCAGGGGGAAAAACACTGGGCTAAAATGAAATGCCCTCCGCGTATGAATTCAGAGAAATGTAAAGTTAGCACATATCCGAGCCGCAGAGGAGAAACATGACCTCAGTGTTGAAAGAAGACGGATGAGAAAACAGAAAATGAAAGAAGCCTTTTTTATCATTAAACAATTAGCTGGAGGAACGATACTAAGTGTCTCCTAAGTGGATGCATTTATAGGAAGAAATGAAAACATTTGAATAATTTGATTAACGCACACACATGACAAATGATAAAAGCCCGTGAGCAATTGACGTCCTGAAATTGAAGTCTTGAAGAGACAAACATTCTCACCCCTAATGTTATCACTGGCACGGAAATGCGATCGGCAGGAGCTTCTGTGAGAGATGCTGTCTAAACTGATCGTTACAGACTCGCTGTTACCCAGCGCTTTCGGCACATGGAATCCCATTTGCCTCCAGCTTTATGGGACATGAAAGGAAGAGGACTTTTCTTGTCTTCAAGATGTGAACACGGAAACCGGATGAGAAGGGCGGGCCCAGGAGCCAGGGCCACTGTTGTCTTTAGAAGCGGTTTCCCAGATGGCACTCCCTTGGACAGCATGGCATCTCTGGTTCCCTGTGGCTGCCCACAGAGGACAATGGTGGGACCCGCCCCAGGGCAGGATGCAGCTTACTCTGGTGCCAAATCCCATTACTAAAGGTGCCTTTGTGAGGATGAAGTTTCCAGAAGACATCTTCCCACAGCACGTGGCCACATCTTTTGACCTTTGGAATTCTCCCGAGGAACTGGGCTGAAAAGATTGTAGGGTGTTGAGTGACTATGGCTATCACAATTACTCTTATTTTAAGTCTGTTCATTTTCAAGAGCTATCATAACCAAATGCCACAGGCTGGGTGGCTTAAATGACAGAAATGCATTTTCTTACAATTCTACAGGTTAGAAGTTGAGATTCATTCAGCCTTTGCAGGGATCTGTTGTTCTTGAAGCCTCTCTCCTTGGTTTACAGATGGTTCGAAGTCCCCCAGAGTGCTCATGGGATTATTCCCGCGTGTGTGTACTGGCGTATTCAGGCCCATTGCTATTTGTGAGAACACAGACCCATTAGATTAAGAAGCGCTCTAATGACCCAACCACGACCCAATTGCCTCTTTAAGGGCCCAGTCTTCAAGCTCACTTGTATTTTAAGGTTCTGAAGCTTAGTTAGGGCTTCTGTATGAGAATTTGGCAAAGTAACTCATGTTCTAACCAAGCCTTTTGAAGCTGTTTTAGATTGGGATGGCACAGTAGGAGTTCCCAGAGCCAATCCAAAAGGCCCACAGGCTGTCTAAGACCAGTGGACACTACAGATCTTACCAAGGCTTACACAAAGTGTGTTTTCCTCCTGTGCACAGACCCCTAGAGGAGTAAGTTGTAAGTTAGATGCAGTAAGAGATTCACAACTGCTAACCACGACATTGGGCAAACATAACAATATACCGCAATCAGTATTATTTAAAACTTATAAATTATTTACTTCTGGAATTTTCCATTTAATATTTTCAAACAAGGGTTGACCAGAGTGATTGAAACCATGCAAAGGCAAACTATGGCTAGAGTATGTGTAATTCCTCCTGAGGCTGGGTCTTCTTAGGAGGACTAGAATGTTCTGGCATACTTCAGAATGGTCCATTTTCCTCCCCAGTCTGGAAGGACATGTGGGGTTTTCCCCAATATTCCTTGTGAGGACATGTTTAAGCTAATGAAGGCTTGACACTGAAGTGTGGAGCCCCGTAACTGGGCTTTCTGGAATTTTAACTCTAGCGCTAATTCTGCTACAATCTTCAGGTGATTTCTTGTAAGGCTTATAGTTGGGCACTGACTCCCAAGGGAGGTTTCTGTCTTGGCTGTCTTTCTGGTAAGTTCTTACTGTCTATATTTATCTGTCCTGTCTGCCCAGATGTTTTCAATTTTGAGGGAGTGCTTAGCCCTGTGACCTCACTTCTCTGAAGGCTGTGAGAAGGGCTGGATGACGCCCCCTTTGCTCAGCTTTTTGCTAGGATTTATATGACGAGGAGACTCCTAAACCAACCTAGAACTTTCTTCCAAGATGATTATCTGTTGGCAACACTCCCAGGATTTTGTTTCATTATCTTCAAAACAGTATTTTTCATTTATTATTGAAGAGTATTTTTCACTCTTTGAAAGCCGATGCCAATGACTCTTTTCCTTTCCGTGCACGGTACTTTCTTCCTGTCCTTTATTGCTGCTGTTGGGAATTCCAGACACCTGTCTAATTGCCATTGTTCTGGAATCATTTTTTTTCCTGAAGGTTTGGGATCTCCTCGGGCATGCTACAATTTTAATTCATGTGCCCAGGTGTGAATTTCCCTTTATTTCTCCATCCTGGGACTGTTGGAGGCTCCTGGCTTTGAGTTCTGGAAAATTCTGTTATGTTCCTTTTAAGTGTGCTTTTTATCTTTAAACAAGTTTTCTATTCTCTCTGCCTCTCCTTTTGTCTCTCTGTCTCTCTATCCTCTCTGTATATGTACGTACGTGCTGTGCATATGCCTCTGTTTGCAAGTTATGTGGATACACACATGTGGAGAGCATGTGAAAGTCTCAGGTTGACATCCGTTTTCCTCAATCCTTCTCTTTTTTTTTGAGGTCAGGCAAGAACTCAAAATTAAACCCAATGCTCACTAGATACATGAGTCTAGTCTAGACTTCTTGCTCTGAGGCTCTCCTGATTGCGTCTTCCAGAGCTACAATTATAGGCCAGATATCCAATCCACTCAGCCTTTATGTGGGTTCAGGGGATCTGAACTCTGATCCTCATACTTGAGTGGCAAGCACTCTACAAACTGAGCTGTCACTCAAGTCTGGTCTTTACCTCCCTCCAGACCTCTAGAATTTCTCATTCTACCCTCTGGGCATTTTAACAGCTCTTGCACGCCACACTGTCTCTCCATTACATCATTAGTAATTTAATGATATTTATTTTCCATCTCAATAATCCCCTACTCGACCATGTCAAATAGTCTGCCCAGTGTAGCCAGTGAAGGCAAAATCAGACGCACATAAAATCACCCATTTAAAAATGGACTCTGCACGTTCACAAGGCTGTGTGAAGCCACTTCCGCGGCCTCGGCCAACATCTTCATCAGTCCAGAGGAAAGCCCGGTGGCACTGGAAGGTAGCTCTCCACTGTAAGCCTCCCCCTTCTGTCTTGGCACCCGTCTGCACTCTGCCTCTGTGCCCTGTTTCTAAAAACCACCTTTCTCTCTATGAATTTATGTCGAATATTTCATATAAACAGAATCGTACAACATGGCATTTCCAGTTCCTTTCACTGGGCATAGTGCTTTCAAAGTTCAACTCTGTTAGATCATGCAGAATGATTTTTGTTTTAATTTTGAGATTTTATTTCTTTTTTTTTTTTTTTTTTTTTTTTGGTTTTTTTCGAGACAGGGTTTCTCTGTGGTTTTGGAGCCTGTCCTGGAACTAGCTCTTGTAGACCAGGCTGGTCTCGAACTCACAGAGATCCGCCTGCCTCTGCCTCCCGAGTGCTGGGATTAAAGGCATGCGCCACCACCGCCCGACTTTATTTATTTTTTGTGTGTATGAGTGTTGACCTGAATGGAGGTCTGTGCATTACGGCAATGCCCAAAAATGCCCAAAGAAGGCAATGGATGCCCTGGGACTGGAGTTAGAGACACCGGGGAGCTAACTGCTGACCTAACTCTCCAGCCCCCAGAATTTTACTTTTTATGGCTAAGTAAATGTGTGTGCGCCACATTTGGTCCACCGACTTGCCTGTTTCTACTGTATGCGTTTTGGATGCTTGCTTGTAAAATCCTTGGCGTGTAGTTGGTATCTTTTAGTAACTCTATATTAATTTTAAACAACTGCAAAACGTAATCAACTTTCAAGCTCAGTTATTGTAACTTCAATTTCTAGGCATAGTCCTCGATTCTTTTGGGGAGCTGTTTGCTCATTCTCACGGCCCTTTCCAACTGCTCATATTCTCAAACCTCCCTGATTTCCTGAAACTCATTACTAAATAATCTCATGTAAAATAATAACTTTAATATCAAAAGTTTTTCGGATCTGACTCTACAGTCTGTTGTTTTTCGGTTGACTGTCAATCCTCTGTGTGTGTCTGGGGGCGTGCATGTGTATTATCATTTAGACTAAATGACTGCGCTCTGTAGATCCCTATTCACGGAAGTTTGGGGGGCTTTTTGTTATTTGGTTGTATGGTTAGTCTATCAACTCAACCTAGGGACCTGTTAAATGAGTCCTCGGCTGATGGGTCGGCACCAGCAGGTGGGGGGAGTTTCGAGTGTCCACCGTCTGATGGAAAGTTAACAGTCCTTCCCAGAGAAGTGATGGTTCCGTTGTTGCTGTGTTTGTGCTGCTTGTTGTTTCTGGGCGACCATCTCTGTGGTCAGCAGAGGCGTCGTCAGGGGAGTATGCATGCTCTGTAGTCACTTTTATTCTCAATTAGATAAATGGAGACCCCGTGTCAAAAACATTACCAGAGATAGAAGAAAAAATTAGCAAAATAAATGTTGAGTTTGGGGCTAGAGAGCTGCCTCAGTGGGTAAGAGAGCTGGCCATCCTTGCAGAAGACAGGGACTTGGTCCCAGCATTCATGTGACTGTGACAATCACCTGAAACTCCAGCTCCAGGTGACCCAACTGCCTCTTCTGATCTCCAGGGGCATTATACTCTCACGGTGTTCATACATATATACAAGCACAACACTCATCCACACAAAATATAAAATAAAATCTTTAAGAAAACACAAAAATAGCTGAATTCATGGAACATCATAACCTTTAAACATATAAGAGAAAGAATTGACAGAGCTTTAAAAAGAACTTAAATTTTTAATCTGGTTCTCTTAATTATTAATAGATCAAGCTAATAGAAGCATCACCAAAGACAGAAAATCTGATTAGCAGCACAGCAAGGCTGGTAGAATGGATACGCATTCAATTTCCCTTCCACCAAGAGGGCACACACCCACTCCAAGCATAGAAACCTGGTAGAGCAGGGCACACACAATGTCTAGATGCCAGCCTACTGGGCTACCATTGTCTTTTAACAGGATGTCTCCAATTTCTCTTTCTTACGGGATTCTGGCTAGCTTGAACCACACAGAAGACTCAGGGGCGGTTTGGGAGGGCAGAAGGGAGGCAAAGCCATTTCCGAGAACACACCACTGTTGCTTATGCACACACTCAACCAAAGGGAAGCAACACTGGACCCTCTGGTGCTCCTCCTCCCCCATCCCTGTTCAGCAGCTCTGAGCCCTGGGCCGGCCATGTGTGTGCCAGAGATTCTTCATGGAAAGAAACCTTGCTTCCCTCAACACCACGGTCAGGGGCAACATGAATGGACAATGTTTCTGACTGTCCTCAAGGAGGCTTGGCCCATGCTCGTGGGTTCCAGCCTGAGGGGACCCAGCTCTCCCTGCAGACCTGATGCCCCTGCAGCAGACCTGGAGCCAACACCTTACAGAGATTGCTGCTGGGCCAGCTCTGGCCTGTGGGAATGGAGCCTGTGTGAGAAAACCATATCTCCTAGAGGTGCTCTACTTTAGCTAACCGATGCCCAATACACCCCTGAAGTGACGAGAGTAACCCAGGAAAAGTACACAGTGGTTCAAGTCAGGCACAGAGCTCTTTAGTTAAATAAGTAGCTTTAGACCAAAGTGTGGAGATTGGACAGAGAACCTAGAACCCATGTAAGTTCTCATCTGCCATGCACCTTGGGGACACAGCAGCTGAATATGGTCTTTAAAGAAACTCATCGGATAACAACCGCAAACTCGAGTGGATTTCACTTATTTCAAATGCCATTTCGAACACGAGCTTGCCAATAATCCTGTGTTCCTGGTTTCTTCCTGAAGACGACCCTCACTGCTGACTAATACTGGCTCATCTAGTATTAAAAATTGTGAGAAAAGCATTGATGATTTATGGATTGACATTTGTGAGGCATTTAATATAAGCAAACACTATGTCAAATATAGCATATTACCTTATTAATCCTCTTGAGAACCCGCTGAAGTAGGCTATCTTACAAAGGAGGAGACTGAGAGATAGTGAGGTATAGTTATGTATCAGTCCATACAGTTTACCTATGGCAAGGCTGGGGATGGAGCCTCTTCTATGCACCCATGCACATCAGCCACTACTTACTCAATGCAGAAGATAAAGTCACAGGCTTGTGTTGTGCTATTGTAATATTCCATCAGCTCCCAAGCCTCAGAGCATTTACATATGAGCCCCTCATGTCAATGGCTAGCTGTTTGCTTCACCAAAACATTTGTTTTTATCTCAAAGCCATACCCACGGAGACTTATTGGCCAAACCAAAAATGCTAAATTGTAGACCAGATACTATGCGCTAGTACAAAAAGTTCTTAGAATGTCCCTGAGAAGCTCTTGCTTACCAAGGATTTGTAGGAGAGAATTTCGTATGCTTTCCCCAGCTCTGCATCTGGGTGAAGCTACATTTTCTTTATATACTTGAACCCAAAAACATACCACAACTGAGTGCAGAAAAATGGATCTGAGGGCCTAATGATCTTCACTGAACCCATTCATAAAGAGATTTCTAAAGCACAGCCGGTCCTACTACATTCTTCTCAGAGATCTTTAAACATAGAAATTTCATAAAATATATTTAAACTTATTTGTATTGAATTATTGTTATTTAATAAATTAAATAATTTTTGGTTTCCATTGTTGATTTCTAATATGATAATAGGGATTTAGTTTTCAAAAACAAAATTTCTATGGAGGCCTAATTAATTTTCAAAAGTGTACAACAAGGTTAAGGCTAAAGGTTTGAGGTCCACCACACTGTACAGTTGAGTGCTATTCCCTATCACCAACTACCCACCAAAGTGACCGACGGCTCCAACTCCATCAACTCGAGTGGGATATGTTAAACAGAAACTAGCTCTAAAGTGAGACTGCTCAAAAATCATTATATCCGTGGTGTGGAAAGATGGATTGTCAATTAAGAACAATTGCAGCTCTTACAGAGGACCTGGGTCCAGTTCACAGCACCTACATGGAGACTTACAACTCCAGTTCCAGGGATCCAGCACTCTCTTCTGGCCTCCGTGGATGCTGCACAGATGCGATACACCTACATGCAATGCACGAAAAGACTCATACACAAAAATCAGAAAATTAATATTTTAAAAATAAAATTATTATATCATTTTCTTTACTCCTCATAATGACCTGGGAATAAACATTCTTGTTTTCAATGGATATTCAATATTAATAAATGAAATAAAAGCCCAGCGAAATGAATAAGAAAATTAAGAGTGGGGCTCAGCATCCTACATCATCAGAGAAACACCAATGAAGGCGATGAGATGCTGTCACACAGCTATGAGAATGGCCCACACCCGAACCCTGACGACATCAAGTGCTGACAAGGACGCGGAGCAACAGGAACTCTCATTATATACAGTGGGAATGCACGGTGGGTACTACCCCTGTGGAAGGAGGTTTGGCAGTTTCTTAGAAAGCAGAATATATTCTTGTCACACTGATTCTTCCACTGAGCTCAAATGAGTCGAAAACATATTTACACAGAAACTTGTACAAGGGGGTTTATTCGCATTTCTCAAACTATGAAAGCAACCAAGATGTCTTTCAATGAGTGAGTGGTCAAATTAATTGACTTTCAAGATCCATGTAGTGGGGACTGGAAAGACGTCTCAGCAGTTAAGAGTAGCGGCTGGTCTTCCAGAGGACACAGGTTCAATTTCCCGCATGCACATGGCAGCTCCCAACTGTCTGTAATGCCAGTTCCAAGGTATCTACACCCTCACACAGACAGACATGCAAGGAAAACACCACTGAACATTAAATAAAAGTATACACATAAGCAAAATCCACAAATAGGATATTATTCAGCATTGAAAATAAACGATCTTTCAAGGTATGGGAGAATGACGAGCTGTGTTACTAAAGGGAGTATGCTTATCTGAAAAGGATGTGCAGTATATGATTTCAACATTCCTGAAAAGTCAAAATTTGGGAGTGGTTTTCAAAATTGATGATTGGCAGACGCTTGAGGGAAGAAGGTGATGAGCGAGAGTGGCACCGGTGAATTTGATGGCAGGGAAGCTGCCTTATGAGGACTCTGTTCAATACGCCATAGGAGACAAAATGAGGAAGTTAAGGCTCCTTGGGATTAAATAGGTCTACCCACAACCATGTGTTTATGCCAGGATTCCAAAGTCAGCCTTCTTAATGACCTGGCTCTTAAGCACATGTCCCCGTGAAATCACTAACACATAGGATCCTTGTGTCTTCTTGGGACCACACCAATAAAACAAGGGAGAGCAAAGTCTCGGTGTTGTCGCTACCCACGGCAAGCAGGTCTTTGAGGCAGATCTTTATGGAAATCTCGCAGCTGATGTGTATGCAAGGGGGGAAGACCTTCTGTCATGTCTAAGCCTGCAGCGGGCACGGCTACATTCGGCATTAGGAAATGGTCTTCCCACGTGTCTTCCAAATTACCCTGAAGGCCAGGCCTCACTCTCCTGCTAGACCGACAAGGAGCTGAGACTCTAAGAACTCACATGGCTTCATCTAACGTCATGCAGAGAACGAACACCAAGCTAAGGATCTCCCCAGAACCATCTGTCTCTGTGGTGCCTACGATAGGCAGGCTCCTCCTGACTTTTCAAGTCAGGGTTAAGGCTGGTGAAGAATTCAAGGACACAGCCCTCTTACGTGTGTTATGGAGATTCCTTCTCCTAAAGTCCAGATCCAGCCTCCCACCCTGGAACACAGATGGGAAAGTAGGAGAGGACCGTGATAGGCAAACTAAACTCATCTATCTGACTTTTGGTAGTTACCCTTGAACATCACTGGTGTCAGACAGTCTGACACCTCAAATGACTTTAGTCCAGCTAAACACCCTGTACAGAGCTGGCCCTGGCGCTCTGTCCTCAGACAGTATAATCCATCATGAAGTAGCTGTCAGTGTCTTCCATGTCCCTCTATTATGTATGGGGTGCAGGACTACCAATTAGTTTGAGCAAGTGCTACTAAATAAATGATGAAGGGACTTCTATTTTCATCTGGGATCATTAAGGCCTGCATTTGGGGCGCTAAGGTGGAGCTGGGGGTTGGAGAAGTCACAGGAAACATTACAAATAGTGGGGAACCCTTGAACACCGCGGGCAAAGCCAACGGCCCACTCTGTGGCGTCTGCACGCAAGTCAGGGAGTGAACCAAGCGACCCCCTGCTGGATCAGCAAATGGGCACTGGAGAGAGGCAGTTAGACAGCACTCAGGATTTTATTCTTTCTTAAGATCCTCTTATATAACCGATCTGTTGCGCAATGGAGCAGTTGGTGATTCAAGGAAGCTGGCCCGAACCTTAGATAAGAAGTTGAATTATTCCAAGGGACGCATGGAGTCAGGCAGGCTGGGAGACACTGAGGAGGGCAGGGGGCCTCCCACACAGGCCAGGGTGCTGCAGCTGAGAAGTTCCGTATGTGTAAGCCACACAAGTCCCCCCATTTCCTGAGCATCTGTATTTTGTGGGCACTGGAACCCTCTTGCTTTTCCACTGAAGGCCCCTGGCTTCCTCTTGGTAAAGTCAAAAACATGACCCACTTGCAACAGAGGCACAAAACAGCAGTTTGCTAGGGAGAGAAGGAAATTGAAAAGAAATGAGCTCAGTGGATCCTATGTGCATTAATTAATGTCCAAATTCATGATTTTATGCACACGTGCATGCACACGCACGCGCGCACGTGCGCACACACACACACACACACACACACACACACACACACCATACAATAGCAGCTGGTGGTGGCTGTTGCAAGTAAGAGTGGAATGGGGGACAGGGAAAATGGAATCCCAGCACGCTCAGAAGCCAGACGAGCCACAGTGTGCCTGAGATGGTTTTTTGTAGTCTTTAGCTCTTTTCCGTGAGAACATTGTGCGCCATCCTGGGAGGGCGGCACTAGAATGTTTCTCTCTTAGCAGGTTTTCTGCCCGTCTGCCCCCGTCAGCTTCCATCGTTCTGTGGAAAGCACCTGGAGCCTGGAGCCTGGAGCCCAAGGGAGTCAAAGAGGATGGCACCTGTTTGGAGCTTTTTAAAATCAGTGGCAGAGGCGTAGGCCAGGTCCTCCCACTACTGCCTCACTAATATCATGCTCCGTTTTCAAATCTCGAGGGAAGGAGGTGTGCAGCAGAGTAGATGTCTTCTGCGCATGCATGCTCAGGGAAAAGGAGGCAAGACCAGCTCTTAGATCCCAGGAGAGCCCAGGGATGTGATGGACACTTTAATCTCCACATGGATGGTCCCTGAGGACCTTGAATAAGAAAGGTGTTCGAATATCTTGACTTAAACTTTCTCTTCTTTTACAGTGTTGTGGGCTTATTCATGGAACCCTAATATTTCCAAATAAAAAATTCTCCACAGATCTAAGCAGAAAGTTAGCAGTAGGAGTTAATGCCAGGTTTTAATATTCAGTAGGGTGGCTAGAAGAGACAATGGCATATATTTTATAGTCACACACACACACACACACACATATACACATACACACACACACCAAGGCTGGGAATGTAAGTCAGTGGCAAAGTGCTTGTCTAGCAAGAATAGGGCCCTAGATTCCATCCCAGAATTATCCCAAGGAAACTCACTGTGCCCCATAAATATGCAAAAATGATTTAATGTCACTCAAACTGAAAAAATTTAAAAGGCCCAAGGCCAAGATCCAGCCCTGAGGGTGTCTCCTGACTGGCACTTGACTTCCTCCTCTTACTTTGATGAAGAGAAAGGCATCAAGATCCCAGGTCAAGAGGTTTCTGCCCTTGTTCGCGGCTCCTGGGTAAAGACACAGCAGGGCCTCAGTCAGTAGCTCCACCCTTCTGGAAATGAAAAGGGTGCAAAGTGGCGATTAGAACCCAGGAGGAAGCCAGAACCCAAGGCTGTGAGAAAGGGAAATATGAAGATGAGAAAGATCATCTGTGGTCTATACGAGTTCTGTCCCTATGGGAGTTCATGCGTCACGTTGAGCGCATGGTCCCCAGTCTGATGATGTCGTGGGTCTTGGAACCTTTAAGACATGTGATTCAGGAAGAAGTCACATGATCCCTGGGGTTCTAGCTTCAGTATAGATTGATACTGAGTATCAGTATCAATCAGTATGGATTGTCACATGACCTTGGAGTCTCCTAGCTCACAGTGGGATTTCTTCCTCTGCACCTGTCCCACCACGATGTCATCGGGCCCCATCGGAGTGGCCCTCATCATAGCTAGCACAGTGCTGCTTGTACTTTGAACTTCCTAAAACATGGCTTGAAACATACTTAGTCTGTAAACTGCCCAGCTTTATCGTTTAGTTATAAAAAACAGAAAACACAGATCAACCACAAAAGTCACAGTATTTCTGAGGACTGCTTATCCCTTGGACTCTAGTTTTCTAACGAGACATCAGTTCCCAAAGAGGACCTAAGTGATCCAAGAAACAGCCCTTCATACGGGGATGTGTTTTCTCAGAGAAAGAAAGGTGAGATGCAACAGAGCCATCAATCATAGTCAAGTGGAAATATCCCGAGCGGCTGGAGGGGGGGATGGCATGATTTCCTCCAGGAAGCTCTGGCCTTGAATTGCACTGACATTTGGGAATGCAGGGAGAGAGACTGAGTGTGGATTCCAAACAGGATGCAGGGGAGCATAGACCCACTCTGCACACCCAACACTCCCTCTGAAGGCTGGCTGATGAGTTTTCAGTGCAGAAATCATCGTCCTCACAGGACCTCCGTCTTGGCTAGTGAACATCAATCTTAACCTGGCTCAATTTCCAGCACCTTTGTCATCTAACCTCACAGTGAGTTCCTAAGTCTTTCTAAAAGTCTACAGTACCACTAGCAGGTGATGCAGAGATGGGGCGAAAAAGCAAGCAAAAAAGATGGTCAATGTATTTATAGTCTTCCTGTCTCCAAGGAGACAAATATGGCGGTGAATACATGCATCATAATGACTCCAGGCACAACAGAAACGTAGAGAATGTGAACAGGCAGAACACTATCCAGCATGCTAAGACACTGTGCGCATAGCCTTCCTGGCGCCTTACACACATATTTGTGCCTTAAGCCCTCCCAATAGTTTAGTAGTGTTGTTATAGCCACCTTACATCTAAGAAATTGAGATTTAAAGAAAATGGCTCAGTGTCCCACAGTCTCGACCAGCAAAATAACTGAGGTAGGGTTTTAAACCACCCTATCTGATACATGCTGTGGTATTTTTAGTAAAAATGAGGGAAGAAAGAGAGGCGTGGAGATGTTAACTGGATCTTCCTGTTACTAGGCCCCCTCGAGATGCTCACATAGCAGAGCTACGCACGGAGAGAATTGGGTTGTCCAGGCCTGAGTGTGTGGGTAAAGAGGAGAGATTTTCACTCACATGCATTGCCGTCCTTCTCCTCAGTAACTAGAGACCCTTCAATACGAACACGGAGAAGAAAGGTCACAGAGAGGCATCGTTCACCCTGAGTATCTTACAAATGGTGGCCCAGAGCTAAATGTGAGGAGGTAAGGCCTGGGCAAGGGCGTAGGAAGTAGAAGAAAATAATTAGAAAAGGTTCACCTTGAAGCAGACAGCGTCGTAAGAGAGGAGGAGGAGGAAAGATGATTCCAAGGAGGGTGAGAATGAACGGAAAGTAAAAACAGTAGACTGTACGGGTCAGAAGACGGGCGCGATCTGATGAGAGGAAATGGTAGGAAGGCAGCCATGAGACGAGGCCCTCAGGTAGACAGCAAGACCCATCACCACTGGGGTGATTTGAGGGGACAGGAGTGTCTCAACACAGAGCACATAAAGGAAGAAAAGCAGAGTTTTGGGGGTCGCTAAGGAGGTGGGTGGTCCTTGGACACGTCAGGGAACCCTGATTGCTCTTTGAGCTGATGAGGGAAGGGGACTTGATCGGGGGAGGGGGAGGGAAATGGGAGGCGGTGGCAGGGAGGAGGCAGAAATCTTTAATAAATAAATGAATTAATTTAAAAAAAATGGAAGAAAAGCAGGGGTCCCAAGAGGACGTCTGATTTTGATGACAGGAAGCAAGTGAGCATCTGAGGCAAACACTCCTTGGGCACCAGATCTCATTATAGGTCGTTGTGAGCCACCATGTGGTTGCTGAGAATTGAACTCAGGACCTCTGGCAGAGCAGTCAGTGCTCTTAACTACTGAGCCATCTCTCCAGTCCCATTACTTTGAATTTTATGTTTTGTGTATCGTTATGTGTGAGTGCCTGCATGTGTATGCACCATGAGTGTACAGGAGCCCGAAGAAGTCAGAAGAGGGCACTGGATATCCCAGACCTGGAGTTACAGGTGGTTTTGAGCAATCACATGGGTGCTGAGGACCAAACCCCTGTCTTATGCCAGAATGGCCAGTTCTAACTGCTAGGCATCTCTACAGCCTCATTTTATTGTTTGAGCTGGGGTTTGAGGCCAGCCTCAGGTGGCCTCAAAATATTTCAGGATGACCTTGAACTTCTGGTTTGCCTCTACCTCCCTTCTGCTCCGCTTATACAGTGCTGGAAACTGAACCTAAGGCTTTGTGTACTCCAGGCAAGCACTCTGCTAACGGGGCAACATCGTAGTCCTGGGTATTGTGTCAGTGACCCTTTGATTCCTTAAATGTTTGTTCTTCTCACACAGGAGTTATCACAGCTCTTCATAAACCTGAATATTGATTCATCATCTCATTGCTAGCCTCTGGCCACAGCAGCAGATGTGTACTTTATAAGATTACATTGATTCAGCTATAGACAAACAGATAAAAAAAATACTTTACCCTGTGCATTTTGTTGTTGCGTTGTTATTGTTTTATCTACAATCCTCCCACATTAAAAATATCTCACCTGCCACAGCCTGCAAAGCATTCCTACCCACTCCGTGCCCCACTTCAAAGGTCTACTGCTCCCCAAAGGCCATGGGTTTGCAGTCGAAACCTTTGAAGAATCTATGGGAGAAAAACATAGAAGAGCTAAGGGTCACCTGAGAGCCTTCTGCGTTACTACCACTTGAGAGTAAAGGTTGTTTCTAAAGCAGAACAGATTCTGCCCTTCAGTGAAAACAGTCCCAATCCTAAGTGTTATGTTAGGCATTGCAAAGGAGGGAGAAATAAACCACGTGCATGAGGGCACTGTTCTCCAAGCGGCTTGAAGCCCTTACATGAAGGAGTGGATGCACAGAGAGATGAGCTATTATGCTAAAGATTACACAGTTGGTTGGTACAGTGTGAGGATTAGCATGCTAGGCCACGCCCCCTCGGCAGCCTATGTTGCACTGTGCTTCTCAAGGGAATGCTATAATTTGCACAAAGAGACAAGCACCGTGAGATTCTCGTGAGTTCAGAGAGAGAGCTGGTGGAAGCTGGAAGTTAAGCAGCAGAGATGCCTTTTCTTTTTAAATGAAGCTCCCATAAGGATAGGAAAGGAAAGGTCATTCAAGGTGAAAGGGCAGGAAAGAGGCTCAGACACAGAGCTGAATGAGTTTAAGGTGGGATGAGGAACGGCAGAAGACAGCAGTAGCTCGTGAATGCTGAGAGTGCTCACTCCAAAAGGCCCCACAGCATCCATAATCACGATCCTGTAGATGCTTTGAGAACCTCTTCATTTTAGGCTGGAGAGGGTGGTCAGTTCTGGAGCTTGGAGGAGCCGTCTGTGGCTGTAGAATGAATTTGATAGAGGAATGATGTTTGCTGAAGGAGGAACAAAGAAAAGAAGGCTAGGAAGAAGAAAAGGAGCAGGGGTCTAACCAAAGAAGCCTGTGATGGCCAGGTGGAAGGTGAATGTTGGCAGAAGTTTCTGTCCCACCAAGTCCCACAACTGTTCAGTCCCAAAGAAACACACAGAGGTTTGCATTAATCATAAACTGGAGGGCTTATTGACTCAGGCTTCTTATTAACTCTTACATCATACATTAACCCATAATTCTTATCTGTGTCAGCCATGTGACTAGGTACCTTTTATCAGCAAGGCATTCTCATCTTGCTCATCTTGCTTCCTCTGCATCTGGGTAATGACTGCAGACTCAGCCTTTCCTTCTCCCAGAATTCTTCTGCTCTCATTGCCCCACTTATACTTCCTGCCTGATTTCCCTGCCAATACTTCCTGCCTGGCCACTGGCCAATCACATTTTATTAAAGCAATACAACTATTCCACAGCAGGTGAAGCAGGCAGAGCCTAGAGAAGGGAGGTGAAGACAAGACTAGGTAGGTACAGGCTGTTTTGCTGGGAGGGTACAATGCTGAAGAAGAAGATGCTTTGGCAGGATGCTCTGGAAGCAGGATTCCTAATTCTCTGGAAGGACCTCTTCTGGAAAAGCCCTTTACCCTCCTCAGAGATGAGTGTTCACAGCATGCAATTGCACATGCATGTGCAAACACACAGATACACACCATTTTCCTTTCAATTTCAAAATTTCATAGACTCTTTGAAGTTTCGAAGCTGACTAACTGCTTTTGGTGAAATAGTTGACATCAGATAGTCTCCTATGATTATGACTCTCCCCTAAGGATTGAATAGAGCAAACACGTATCTAGAACTTGAAGCCTCCAGTAATCAAGACCTCCATGTCTCTATCTTCATAGCTGTGTCTAGGAAGTGCAGACAAAAATGCCTCCCATGGGAGAGGCAACTGTCTCAGGAAGACTGCTGCACAGAAGCCCCAGTCACTAGCCAACACTCTAGAAATTTCTTAGTCATTGCCATAGGCCAAGAACTACATTTTTATTTATAAAACATTGTTAGTTTTTATAATTTTATATAAAAACAAAATATATTTGTACTATATTTACCTCTCCTCAGCTCCCCTAACCCCTCCCAAATCCACCCTGTTCTATTTTTCTTTCTGTTGCTGTGATAAATACCATGACCAAAAGCAACCTGGGTCTATTTTATCTCACATGGTATAGTACATTATTGAAGGAAATCAAGGCAGGAACTCATGGAGAAACACTGCTTACTGGCTTGCTCCTAGACTCACATTCAACTAAGTTTCTTCCACAGCCCAGGCTCAGCTGCCCAGGGATGGTACCACTCACAGTGGGCTAAGCCCTCATACATCAGTCTTTGAGAAAATGCCCCATAGGCTAATCTGATAGATACAATTTGGAACTTCCCTCTTCTCAGGCATGTCAAGCTGGCAACCAAGACTAGCTACCTTATATGCCCACCTCTGACCCTGACTGACAGCTTTGTGTCTTCTTTATTCTTTTACATGTGTGAGTGTTTTGCCTGCATGAATGCCTGTGTATCACTTGCATCCTAGTGCCTGCATGGGCTAGAAGAGGACATCAGATCCCCTAGAACTGGAATTGCAAATGTTTACAAGCCATGTGGGTGCTGTCAATCAAAGCTGAATTCTCTAGAAGAACAGACAGTGCTTTTAACCAAGCTGTCTCTCCAGTTCTCCCCAACCTCATGCTTTTAATAACCAACTTATTCCAATTTGTGTTGCCCACATACTCAAAGGTGTTAGGCCATCCACTGGAGCATGATTGGCATTCGGGAGGCTACAGCCCTAAAATGGACTCTTTCTCCCCCAGAAGCATCAACTCATCAGCTAGCTGCTGGAGCTAATGAGCCTCTACCCCACCCCCACCCTGCACCCCCATCCCACCTGCTGGAGTATTGACTGGATTAATCTTGTGCAGGTCTTGTGAAGGTCATCCAGCTGCTATGCCCACATGTGTGCATTAGTCGTGTCGTGTTCAGATGACACCGCTTTGCTCCAGTCCTCCCTGACAATTATCCTCTGTGCTTAGTTAGACCATTTGTGAGATTCTAAGTCAAGGACAGGCTACTGTGATTCACCCAGGATGGTACTGAGAACTAAATTTGGATCTTCTGCAAGAACAGTCCATGCTCTTAACTGTTGAGCCGCCTCTTCAGCACAGGGACTATGCATTTCTAAAGAAGCATTTAAGTGATTAATATTATTTAGGTGGAAAACAAGAATAGCTTCTGCCAGTATGCATGGGTCACACATTGTGTGACAACCAGAGAACAAACCCCCGGTATTGTTGCTCAGATACCCTCCTCCTCCTTTTTCTCCTTTTTTTTCCCCCAGACAATGTCCTTTGCTAACCTAGAACTTACCACCTAGGCTAGGATAGCTAGCCAGGAATCCACTTGTCTATGCCCCTCCCTCTCCAGCATTGCAGGTACAACCACACATCGTGTGGCTTTACTTGCATGGGTTCTGGGACCTGAACTTAAGTCCAAACACTTCGCTGACTAAGTTATCCCCCATACACTGAGAATAACTATTTTTGTAAAAGGATCTTCTTGGACCGCCCAGGCTTGTCTGGAACTCACGCTGCTGCTGCCTGCTCCTCTGGGAGCTGGGATTATGTGATACGCATGGTCTACTGCTCCAGAGATAGTGGGACCTGGGAGAACATCAGACAGTTTATACTCTGAGGGTAAAGAGGCGTCACATGGGTAAATTGCCCAACCACAAGGACAAGCTGCACATGGTGGACGAGCCACACCTGGTAGACAAGCTGCATGCAGAAGAAACATGTTTTCCACAGAAGCATAGAAACAAATGACGATAGCCAGTTGGCATGAATAGTCTGAAGTAAACTCACTCCTACCCGCTACCCCTGAGAAGGTATGCACATACAAGTGTCATCCAAGAGCAATTCTGTGTTTTTGAAGAAATTGAGGTCACAACACTCTTGGCTTGGTTTCTTGGGGTTTTCTCACGAGTACTCAGGACTATCCTCACATGACTCCATTCTCGGACTATGTTCCAACAGTGCACCGCCATACAAAAATTCAAGACAACCTTGTAACATGTGGACAGCCCCAGAATCTCTAACTATATCTTCAGGAGAAGACTTCAGCCAGCAAGAAACTATAGAGGTCTTAGGTGATAAATAGAATGTGAATGACGGGCAGAGAAAAGAGAATTAGAAAAAAATACATCTGACAGCCATTATTTTACTCCATAAATTATTTCATCGGTATCTGGCGCAGTGTCTGGGTTAAGTAAAAATCTTCTCACACAAAAGCCGCAAGGAGAGCTAATGCTGACAGCTCTGCTTTTTTGAAGTTGAAATCTAAGCTATCAGCTACCCTATCATCAGCCCGTCCAGTGGCTGAGTCCTTCCCTAAACTGTGTCCCTTCTAACACAAGCGGCACAGTCGTGACTTTTCATCCCGTCAGAGCAGCTGGGGACGAGGCTTTGGGTCCGTACACGGGGGGACATTTGCAGACAGCTGACACTTCACCTTCTGGAAGCAGAGGGAGTTCTGCAGTTCTCAGACACCCTCGTCCCTTGAGGCTTGTCACATATTGTCCCCAGCCAGTGCTTGAACTGCTGGCCTTCTGAGTCAGCAGAGAGCTCCCCATCTGAGAGTCTTTGCTGACCATCCTGGAGACAAAAGTCTCAGTGCCCAATTAAAACCACCTGCAGGAGGCCCCTCGGCTGGCCCTGTCCTGCCTCTTCAGGCCTGGACTGTGTGCTCAGAGAGGGGCTGCTTGCTTTTGTCCCATGGATAGATGGGCAGGTGGAAGGTGGTAAGGCTGGGCCCTAGGTACTTTGTAGAAACATTTTTTTGAGGGGAAGCAAATTATTCTTCTGTATGACATTATTTTAATAACCCAGTGGCTTCATTCATTTGAGCTACTGTAACAAAGCACCATGAGTTAGGTAATTCATAGATAACAAAAATTCACCTCTCCTCATTCTGGGGTCTTGAAAAACTAAGACAAGGGCATTTACATATTTGATTCAGATGATGGCTTGTCTTCTGCTTTATAGGTGGGGCTCTGTGTTATCCATTCAGATATTCAGATGGCAGGTCCTAGGGGCTCTTTTTCTGAGAGCACAACCCTATCTCTTCCTGAAGACCCGCCATGTCCTCAAGGCCCCACTGCCTAACACCATCACACCGGGAGACTGGCTTTCAGCATATGCATTTTAGAGGGACACAAACATCCAGACCTCAGCATCCATCCAGCATAGGGTGAACGCATGGCTATACATCATAAAAACCATCTGGGACTGCATTGCTTATGATCTTCAGTGGACCCGACAAAAGCTGAACTATAAAGGAAGTTGCATCTCAGCTAGCTCCTCCCCCATGTGAGTCTTAAAACTCTGAACCGTTTTCCCCAGCACCTGATGGTCCTGTGTCCACTGAAACATTAATGAGGACCTCATTAACAACAAGCTCATTAAGGAAGAGCTTTCCCTATTCTACCTTGGCCCAGCTCTGGACCATGTTGGGAATATCTTGTTCCTTATGCCTTCAAATCTCAGTTGTCTGGCCTTGTTTAGGCTCTTCCGTCGCCGTGGGACCCCATCCTAATGCTGAATGCCTCTTCTCTTGTAATTGTTCATTGGTGCCCAGACCCCACCCCCGCCATCTTTATGCCACAACTCCGTGAGGAGAAGTCCGGGGTCCCACTTCAACATCACATCCCCTGTACAGAGCACAAAATGCTCACTGTATAATCAGGAGCTATTTGTGGAACACGTGCATAAATGAGCCTCGGGCCAGGGTCAGCTTCCTGGTGCCTCCCAGATGAGGCTGGGGAAGAATATTAATGACAGCTGTTTAATAGCACACAGCAAACATGTGAAGAGCCACCAAGTCCCTTTGGCTTCTGGTGGCTTCATTTTCTCATCCCTAGCAAGAGCAGCTTGGCTACCACGGCTCTCCCCAGAGACAGTGCCAGCCTCCATAGGAGGGAAATGGGGAGATACAGGAGCATTTGACTGTCAGGAGGCCTCCTCCTACTGACAGGAACCAGGAATTCAAAAGGTCTTGCAATGTCTGGGACAGTCTGGCACGATGAAGAATTGCTCACTGCTACTCAACCCCTGCCAGCTATTAATAGCATCCCATTGAGAAGCGCAGTGCAGTGCGACATTGGCTGTCAAGGGGGCGTGGCCTAGCATGCTAATCCTCACTCTGTACCAACCATATGATCTTTAGCATACTGGCTCATCTCAGCTCCACCACTCCTTCATGTCTCCTGGGAAGTTAACACTGCCTGATTGGGTTTTTTAGCCACCAGTGTAAAAATCAAATAATTATAGTGCGCACGGGAAGAGAGCAGTGACACTCACTGTCTCCTGGGTTTGACAGGGCTGTTGGATCACGGACATTCAGCTGTGATAACTGGGGGGGCTGGGGGGAGGCTGCAAAATAAAACCAAACAACAAAGAAAGAAAAACAAAAGTAAAGGAAGGAGGGAAAGCAAGGAGAGGAAGAAAGGAGAGCGAGCTGGGGATAAGAGGGAAGGCCTAGAAGAGGAGGGAGGGCCTAGAAGAGGAGGGAGGGCCTAGAAGAGGAGGGAGGGCCTAGAAGAGGAGGGAGGGCCATGGGCAGGAGAAAGGGTCCAGGATAGGAGGGAGGTCACTTGGGTAGAGTGTTTACAGAAGTGAGAGGGGAACAAGAGAGGACAGCAGGGGGTGAATGTGATCACTGGTCACTGTATTCAAGTACACCAATTTAAAAAAATCTACCAAAAAGAGAAGACCAAACATACGTTTTCTTTATCCATTTCCCTGTGACTAGATGATTGGTGTGGTTCCGGAACTTAGCTTGTGTTGCACACATGAAAAAACAGCAACTGGGCTGGCTTTCCTAGAAGTAGAAGGGGTTACCCACAAAGAACTGCCAATTAATGGCATCTGTTAGGTACCTGGCGCAGATCCTGCCCTGATGACCACTGTGAAGGCATCAGTGATGGGAGGGCTAGAGAGAGGCCAAAGGAAGGCAACCCAGACCAGCCTGGAAGTCTGCTTCTAGACTTCTGCTGCCCGCCTCCTGCCACAGATGGCTTTTGTCTTCCTTAAGCAGCTTGTCTCTTCCGCGCCAGCCGAGCTTCTGTCTCCTTGGTTAGCGCCTTAACTGTGGTGCGCCGCTCAGAGCCATGCTTGACATGTAGTAAACACTTGACGCGTATTTGCTGAATAAAGGGAAGGATGTGTGCATGCATGGCTGGTTTCTTCCAGATTTAGCTCAGGCATCCGCTCCTCCAGAGAGCCCCACGGGACTCCTCCAGACCCACATGTTCCGTGTCCACATTCCAGCCACGGAGCTGACAAACCACACAGAATTCTACCTCTGTTCGTCTCCCGGGCAGCCTGTGAACGAGGGCAAAGATCAGGACTCCCGCGTTGCTGTCTGCAATTCCTTGGGCACTGCCTTGCCCATAAATCAGTAACCCAAACTAAAATAAACTAAACATGGGCAGCCCACGCTTTCTCTTGGGCGTCTGCAGTGAGGGGGATGGCCCCTTATGCTCTGAGCAAACCCCATAGGCCCTGAAGTCCTTGGTAAGGAGTAGCAAACACAGCCAATCAACGCCAAGTCATTTAGCAGGCAAGTCCCTGGAAAGGAGAGTGGGTTTCACACGCTCCTGGCATCTGCTACTAACTTCCAGGGTTTCCCTTTTTATTTTGATGAGCAGAAATGTTCCTAGAGAAATGCATATAAATGAAGACTTTGCCCTTTTAGATGGAAAGCTATTTAAAATGCAAATTCGGAATTTGCTCTGAAAGATTTAATCTTTCAGATTAAAAGATTGAGAAATATTTTCAATAACAGTTTTGCGCCAGACACTATACTAGGTACTTGGAAGTTCATTCTCTTACAACAGCCTGAAACATGCATGCAGTCACGCCTCAGTCTCTTTGGGAGGCTGGAGGGAAGCCCTCCAGACTCTAAGGATACTCACAACCCTTCTACAAATTGGTATTGTATTTATATTTGATTGGCACGCCTTTCCATGTCATCTCTGCGTCATAATACAGTGGAAGCGCTGCAACAATAGTGGTTGTTCTGTATTGACTATGGCATAGCAGCAGAAGTCTGCACGCACTTAGTACAGATGGGATCTTCTCTTCCAATATTTTAGATTCGTGGTTTGTAGGGATGAAACCTGTGACAGTGGGAGGCAGACTGGATTAGATATACCCAGAGTAGCTAAGCATCTTGTCATACATGGTCTCTGGCATGATCCCTGAAGGTTCATATGATGAAAGTTTGGCCCCTACCTGCTGAGGCTCCTGAGAGGTGTTGAGAACTTTAGGCAATTGGGCCTGGTGGCAGGAAGTAGATCACTGAGGATCTGTCTTTGAAGAGCCCTGTCCTGTCCTTTCTCTGACTCATGGTCTCCAGTTTACTCTACAGCATATGTGGTGCTTTGAAAGAAAATGCCCCCCACTAATGAGAGGTGTGGCCTTGTTGGAGTGGGCGTGGTCTTCTCGGAGAAAGTATGACACTGTGGAGGTCTCATATGTGCTCAAACCATGCCCAGTGTCTCAGCTCACTTCCTGTTACCTGCAAAATGCAGAATTCTCAGCTACCTCTCCAGCACCATGTCTGCCTGCATGCTGCCATGTCCTGCCATGACAACAATGGACTGAACTTCCAAACTATAAGCAAACCGCCACAATTAAATGCTTTCTTTTATAAGAGTTGCCATGGTCATGGTGTCTCTTCACAACAATAGAAGCCCTAACTAAGACAGAAGTAGGTGCCAGGGATTGGAGTATTGTTGTGATAGGCCTGACCATGCTTTTATTTGGAGTTTGGGTTAGGAAGGCAGTGAAATGCTTTAAGCACTGTTTAATTGGCCACACTGGTAGGAACATGGAAGAGAGTGGTGCTAAGAATTATTTAAACTGTGGGGGGTTGGCTCAAGAAGTTTTGGAGGAAAAGAATTTTCGTATGTTACCAAGAGATCATTCTTGTGATATTTTGGTGAAGAAGGTAGCTGCTTTTTGCAATCATCTGAGGAGCCTGCCTGAGGTAAGAGTGAAGAGATCTGGGTTAATTCTGTTGGCAGAGGAATCTCAAATCAGCCTGGTATCGACACCGTTGTGTGGTTATTACTGGTCACTTGTACACGGATTTATAATGAAAAGGAACAAGAAGATGTAAAATTGGGGGAGAAAAGGAGCACCAGGAGGAAGAATGGATCTAATCCCCGTGTTCAAGGAGATACACAGAGTAAGTCATGCAATAAAGGGAGTGGTGACGTCAGGGCAAGATCCCACCCAGCCAAGTTGCCAACCTGTGAAAAGGAATTCAAGGAAAGTTTAGAGCTGGGTCCTGTGCACACCTTAGAAGACAGAGGCAGAGGCTGGGGGATACCTGAGTTTGAGGCCAGCCTGGTCTACAGAGCAAGATCCAGAACAGCCAAGCTTAGGCAGTGAAGGTAACCATCCAAAACGGAAAGCTGGTGAAGATATAATTGAACAAGAGGGCCATGTTCTAACCCCAGCAAGCAGTAGAACTTGGCAGCTTTGGCCATGTGATTCTGGAGTTAAGGGCGGAAGAAAGGGACTATGGGATTTGCCTCCATGACTAAGGAAAGGCAGTGAGGCTAGGTGTGTGGCAGGGGTATCCCTGAATGAAGGCCTAGAGAGGCCATTGTGTGAAGCTGTGAAGATAAGGTCTGGATTGCCTTGGAGACCCCAAGACGTTGGAGATGCCAGAGTCATGAGATAGCTTCTGGAAAGAGCTACTAAGAACCAGCCCCAGAGAAAGAATGTGTTGCAGTCAACAAAGCTGAACAGAGTTGGAGATCTGAAGAGCACTTTGACATCAAACATGGAGTTGCGGAGTAGGAGTTTGCCCAACTATTTTTCAGTCTTGCTTTGGTCCAGTACCTCCTCACTGTGTTCTCTTCTCTATGTTTTGGAAAGGTAATGTACATCCTGTGCTATTATATGTTGAAAGCATGTGATCAGCTTTTTATTTTAACTTTACAGGGATTACAGTTAAGAGATTGCGTAAATCCCAGAAGAGACTTTGATCTTTAGACTTTTAAATAAGTTTGAGACTTTATAGACTATGGGGACTTTTGAATTTGGACTGAATGCAGTTTTTGCATTATGATTGTAAGCCTTTGGGGGCCAGGGGTGACATGTGGTGGTTTGAAGAACATGACCGCCAAAGGGAGTGGCACTATTAAGAGGTGTGGCCTTGTTGGAGTTGGTATGGTCTTGTTGTTAGGTCTTGTATATGTTCGAGGCACACCCAGTGAAATAGTTCACTTCCTATTGCCTGCAAGGCGTAGAACTCACAGCTACCTCTGCAGCACCATGTCTGCCTGCATGCCACCACATCCTACCATAATGATAATGGACTGAACCTCTAACTGTCAAGGAGTCACCACGATTCAATGTTTTTCTTTATAAGAGTTGCCGTGGTCATGGTGTCTCTTCACAGCAATAGAAACCCTAAAACAGTATGTTTCCCTCAGTGGCAGTCTACCTCACCACAGACCTAGAGAAGACAGAGCTAAGAAACCATGGACTGAAATCTCTGAGCCCAGGAGCCAAGATAAATCTTTTCTCTCCTTCACACTGCAAAGTTTCTACACCCCAATAAGCTTCTCTGCCTACGCAATAATCCGAATCAGACCAAATCAAACTGAAACAGAAAAAGCCCAGGTTTAATGGATACCAATGCTCCTGGATGGATTTCCAGCTTCCCCCTCTCCCCAGAGAGGAGCTGGGAAAGAAGACCAGAAAAACTCTTGTTTGTTCTCTAGGGAGCAGTTTAAATACCCTGTGGGAGTGGTCTTGAGCATTTCTGGGGAGGGATCATCATTTGGTAGGCTTTCTCAGGGTGGAGTCTTGACTAAGGAAACTCCCAGGGTAGGGGGCTTGGGATGGTACTTCAAGAGGAACATTCCAGGCTTTTTGGATATATGGATGTCAGGGTTGGGGCGAAGCCTGAACCCAAATAGTCCAGACTCTTTGGGTATATGGATACAAGATCTGGGGTGAAGGCTGAACCCAAATAGTCCAGACTCTTTGGGTATATGGATGCAAGAGCTGGGGTGAAGCCTGAACCTGAATAGTCCAGACTCTTTGGGTATATGGATGCCAGGGGCTGGGGTGAAACCTCCCTCCAAACATTGTCTCTCTCAGGCATTTTATTGCAGCAATGGAAAACTAACAAAGTTTATACAAGGCCTTACAGCAAAAGTGCAGCATGATGTCAGTCAGCATCCATAGCTGCAAATGCAAGGTCTGTGCATCCCCCACAGCACGTCATGGGAAGTCCCTTCTCATGGACAGGCTCTGTTGGCTTCTGTTGCCTTGAATTCTTATCCATTGGGCTTACTTGGGGAGAGACTCCATGGCCCCCACCTCCATAACTCAGTTCCTTTAATGGCTCACAGGAGCTCAACACCACATACCAAAGTGACAGAGTCAACCACAGATCTTCAGTGTTACAATTTTCATCATCATAAAAATGAGGTATTCTGGAAGATCGAAAGTAATTTGGATTTAAATCACTGCTGGCTTTGTGGGCCATGGCAAATAAGCAAACAGGGGAACATCTGCCTTCCTTAAACATTGCGTCAAAATGTCACCACTGGGCAAAAAGCAATCCTCCACAAGAGGAAATATTTTGCTTTGAAGCCCTGCAACAATGACAATATTGTCTACAAGTTCTGGCCATGTACTAATATATCTTTAGAGAAATGGTTTCAGGGAATGTGGTTAGGTTTTTTGGGCTTGATTTGAAGCACAAGGACTTCAGAGATGTTTCTGGGCTGAGCTGCTCTGTGGGATGTGTCTGGGCGAGAGGGGTGAAGTGGGACTTGAGACAGAAGCCCATGTTTAGCTTAGAATCCACTGTATTTTCAGATGCTTAATATAATCATATGGACATTAAATTATCGCAAATGCCACTCTGTCCTTCCTGTGACTCCTCCTAGGTGACCATGCTCACAAGTCCTTAGGCATTTGGAGGAGCGGGCAGTTTGGCGTAGTGACCTATAGTCGCCTTGTCTGTCATCTGCATAATACATTGTCTGGAGAATGCTCTGCCCGGCAGCTGTCTGTTATGACTGTTACTATAACAACCCTTGAGCGTCATCATTTATAGAGAAAAGTTTTAGTTATGATCACAGCTTTGGAGATGTCAATACATAGCTAACGGCTGCTTCACTTTGGGATGTGGTAAGTCAGTACGTCGTGGTAAAAGTAGGTGAAGAAGGCTGCCTGAGAGAATTATGAAGGACTAGAGTTAGTTCAACAAAAATCTAGCATTTTCCTTGTGTTAATGCCTCTATTGCTGTGTAATACACCTCACATCCAGGAGGAAAACAAAAGAAGACCATCCATTTCAAGGTAACCCTTCCCACCCTAAAAAAAAAAAAAATGCACATTCTCATAAGGTGTGATGGTGCACGCCTTTAATCCCAGCATTTGAGATCAGAGGCTACCTCTGTTGAGTTCAAGGCCAGCCAGGGCTATACAGAGAAACCCTCTCTTAACAAACAAACAAACAAACAAACAAAAACACTAAGCAAACAAAAATCACATCTTCTCCCAGGAGCTAAGGAACAAACTCTTAATATGTGAGCTTTGGGGGAACATGCTAGTTGCAACAACAGCACCCTCTTTTTAACTGAGTGATCTAATGCAGTTGCTTAGCCATACCAAGTCCCAGCTTCGTTACCTGTGAAATCGGGACGAGAGTGCTTACTTGGGAGTGTTGCAAGGGTAATCAAAGAAGCATCCTGCTAAGTAATTCAAGTGCTTGTTACAGTAGCAGACGCTAGAGCAACGCAGGAGGGGGGTGTCTTGCTTTGAAAACTGAATGGTGTGAGATAATAGAAAGATTAAGAAAATAATAGAAATATTAAGAACACAGGGGTTTTGTTTTTATTTTATGTGTACGTGTGAGTGCTTATACACATGTATGCGTATCATGGGCATGCCTAGTACCTGAAGAAGGTATCAGATCCCCTAGAACTGGAGTTACAGATGGCTGCAAGTCATCATGTGGGCTCAGAGCACTAAATATGGGTCCTTCACAGGAGCAGCAAGTGCTCTTAACCAGTGAGCCATCTCTCCAGTACAAATTAGGGTTTTTAATTGCTTTTTAGTTTCTTATTTACTGTGTGTGTGTGTGTGTGTGTGTGTGTGTGTGTGTGTGTGTTTTCAAGTATGCACTGAGATCAGAGGACAACTTTGGGGGGCTGGTTCTTTCCTTCCTCTGGGTGGGTCCTAGGGTTCATGGAACTTAGATAATCAAGCTCATACTATCTTGGCAGCCCTTGGGCAAATAGATGCAAAAATTTCTCTGGGCCTTGCCCGTGGGCAGACCTTAGAACATGCACATATGTTTTGTGGGTTATTCTCATACCTGGGAAGACAAGCTTGGCTTCTTTATAAAAACTTTCTGAGTGGTTAAGGTCTTGAGGTCTGAGGAGAGAATCAGGATTTATGTTTTTTCTTGGCCATATACCTGTGGGTGCTCAACCCCTCTAGATGCTATAGTCCCTCTTAAGTAAGAAGAGGACGTCTTCTGGGTCACTGTGATGATTGATCAAATTCATCTCTATAAAGTCCTTAGTTGATCCTATATTAATTTAGTTCTGCACAAGGAAGGGAACATTGCAAACTGAGTTGTCTCTGGCTCTACAGTTCCCAAGGAGATCCAGGATCAGCAGGAACTAACAAAAGAAAAAATTATGATGATTAAAGTCACAGAGTTCCAGAGGAAGTACCGGGATAGAGGCTCCCATGAGGGACTCAGGAAGCCGATTATTAGAAGACAAGAGGCTAGAAGGCATGCCCAAATCCTGCATCTTCAGATTCAACCAACCTGATATCAGAACTATTTGAAAACAAAACAAAAAGCATCAATGTATACTAAATGTGTACAGGCATTTTCCTTGTTTTTGTAACATAAACAATCTAACAAATCAGCATTTATATGGTGTTCATGTCATCAGGACTCTAGAGATTATCTAAGATACAGAGGTATATAGCTTACACACTATAGGGACTTGGGCATCTGTGGGTTGGGGTATCTGCAGATGCAGGATAACTGTATCTGATAGAACAATAGCAGACTAATGCTTGATTGCATAAGCTTAGGGACCATGTTGGATACAGATGTTATGGGTTGGAACTTGTCTTAGTCAGTGCTCTATTTCTGTGACGAGACACCATGATCATGACAGTGCTTATAAAAGAAAGTATTTAATTGGGGCTGGCTCTATTTCTGTGATGAGACACCACGACCATGACAGTGCTTATAAAAGAAAGTATTTAATTGGGGCTGGCCTACAGTTTCAGAGGTTTAGTTCATTTTCATCATGGTGGGAAGTATGGCAGCATGAAGTCAGGCATGGTGCTGAGGAAGCAGCTAAGAGTTCTACATCCAGATCCACAAGCAGCAGGAAGACAGAAACTCTGGGACTGGCTTGGTTTTTTGAAACCCCAAAGCCCACCCCCAGTGACATACTTCCTCCAACAAAGCCACACCTCCTAATCCATCCCAAGTAGTTCCACTCCATGATGACTAAGCATTTAAACATATGAACCTAAGGAGGCCTTTCTTGTTCAGTCATCCACAGAGGCCATATCTGTTACCTCTTAACTATGTTTTCGTGAAGTTCCATTTGGTGATTTGATTCTTCTTTGATTTATTTTTTTTTTTTTTACTGTTGTGAGCAGAGTTGTGATTCCTTAATTTAGATGTGTTTATATTGTTAACCCAAGAGATCTAGAATTACCTGGGCAATGGGACTCTGGGCGTGCCTGTAGGAGGTTAGCTTGATTGGTTTAAGTGAGGTAGGAAGAGGTGCCCACTGTGGGTGGCACCACTCACTGGGCTGAAATTTTTACCCTATGAACAAGGGAAAGTGAGCTGAGTACCAGCGTTCATCTCTCTCTTCTTCTTTATTGGGGATAGAATGTGACTTCCAACTTCAAGTTCCTGCTGTCTGGACTTCATCATGGCGGATTATGTACCTTGAACTATGTATGCATCACAATAAACTCCTCCTTAGGTTGTTTTTTATGAGGACTTTTCCCCCCTTGGTGACAGAAAAGTAACTAGGAAAATGCTCTAATCCCCACTACCTCAAACACGAGTATTGAAGAGAAGATCACGAGAGAGAAGATTCACTGAAAATGAAGCTGTAAGACTTGAGTGTGGCCCCTAGCACAACTTGACTGTTGCATCTATAAGAGGAAGTGATTAGGACACAAAGACCAAAAAATGGACAGGCCTTTAAAAAAAGGCCACAGCAAGGGCAAGGAGAGGGAGCCATCTGCAAGCCAAGGGGAGCAGCCTCCAGAGAAACAGAACCTGTCAGCACCTCTATCTTGAACTTCCAGCCCCAAGAATGTGAGAAAATTAATCTGCTATTTAAGTATCTGCTTGGTGAAATGTTATGATGGCAACCCTGGCAAATTAATATACTCATCCACAACATGCGGGCTAAAGATAGGACCCGCCTCACTGAGTTGTTGTGAAGTCGAGTGAGGCATCCTGGGTAAGAAACTTGTTACTTTGCCCCGAACACTGTTAACACTCAATAACGGCCAGAATTATAGAGAGCCATCTGCAAGTTCTGCACTACTGTGAGGAGCGGGGAGAGACATTCTCCGCGATGTATAGGAGCTGTTACTATCACATACTAAATACTTAGTGTGTCCTGTTTGGCGTTAGACACGTCTGCAAGCAACAGAACATGAGTGGAATACTGAACGAGGGAGCATGTGTTTCCCTGTCCCCACCAACATGGTAAGGCTGTGGAGGTATCCACACATCACTGACGCCTTGAGTTCCTTCGAGTTCATTAGATTTTCATCTTCAGGGTTCATCCCCATTATCCAAAAAGACAGGGTTCCGCTGTCCAAGGACAGGGCTCCCATCTTTGTCTCCTAATCCTGCACACCATGAAAGATAAAAAAAAGCCTCGTTTCAATTATGCTGCCAGGAAATTACACACCTCTCCTCCACTCGTGATTCTCTGGTTGGAATTTGGTTTCATAGTCATACCTACCTGCAGGGAAGAATGGGAAACAAAATGTTTATTACAAGCGTCCAGAACCCAGCTAAAACTCCGAGCTCCTGTTATGGAGGACAAAAGGGAAAATGTTAGGCTATCTGGGGATCTGGGGATGATAACCGGCCTCTGGCGCAGTGCACAATGTGTTTATGAAGTGCAAGTCCTTGAAATGTTATTGGTTTCTGGAGGGGAACCTGAGGTTAGGTTTGTTTTCTAGGGATATGAGCCTAAAAGAAATTTAAAAGGTGAGACCTCAGATAATCTCTCTCTCTCTCTCTCTCTCTCTCTCTCTCTCTCTCTCTCTC
>NC_022027.1:31479554-31482107 GCF_000317375.1 Microtus ochrogaster | reverse complement strand
ACACACACACACACACCTTAATATGACTGACCACTCTTCACCCAATCAAGGGTCTCCACAAGAAAGATGACCAGCTCCCTGCTCCATTCTGATGGAGCCTCTGAAAATGTGTGGCTTGAATTACAGTGGCTGTAGCTGGGGGTTGAAAACTGTTTTAATAACCGCAGTGATGGGCCGAAGGGAGTCTTGAAGGAAAATTCAGCCTCCTTTAGCCATCCCTGAGAAATGTTCAGGGACAGAGACAGAAAGTCCTCCCGGGTGTTTCGATGGCCACCCCCTAAAAGTTAGGCAACTAGGGAGTTTGTGATTTAAAGGAAAGCGGCTTGTGCCGGTGAGGGGGAGCGGGGAAGTGCTCACACACAGGCAGTGGGGCGGAGACACTGACTGCGGTGCCTGGTTAGCCGAACAGTTTCCAGAGAAAAAGAAGTCTGACAGAAAAGTTGAGGGAGTAAATGTTGAACTGGAGTCAAAATAAAAAAGCTTTCACCAAAATGTCAGGGGAACGAAGTGCTGGGAAAAGAGGCCATTAATAAGCGTGCAGTGACGAAGCTGGCGGCAGCTCTTACAGATGGGGGCGGGGGATACTGGGCTTCTTAAAAAATGTTTCTCTCTCTCTCTCTCTCTCTCTCTCTCTCTCTCTCTCTCTCTCTCTCTCTCTCTCTCTTATTCATCTCATTTGTAGGTCAACATGAGAATCCACACAGCTCTTTTCAGGGAGATAGGCTGTGTTTATACGTGCAAACGGATTCCCCTTATCCTTGCAGCCATCGACTGTCAATAGTTGGTCAGCTGGAGATGCAGTCCCTGACAGACTGAAAACACAAAAAAGTCTCACACCGATGAATGAGCCAAGCGTGCAGCTCCAGGAAAGCTGGGAGGTTTTGTGGGGTGGCAGGTGCTGGAGTCTCAGTAAGCATATATATCTTCCTGACAATAAATACCACTGATCTCCAAACCAGCTTTGGAGCCCAAGAAGGAAGAGAACCAAGGGAGGTAAGCGGGTCCAGGCCCTGTCAGGTGAACAGGCAAGAAAGAACGATCCAGGCTGGCCCAGATGTTAAGGGCTGTACTGGCTGGTTTTGTGTGTCAACTGGACACAAGGTAGAGTCATCAGAGAGGAAAGCGCCTCCATTGAGGAAATGCCTTCATGAGATACAGATGTAAGGCATTTCCTCATAGTGATCCACGGCGAAGGGCCCAGCCCACCGTGGGTGGGGCCCTCCCTGGTGGGGCCCTCCCTGGTGGGGCCCTCCCTGGACTGCTGGTCCTGAGTTCTACAAGAAAGCAAGCCAGTAAGCAGCTCCCCTCCCTGGCCTTTGCATCGGCTTCTGCCTCCAGGTTCCTGCCCTGTTTGAGCTCCTGACCTGACTTCCTTCAGGGATGAACAGCAATGCTGAAGTGTAAGCCTAGTAAACCCTTTCCTCACCATATTGCTTTTTGGTCATGGTGTTTCGTTATGGCAATAGAAACCCTGACTAAGAAAAGGGCTTTGCCACAGTTGGGCATGAGGTAGCCCTTCCAAACGATGGTGACTGGAATGTCCTACTGCTTGGCCTTGCTCACTGCTACTGATCCGTGGCAGGTGGGGTGGGCCATGGTAGACCAGAGGAGAAGGATGCAGAGAAGTTGCTCGACACAGATGATAGCCTGGCCATGGCCTGAATTGAAGTCCTGCCTGTGCAGCCTGTCAGGGGATGAGGCTGTCAGGTATCCAAGACACTTGTTAAACATGTCACTGTGACCCACACCCCAACAGAAAACGCGCAGGGAAGGGAAGGTTTAGTTTGGCCCTGGACTTCAGAGGACAGAGCACAGCCGTGTGGCTCTGTCCGTGGTGGCGGGAGTGTGAAATGGAATCTTCTTTTCTTTCCCTTTTTCCTTTCTCCTTCTTCCCTTCTTTCCTTCAGTCCTTTCCAACTTAACAATCATCATGGCATTTTCATACAAGCTTTGTGTTGCCCCTCCCCTCCCTTTCCCTTCCCCTCTCACCTGTTCCAGCTGGTCCCCTTCCTGTCTCTGGTGGCCTGTTTTTGGTCCACATTTTCCTTCTTCTCCTGCTCCCTTTAAAATCAGGTTTCTGCTTTCATAGTCCCTTTTCAGTTTCATGGCCAATTCCCACACCCCATGTATATATGTACGGTGTGTGGGAGGAATGTAAGAGTCAGAGGTTGGGAAAGCTAGGGAAAAACAGTGTCATCGAGACATGACAGGACCATTGCACCTACAATCGCACAGTAGCTATGGTTGTCTGCACAACACAAAGCCAGTCAAGCCTAGCAGGGTACACACACACATACACACATATACTCAAACACACATGCACACACTCACACATGCATGCACGCACACGCATGCACACACACTCACACACTCACACATGCATGCACACGCATGCATGCACGCACACGCATGCACACACACGCATGCACTCACACACTCACACATGCATGCACACACTCACACATGCACACACACTCACATACACTCACACACTCACACATGCATGCACGCACACACATGCACACACACTCACATACACTCACACACTCACAC
>NC_022027.1:31477439-31479454 GCF_000317375.1 Microtus ochrogaster | reverse complement strand
ACACATGCATGCACGCACACACGTGCACACACACTCACATACACTCACACACTCACACATGCATGCACACACTCACACATGCACACACACTCACACATGCATGCATGCACACGCATGCACACACACTCTCTCATGCACTCACACACTCACACACTCACACACTCACACACTCACACACACCAGTCTCCCCCCAGCTGAAGAACTATTGACAGTTGATGGCTCTGGTCGGCTAGGGAGAGTCCATTATTTTATTAGGGATGTGAAACACCCATCCACACTTGGGCAGCACTAAATAGACTCACGGCTACTTTTTTTAAAAAGCACATGAAGTTGGGACAGGAACATGGATAGAGATCTAGGAGGCGTTGGACATGTAAATTGGAGGGCAATGAATAAAATCAGAATATGTTTATATGCATATATGAAATACTCAAAGAGTAAATAAAAATACTATATTTTCAAAAAGTTAATGTATTTTCTATCAATGTTCTTGCAAATGCTGTGATCTCATTTTTCCTTATAGTTACATATAACTCCATTGTGCATTTTACATTTTCCCCATCCATCTATTGATTGGTGTGAAATATTATTTTAATTAGGCAAAGATGTGCTACATTTGTTTATGTTGTGGAATATTACCTTAACTATGTAAAAGTATGTTACATTTGTTTATGTTGCATTTGTTTAATTATATAAATATGTGTTGCTGTTTCACGTTGCCTGCCTACGGCACCTGATTGGTCTAATAGAAAGCTGAATGACCAAAGGCTAGGTAGGAAAGAGATAGTGGGGCTGGCAGGCAGAGAGAATAAGTAAGAGGAAAAATGTAGGGTCGGGAAAGAAGGAGAAGAAAACAAAGGAGAAAGACAGGGACATATCCAGCACCAGTAGTCAGGCAGACATGGAGCAAGCAGGAAAGTAAAATATACAGAAAGAAAGAAAGAAAGAAAGAAAGAAAGAAAGAAAGGAAGGAAGGAAGGAAGGAAGGAAGGAAGGAAGGAAGGAAGGAAGGTTAAAAAAAAAAGTCCCAAGGCAAAACATAGATAAAGAGAAACAGATTAAAATAAGAACTATGATAAGGCCGAGCATTCATAACTGTTAAAAGGTGTCCATGCCACGATTTGGGAACTAGTTGGTGGCCCAAAAGCAAAAGCCTGTTACAGTTGATAGGTATCTAGACTGAGTCCATTTCCTGTCTCTCGTGAACGCTGCAGCTGGGCACCTGGTTGTGTAGATGCCTCTGTAGTGAAACTTAGATTTGCCTCAGCATAAACCAAGCCATGCAATAGCTGAGTCATAGGGTAGTTCTTTTTAGTTTTCTCTTGAGAAAACTTCAAACTGATTCCCAGTGTCTAGTGAAAGTTTTTAACATCGTGTCTACATGGACACCAGGTAAAATCTTTGATAGTCAACACCTAGTACCAACTTCTGACAGCCAGGAGCCATCTCCTAACAGCTTCAAAGTTCCACCATGAGACAGAGAATGAGTCTTCAAAATGCAAGAATTGGGGGACCATTTCCATTTGAGCCATCACCTTAGACACACGTGTTCCTTAGTAGGCCAACCAATGCACTTGGCATGGTGGGCAGAGCAGAACACGTGTTCTCTAGATTACAAGATGCCCGAGCCCTGGCAGCTGAGCAGAGCTGGTCTGATATAGAACACTGAAGAAGAGGAAGGAGAAAGGGAAAGTGGGGAGGGGAGACATAGGAGGGATGGTCAGAGGAGGAAGTTCTAGATTGGCTTAAGGCACTTGAGCTGGCAGGGGCTGGGCAGAGAAAGGTTACAGGTACATAGCATGGGACCACCTATGCTTTCCCGTTCTCCTTTACAGGCCTTACCAGGATCAGTTCTACCCAAGTGATCTTATTCTTCTCTAGGCCCGCTTGTGAGTCCCTTCTTGGGTATGCACCTGGAAAGAGGACGCCTCATTTTCTTTTAATTACAGAAACAACAAACCAGTGTGATCATTAAGTGCTTGTTCCTAAACTCCTTAGAGAGTCTACCTAAAAAA
>NC_022027.1:31470319-31477339 GCF_000317375.1 Microtus ochrogaster | reverse complement strand
AAGAGAAAAAAGAGGGAGGGATACACAGCTCACCAAAGATTATTTATTTCCCCTTCTATGGATTCCATAGGAACCCATCCATGATGGGTTTTACTGTGGGTAAAAACCCATAGTCTCCTGCTTCCAACTCTCTGATCGATGACTTAATAACCTGAACGTGAAAACTTCATTTTTGTGTATTTCTTCTAAGACTCCTTCCATATGCACATGCAATTGTTATAGTGCAATTACAATCTACATACAATTTATGTGCTCTACTTTATAAAACCCAACATTATCTTGTAAACATTCTTCCGTGTTGCCATATAGTCTTCATAATTATAAATTTCAATGAATGTACAAAATTATGTTGAATTGTTGCAGTATAATTTTCTTAACTGTTCCTCAATGATTAGGTGTTTAAATGGCTTCTAATTTTGGATGAGGGGAGAGAATGTTCAATGGCATATCCTTGTGCATTTGTTTCGTCTCTGATGACTGTTCCCTTGAGAGAGCTTCCCAGGAGTGGTATTACTCAATCAGAGAAGAAGAATATACATATATATTATATATATTATATCTTAAATCTTAAAGCATGATGGTATGATTGCTTTCCACAGGGGTTATATGTCCTGATTTATGACATCTTTATTCACAATTGTTTTGTTTTGTTTTTATAGACAGTCTCATAGCCCAGGATGGCCTTGAAATCTCTATGTCGCTGAGGATGACCTTGGACTCGTGGTTCTGCTACCTCCTGGTTACAGACTACCAGGCATATGTTGATACCACACCATGCTTATACAGCGTTGGGGTTTGAATCCAGAGCTTCAGGCTTGCTAAGTAAACACTCTACTAACTGAACTACAGTCTTAGGTTCTGGAAAATAATGTTTTTCCCATTGAGTTCTTGCCTGCTGTGGGGCTACCAAGGGGTGAAGTGGAGATGGGAGGATAGTGACAGCTAAGAGGAAAGTCTACATGGAGTGGAGTGGGTGGGTTTCTCTGCATTCATAACTCAAAGGAGAGGAGAGTCACACCCAGCGTTACCCCTCAGAATTAGTGAGCAATGCGCACCCACTGTAGCTCCTTATACCTCCTCTAGCCCTCACTTCTAAATTCCACCAGTCAACATGGGCTCTGAGGATGGGTAGGTGGTGTAGGAGTTTCTTCTTTCTATGTATTGCTTTCATTGGTCAAATAAAGAAACTGCCTTGGCCTTTTGATAGGGCAGAAACTTAGGTAGACAGGAAAAAAGAGAACTGAAGGCTGGGAGGAAGAAAGCAGGGTCAGAGAGCTGCCCGCCATGAAACTGCCAGGTCAGACATGCTAAATCTTTCCCCATAAGCCATGACCTCATGGTGACATACAGATTATTAGAAATGGGTTAAATCAAGATGTGAGAGTTGGCCACGAAGAAGCTAGATATAATGGGCTAGGCAGTGATTTAATTAATACAATTTCCATGTGGTTATTTCGGGGGCTAAGCTAGCCGGGCGTCTGGGAGCCGAGCAGGATGAAAAGCAGACCCGCTCTCTATACAACAGGTAGGACCAGGACCAGAAAGGTTATTATGGGTCCCTTTGCAAGAACACTGTGAAGGTCTCCCTGCATGCAGTGCCAACCCCTAAATGCCTCACTCTGTAGCTGCACTGCCCAGAGAAAGATAACACAAGCACCTGAGTGACTTTCAATATGTCAATGACTTCTTTCTTCAGAAGCAAGAGGAAACATGTGAGCTTCCTGATTTCAAAGTCTATTACAAAGCTGCCGTTATTCAACATGATGGCACTGGCATAAAGGCAGCCATTTAAACCAATGAAACAGAAAGACCAGACGTGAACCAAGTGGAGATAGACAACCACTCTTCCACAAAGGAGCTAGGGACACGCAACAGATAAAAGGCAGTCTTCAACAAATGGGGCTGGGAAAACAACTTGATCCTTACACACACACACATACACACACACACACACACACACACACAAATCAGTTCAACGTGGATTAAGACTCAACAACCCGGCACCTCAAACTCCTCTAAGAAAATGGAGGTGGGAAGTTTTTAAACACTGGGCTTAATGGTGACTTCTTCAATACGACACCCAAACACACAAGGCAAAAGAAGATGTTTACAAATGGTACCTCGTCATACTGAAAAGCTTTATTCAGCCAAGGAATAATCGACAAACTAAAAACGCCTCCTACAGAGCAGGCGTAAATGTTTCTAAACCACATAGTCAGTACAGCGTGGACCACATGTAAGGCACAACACCTATGAATCAAGAGTCAAAATCAGAACTCCAAAGGAGGCTTACAAATAGCCAACAGGCCTATGAGAAGATGCTCCACACCACTACTACACAGCATGGAAATGCAAATCGATGTCACAATGACCTGTCCCCTCCTAAGAGTTAACATTAGCTTGGCTATTATCAAAACCAAGATGGTAAAAGATGACCAGTGCCGTGAGAATATGGAGAGGTTATATGCTGGTGGATCGAGTGTAAAATGACACAGCCCGTATGGAAATTGTGTGGAGATGGCTCAAGAATCCTAGAATAGAAGCTGGGAATATAGCTCAACTCGTAGAGTGCTCATCTAGCACCATGAAGCCAGAGCTGGACCCCCAGTACCACACTAAAACAAGTGTGGCAGCACATGCCTGTAATCTAAGCACTCTGGAGACACGGGTGGGAGGACTGCAAGTTCAAAGTCATACTCAGCTACATACGGGGTTTGAGGCCAACCTGGGTTACATGGGATCTTGGCAAAATGAAACAAAACAACATAAAATGAAATTAAAATTCCATATGAGCCAATAGCCCATCTTTTGGGATGAATATATATATATATTCATATTCAAAAGAACTAAATTAAATCTTGGAAAGATTTCTGCACCTCCCTGCAGAAAAATTTCTGCACCTTTATTACAGCATTGTTTATAATAGCTAAATATGGAAGCCACCTAAAGTGCAAGTTCTAATTGGTCTTAATAATAAAAACCTGGAGTCAGATATGGGGGCGGGGGGGTGGAAGCTGAAAGATCAGAGAAGCAGAGCAGCCAGGCACTAGTTCTCACCTCTATGAAATCCTCAGACTAAATGGAGCATCCTGTCTCTACAAGTCCTCAGACTGAACGCCTTGAGCTCCTGTCTCCTCCTGCCTTCTATTCCTCTCTCTGCCCAGCCAAATCCCTTCCTGTCTCTGTCTCCCTAGTATTGGAATTAAAGGCTTGTGACTCCCAAATATTGGGATTAAAGGTCTGAGCCTCCACTGCCTGGCCCTGTTTCTCTTTGAGACTGGCTCAATCTAGGGTAACCCAGGGTGACCTTGAGCTCACAGAGATCCATCCGCTCTGCCTTCTGAGTGCTGGGATTAAAGGTGTGTGCCACCACCACCTGGCCTCTATGGCTAACTAGTGACTCCTTCCATGCTCTGATCCTCAGGCAAGATTTATTTGTTATGGCGCAAAGTATCACCATACCACCCAAGGCCAATCAACAGATGAACAGATGAGAAAAATGAGGCACATCCATACAACAGCTTCATAGTCAACCTGCCCCAAGGAAAGGAATCTTGCCATCTGCAGGGCACGACTAAACCTGAAGGAAATAAAAAGTTTAGTCACGACTAAACGTGACAGGAAATAATGGAAGTCACAGAGTGACAAAGACTACAGGAGTTCAAGTGCACAGAAGCTACCACGGGGTTGAGGACGGGTGTGGGGTGGGGACGGGCAGGCTGAGAGCTGTTCAGAGAGAATTTCAGTTATTTGAGAAGACATCATAACTCAGGCCAGATGGCTCAGGCATGCAGCCTCCAGAGGCTGAGGCAGGCAGATCAAAAGTTCAAGACCTGTCTGGGCTATAGAGGGAGTTCAAGGCCAGTCTGCACAGCATAGGGACACCCTGTCCCAAAAAGAAAAGGTAAAAGGAGCACTTGGAATCCCACTCAGTGTGAAAGTTCTTGCCTAGGACATTCAAGAACATGGACTCAGTTCCTAGTTACAGAGGAATGAGAGATACAGGGCTCTGCTCTGCAGCTTGACATCTGCGCAAAATACTATATAGTGCAGGCAACATTTTTTTAAAGAGCAGATTTTTAAAAAACTTTTGAGTTGAGAACACCTATATTTAGCAGGTTGTTTTTAAGTTTTGGTAAATCTCTTGGGCTTTTGGCATGAAAGTTAGGGGTACACTGGGAAAAGTTTAAAGATCACAGGCATGTCTATTTCTTTTTATTGCAGAGATGATTTCATATATTCAAATTTATCACATAGCATGCATCAAGTATGTGGGGATTTTTAATGTAATGTTCCCATAAAACTGCTTTTTAAGATTGAGTTAACATTAGGGGGCCAGAGCGATGCCTCGGTAGATACTTGCTGCTCAAGTGTGAAGAAGGGAGTTTAGATTCCCAGAATGCAGGTAAATGCCAGGCAAGTATAGGCAGGAGCCCTGAAACTCCAGTGGTTAGCAGTGTTCAGCGGCAGAGACAGCAGGTGCCCTGAGCAATCTGGCTCTGAAGACCAGCCGAATCAGCTAATTCTGGGTCCATGGGAAGACCTAGCCTCTACATATTAAGTGGAGAGCAATATAGGACACTGGTGCCAACCTCTGACCTCCATGTGCGCACACATTCCTGTGCACCTGCATACACAAAGGCTCCCACACATGTGCGACCACGCATGAGCAGCACACACATGTGCAGATAAGAAAGCGAGTTAAGGCACTGGAAGATGGGTTAGCAGTTAAGAGCACTGCCTGTTCTTCCAGAGGGACCTGGTTTGATTCCCAACACCCACATGAAGGCTCACAGCAATCTGTCATTCCAGCTCCAAGGGATCTGACACACTCTTCTGGTCTTTGTGGACAATAGTCAAATACATGGTGCACTGACAAACATGTAGAAAAAAAGCTTCATATATACATTAAAATAGTAACTTAATTAATAAAAAAGCATCTAAAATGAGCTACCTTCAATATATTATTTTATTTAATATTTTACTATATTATTTATTATATAAAATTTCCACCTAATTGTGTAAAAATCATAAAAATACATAGATTTTACACACCCTTTTGCAATGACACCTTTGAAATCTTGTACATATTTTACATTTACAGTGCATCCCAGTTCCAAAGAGCTGTTATTTCTTTTTTGGCACAGGGGAAAGGAATTGAGATAAAGTCTTTGTATGAGATTCAGGCTGGCCTTGAACTCATTCAGTGCTGCCTAGAACTCAACATCCTTCTCCCTCTATCTCCAAAGTTCTGGGATGATAAACATGTGTCTCCAGGCCCATGGAAAAGCTCTATTTCAGATGCTCGATTCCATGTAGTCATGGCTACTCTGTGAGAGACTGTAGTGCTACAGCCACCCAAAGGCATTAGAGATGTTCCACACTGTGAAAATGTCTTTCTGCTGATGCATGGGCCTTCCAGGAGATAAAACCCATGCTCCTTGTGGAGAAGAGCTCTGAAGCATCCTGGGTGGGATAGAAGCTTCATACCTAATACAGTGATGGGAACATCACAACAAAGTATACAGCCCTGGGTCCTTTCTTGTCACTGCGGTAGCAGTGTGTGCACCCACACGTGGACAGGAAGGGCTGAGGCAGACACCTCAGAGGGGTGTCAGTGGCTGACCAGTGCCACTTCAGCCACAACCACGAGTTACTGTGGTCTTCAGACCCACATGTGGTGGTGAGACAAGCCCAGTAGAGCTGCAACCGGGCTGTAAACATCCTGACAACAGGAGCTGGCAGCTGGGCTGAGACCCAGTCTAGGCAAAGCACTTTTGATCCAAGTGCGAGCTGAGCGGAGGCACAGGAGCGGCAGCTGCCACACAGCTGGACTCGGGGAGGCATGTGAGAGCCGACATGCAAATCATGCTTGAAAAATTCATCTGACCGAGCTTGGATGTGAACGCAGTCACATGGGTTCCCGTTGGCTCACGTGCATAAGCCAAGAGAAAGACAGAAACGCAAGCAGGCTAATAGGAGGCATTAGGCTCACTTCTGACTGGAGTGGGTGACTTTTGAGGGATGGCAGGGAGTGCGCTATATTTGGAAATGACCCTAAACTTAGAATGATGGACTGACTTGAGACAAGGAGGGGGTGAGCTCGTCTAGGAGATTCTTCCACATATTCTATAAGCGAGGAGCATTCGTGAGCCCTCTATCCTGTGTTTAACACTGAACCCTTCTATTAGTCTAGCACATTGGACTCGCAATGAAACTTACATTTATTTTACTTGGCAAATGAGTAAGGCTCAGAGAAATTAAGTGAACATCTGAGATGAGTGTGTATATATAGACATGCTGTTTGATACGTGCAAACATTTATTTGTGTGTGCGTTACATATTACACATATGTTAACTATAATATGTCTATATATACGCACATACATAACCTCATCATTCATTACTCATTGGGCAGTAATTAGGTCCTATATAGGTGTAATATAGGTAACAATAAGGACACAGGGAAAATACAAATATTGGCTCAGCTTCCTGGAACTCAGAGTCCAGCTAGGAAGAATATACAAGCAATCGCAATACAGACAAATGATTAGAGTCTGGAGAGAATACTGTAGAAGAGAGGAGAAAGGGGCTGTGAGGGGATGTAACAGCAGGGGCTGACCCTGCCTACATTACTAGGTTACTAGTCTTCCTTGGGAGGAAGCCTAGGAGCTGAGCTCTCCAGGAGAGCAAATGTTTACTAGGACATGTGTCTAGAAATTAAAACTACCACTGTCGATGGTGCTGATGCTGATGATAGTTTCAGTAGGCACAAAGGAGTAAAACGATGTCCTTCAAAGCTTCCCAGTTTATGGCTGGGTATGCTTGTGCATACCTATAATCCCAGTACTCGTGAGGGAGAGGCACCGTGGCGCAACGTCTGCTCTACGTGCTATGCACTGCCGCACTACCGTAAGGTTCTCAAGTCAGGAAAGGGGCTAGAGATTGGAGATTGAAACACGCACACACACACACACACACAGAGAGAGAGAGAGAGAGAGAGAGAGAGAGAGAGAGAAG
>NC_022027.1:31457491-31469614 GCF_000317375.1 Microtus ochrogaster | reverse complement strand
GTGAGGCAACATTTGGTGTTTCCATCCTCCTGTTTCTCCCTTCTCCCTTCCCCATCTATCTCTTTTCTGTCTCCTCTGCCCACTTTATTTTTACGGACAGATTGGCACCATGTGCTTTAGTCTCGACCATGTTAAATGATGCCCAATTAGCCTCCTCGTTCCAAAACCCCAAGCATGTATATGACACCGCAAAACTTATGGGTATAGAAGCGAGCCTCTAATTATATTCTTCCTGCACCGCCCCAGCCCCCACAGTCTCTAAGTTAGATTGACTGTTGCTATCAGTCACATCAGTGCTTCTGATGCGTCATAGAAATGCCAGACTCCTGGCCGTGCTGCGTGTTTATATAAATTAGCCTTAAAGACTCTTTTCTCCTCCTCCTCCTCCTCCTCCTCCTCCTCCTCTTCTGCACACAGTATGCTCAACATGGCCTCACAAGCTTTTATTCTCAAAAACAAAGAAGGGGACTCCTTGCTGTGGTAGCTCTTAAGTAAAGAGGTTACTTGCCTCTTGTTGCTCAAATGCTGCCTTTTCCAGGCAACCAAGAGATCAACAATTTGACATAAGTAGAGGGGAATAAAGGAAAATAGAAAAGACCAGGGAAGTCAAGGAAAGTTTGGACACAGCAGTCGTCTTGGATCCCATCTGGAGTTTAAGCAGCATTTGCTTCTCCAGCATCGCCTTGTACTCCCTTTGCAGCCGGAGCTCCCACTCCACCAAGGCTGTGATAAGATGCCCTGCAGGACCAGAGAGGACTGGGGTCCAAGTGGTCGGATGGTATCATGGGAACCGGTCTGGATTCTGCGGAGGATTCTGCTGACTACTCTCCGCTTGCCAACAGTTGGATGCTTGTCCTCACTGTTAAATAATTAAGTAGGCAGTTTGTATTTATTTAACATACAGACTGTAGCCAATTCCTGCTAGCCACAGCTACCAAAACAGTGGCATTTCCTAGCCTGAAATGGTTCAGAGGCTCTGAGCAGGTGAATGGGTGAAACCCACCCCCCCCACACACACACCAAGCTGAACTCCTTTCTCATCACTTCAAGTAATAAATCAGTTCACAGCATGTAATCCTAAAACAACAGCCTGGTTTTGGTGGATAGGATTGCATTCTCGGGAGTACTTCCTGCTGTCAGTGCCTAGCTCCCCTGGAGCTATGCTGGACTTGGGGGCGGTATTTTCTTCATCTGTGCTTATCATGTAAAGAAAGTGAATTTTGACCTCATACTTGAAAAAAGAATGTTTTTTTAATGACAACTCGGAGTAGGAATTTAGGTGGTTGTGGTGATACATGCTTGTAATCCTAGCATTTGAGAGAGGCTGAGGCAGGAGGATTGGGAGGTCAAGGCCTGCCTGAGCTACAGAGTGGGACTGTGCCCTAAAACACATTCGAGAGAGTGGGGGGATTAGGAGGAGTAAGCTATGGGAGAGAATGATGGGAGTCGCGAGAAAAAAATCCTTAAACATCTAGGTGGAGAATCATCTGGGCAATTTTAGACAGTCCAGAATAAAGTAGAAAGCTCCTTTCTTTTCTTTTTTCTTTTTTTTTATTTTTCAAGACAGGGTTTCTCCGTAGCTTTTGGTTCCTGTCCTGGAACTCGCTCTTGTAGACCAGGCTGGCCTCGAACTCACAGAGATCCTCCTGCCTCTGCCTCCTGAGTGCTGGGATTAAAGGTGTGCGCCACCAACGCCCGGCTGAAAGCTCCTTTTCATGCGGCCCAGATAGCTTCTAATGCAGCCTGACAAAACCTCATAAACCGACTTACAACACTGCATCTGCAGGGAGTGTTGAGGAAGACTGTCACGCAAGAGCGTAGTTTGGGAGAAAGAATGCTGTAGATGGCAGTACCAGGTTTCAAGTTCAAGGGCTTATGCCTACCTGCATGGTCCCCTGAGGTGCTCGAGAGCAGACAGTAAAGAAACAGAGCAGCCAAAGACAGCACCCTACCAAACACTGGAGGATGATGGGAGACACATTGGCCATCCATATCTTATTAATGTTTTTACCTTGTCACATGTACACAAAGTAGTATAAACTGAGACGGAGACCAGAGCCTTCTTGTCTCCTGGAGGTCGAACTGTGTGAAGTATCTAGAGCAGCGTGTGCTGAAGAAACATCCCTGTGACTCCAACTAAAGAGAAAGGCATTAACTCATGACCAACCTCCTGAGATGGGTGGGTACCACCGTAGACAGCTTACTGCGCCATCATGGATTCCATGGGCTACCCTGGGGAGAAAGTGACCAGAGTTAGGAGACAAGAGTAAAGAAAGACACCATAATTTTTTTATTCTTCTCTTCATTTCTCTTTGGCCTTCTTACCCAACTCTCTCTTCTAAGCATTTTGCCTTTGCGTAGTTCTACAACGGCAGATGCTGTAGTGTAGAGACGTTTCTGATTTCAGAAACCTTAGCAGCGATTGAGGTAACAGGACTCCATTTGTCCCCTCTTCAGCAGCACCACAGGTATTGACACAATCATCCTCCAAACTGCTGGATCTATAGCTGTGTCCACCACGCTCAGCTAAGCCATTGCTTCCCTGGAATGGGCCTTTCAGGGTAGCATGACATTTACTGCGGCAAAGTGAGGTCCCTCGCCCTGTTTTCTACAAATGCCTAAAAGGATCCAAATTCTGTTTCTCCAGCCGCACTTCCTTATCATTGCCTATCCTGAGGAGTGAAAAAGACAATGGGCATAAAAATGCTGTCTTCCAAGATCTCCTGAGTACATGGGGAGCATGGGGACCATGGGAGAGGGTGGGAGGGGAGAGGAGAGGAAGGGAGGGGAGAGAAGAAAAATATGTAGCTCAATTAAAACAATTTTAAAAAATAAAAATTCATTAAACGCTTTTAAAAAAAAAGAAGAAATGCTGTCTTCATTGTTCACTGTGTCCTTGTCAACCTTGAGACACTGTAGAATTCATTTCCACCTCTCTTGAGGACCCAACTTCAGAAGCAGGATTTGGGGGTTTTATCAAGTGGCTACCTCAGCCTTTGCTTTGTCAAATCTATAAGAAGGAAGTTCCTCTGTATGATCTCTGTGCTGGTGAGTTTTTTGTCAGTGTGACACACACCAGAGTCATCTGGGAAGACAGAACTTTGGTTGAGAAACGCCTCCATCAGATTGGCCTGTAGGCCAGTCTGTAGGGTATTATTTCCTTGATTGATGATTGATGTGGGAAGACCCAGCCCCTTGCGGGTGCCTTCACCCCTGGACACATAATCCTGGATGGTCTAAGAAAACAGGCTGAGCAAGCCAGGATGAGCTAGCCAGTAAGCAGCATTCTCCACGGTCTCTGCCCCAGTCCTTTTCCTGTTTGACTTCTAGCCTGTGATGAGCTGTGATCAGAATATGTAAGCCGAATAAACCCTTTCTGCTCCACGTTGCTTTTGGTCATGGTCTCTATCACAGTAATCACAGAAAATGAACACAGATAGTCTCTAAGTTTCTCCAACACTGACTGCTGTTTCATGCCTGTCAGTTCAGCCATGGGAGTGGAGATTCTCTGCATGGATGTCTGGGAAGCTGAACTGGAGACCTTGACAGGTTTCTAAAGCACTACGAGGAGGCTATGAGTATTTCAGAGGTGTGGCATATCTGCTCAGGATCCAGAGATGGCTCCCTTGAGGGCTACCTCAGCTATTCACAGTCAAAAGATATTTCTGATTATTATATCAGTGTCTTTGACAATGACCTTAGGTCAGCGTTCAGAAGTCTGCTCTTGGAAGATCCCCTCTGCTATTATATCCAATTCTCTAGACCGGAAACCCAGTGACCATTGCCCAAGGATCCCATCACCTCTGTCTGCACCCTGTGTCTTCTTTTCTCCACTTCCTGCTCCACCCCCTTCCAACACCTCTGTTTTCTTCTACAGCTCTCAATTCCCCATTTTTTTTTCCTTCTGCAGTACTCGGCTGTTAGCAGACCCTGCATTCCATACTTCCAAGCTCCCTCAGGACCAACACAGCTGGCCTCAGTCCCATTTCGCAACCCCCTCTTCTTTCCTGTTCCACTTCATTTTTTTCACAAGGAAACAACTGCGTACAATCAACAAGGTGTCAATGACCCAAGGCATAGTAAACTGGCCACGCTCAGTAATACTCAGCGTAATACTCAGGAGATCACAGACCCTAAGCATCCAGTTCTTTCAGGGGCATGACATGTCTGGTCCCTGTGGAGACGCGACCTCTGTCAACTGGATCCATAATCGAGAGTATGGAAAGAAGGGAGGAAAGAACAGATCTCGCAGGTGACAAAAAGCAGCTAGGCAGAAAAGAGCAAAGGCCTCTAAACGCTGAGCGAAACAGAGAACCATTTGATGTGAAAATGCATTTTGTGGGAGAGTGGAAGCAAGTAGAAGCCATGGGGCAACGAGGCACAAAAACTGTGAGAAACAGGAGCAAGGAGGTGTGGAAAGTGTCGCCGGGAACTGAGGAGGTGGCTTAGTCACAACACCCTTGTCCCACATGTGTGAGGACCTGCATTCATTCCGCAAAACTACCCAAATATCTGCATACACTGTAATCCCCAGCAAGAGCGGGATGGGAAGCAGAGGCGGGTGGATCCCTGGAAGCTGGTTGACTGTCTAGTCTAGCATGCTTGGTGAAGTCCCTGGCCACAAGACAGATCCTGTCTCAAGCAAAAGGTGGAAGGCACCTGGGAGGTGACTTTGGGGGGGCCTCATTCTGACTTCCACGTCTATCTGACATATGCCACGCACACAGCTCACACATGTGTGCATACACAGACATGCATATACATGTACACTCACACACATATACAAAGAGGATGTGTTGTTGGATTTTAAGTTACAGTCTCATAATTTTTTTAAGACATGCAACTTAAAGATGAAGTCCATCCTTGTCTACTTTTGGCTGTTGTTCCTTTACATCTTCAACTGTAAGTCCCTCCAGACACTGAGACATTGAGGGGACACGCTGGAGTCTGGGTATTCGTAGGGACTTTTAAGTCATCACAAATCTGTTAGACCTCTGAGGTTTAGAGGAGGTGATAAATCTCGGGGATTCCCCTCCGTCACTCTTATCAGACAACGTTGTGAAGAGGTTGTCTACTTCAGCTGGAGAAATGACAGGCCCGGACAATTGCTGCTCTCATCATCTTCCCCCACTGAGGCGCAGACGCGTTCCTTCCAGGCTTTCTTGAAACCCTTGCCGACCGTCAAAGGAGTAAAACTTCAGAATCACTCGCTCAGCCTGAAGTAGTGGATTTGGAGGTAGAGGAAGAACCACCTACTTCCACAGCAGAGTTCAGAACCCAAGGAACATCCGTTTCTAAAGTAGAACCTAGAATTGTGTTTGATGAATAATGTTACCACCTGGTCAGGCTGACATTTAAACAGGCTCGTGTTGCTCAGACAGCCCATAGTCATGGGGGAATGCCTACTTCCGCAGGACAAAATTCCCCTATGGAGAAAAAAAATTATTTATATTCATCTCACTTCTTTTATCTATGGATTCCAATGATTTTAAAGAAGTCTTGGGTGAGAGGAAATGTGATACATTAAGTGACATGTCAATACTCTGTCTGGGGACGGAAGTTAATTATTCCATGAAGTGATGTTGCTATCTGACTTAACCCTTTGCATTGTTGAACATCTCATTATTAATAGTTAGCATTTGTGGGAAAGAAGCCTGGATTCTGTTGGGGCTGTGTTTAGTTCCTTCTGAGAATCTAATTCCAAACTTCATCTTATTCAATTATGATTCTGAAAGAGTTGCTACTTTAAGATTCAGAGAGATCAGGCAACTTGACCATTGTCACAGAGCTAATAAGAGTATTAAAGTGACCCTTGATAGTCAAGACCCAGCCAGTAGGCATCCTGGAAGCCAGTTTCACTCCTGAGTATCCTCTCCATGCCCGTCATATGGCCCTTAGATCACGGAGAGGTGAGGGGACATGTGACTGGAATCTTTGATAATTGTTGGACGTGTCTGGGCTCCATTACCCCTTTAACGCCTTTATAAAAGTAAAAAAGCAAAACAAAACAAAAAACTTCGAGTGACTTCTTAAAAGACAGCAAACGATGACAACCCTCAGCTGTTGACCATTTATCTGGAGTTACAATCACGACACAATACTGCAGTCCAAAATTCCAGGCTCTGAAGCCGGGAGGCTGTCATCTTTGTCCTGAATTTTTCAAGGGTGTCCTGGTTGGTCTCTTTGTTTCCATAATTTGATGGACGGAGGCTTTAAAATGGGTGTCTGAGCATCAAGTCAAGGCAAAGTCCCTGCTGAAAAGCGCCAGGGCTTCTGTCACTTATGGCCACAGCACATGATGGCGTGCTCTACGTGACACAGCTCACAGATCTGAGGTCAACCAACGCCACACTCTTGCTGGTCTGCTCATACCCAGTCACACTTGCTCAGACCTGGAGGCACAAATCTTCCAGCCTTCCTGCTCTTACCTCTGACCACCTCTCAGCTTCCAATCCCAATTGCTTCCTCTGCTTCTCAGAGCTCAAATGCTACCCCCAGCATTCAGTCATTCACGTCAATCTACAAACACATACCACTTCCAAACTGGCTGCATTTCCCCCTTAGTAACCTAGTTTTCTCTTCTAATTCTTATCTGTATTTACAGTTCACGTTTTGCTACTTTTAAATGCATGTCTATGTGTTGGGAGGGTGCTCTGTGCAGGTAGAGGGTGCTCTCTGGGGATTGGAGTGTCAGTGCGTGTGTATACATGTGGAGGCCAAAGACAACTCAGGTCTCACCGTGAGCAACTTGTCCGACTCCTTGGAGACAGGTTTTGTTCTCATTGGCCTAGAAGTTCCCGATTATGGAAAACAAACTGGCCAGTGAGGGCAAGAGACCGTGCCGTTTCTACCTCCCCAGGCTGCCATGACAAGGGCACAGCACCATGCTTGATGTTCTCAGGTGGGTTCTGGAGGTCGAACTCATTTCCCCACATGTGCAGGGCAAGCGCTTCACTGTCTGAGCTCTCTCTCTCCAACCCATCTTTTCGTACATCTCAGGGGGTAATGAATATATTTCCCACCGTCAGCGGTTCTCAATCTTCCTAATGCTGTGGCCCTTTCATATAGTTCTTCACTTTGTGATGAAACCCAACCATAAAATTATTTTATCTCTACTTCATAATTGTAATTTTAACTGTAATTCTGCTACTGTTGTAAATCATAATGTAAGTATTTTTGGAGATAGAGGTTTGCCAAAGGGGCCATGACCCAAAGGTTGAGAAACGCAGAACTAGACTGTGAGAATTTCCCACAAGTGGCACTTCTCTCTTAGGTGTCCCCAGAACCTGAGATCCAGACTGACTCTCAGATGTTAGTGAAAAGCACCCAGTAGTTTTCATCTTTACCCACTTCTTCACTGTATCTTTACCCACTTCCTCGCTGCCCCCAACCTTTAGAAACATAGTCAACTTCTCTGCATCCGAATCCTTTGATCTGTTAAATGGGGCTTATGGGACCTCAACAAGAGCAACAGCAAAAGCCAATAAGAAGAAGATACATGATAAAATCAACAAAATGCTTCATGGGCCATGAAACCCCAGATTAGGAAGTTTTGAGCGTTCAGTGTGCCCTAATCTTTCTGAGGCAAAAACGCCTATCTAGTCTAGACTCCGCTTGCAGAGGAGTAAACTTTCGACAGCCTACTGGCAATTTGCACAGGGTTTCCACTGGGCTTCAGGCCCAGGACACTTAGGCTCACTAGGAGGGAAACAGACCCAGTCCATCCCCTAAGGCTTCCGTCAGTTCCTCTGCGGAGCCCTGGCCCTGGTCTTGCTTACTTTACAGTTCATAAACTCCTCTCCTCTCCCCTAATTAACTAACTTCTCCAAAGCACCGAGCCAAAGGGAAAGCCCCAGGGAGGTTGAGCAGCAACAGAGCACACGTCCTTGGAGGACCACAAGGACTCCTGTCTTTTTTTTTTTTTAAGGAAGAAGAGAAAAGGTCTGCAGGCACTATCCTACCAGGCTCTCATCTGTCCCACCAAGACTCATGACTTCCTTAACTGCCGTAGATGCTGGGAAGAACGAGAGGTTTCTGATCCTGTCTAGAACTTTCCCCAGGACCTTGTGTAATGCATCCCTTCTTCTTTATCAGGATTTGCAAAAGCAATAATATCTGTCACTTCCGGGGAAGGGACAGTATGGACACAGCCACCTGTGGTCCCAGCATCTAGGATAGTTGTTTCCTTTTGACTTTCTTTGAGGAGCCTATGAACAAGTGGTATCCTGGGTATTGGATTTCTTAGAACCTTCTAGAAATTCTCTAATCACCTCCAGGACGTTGAGGTAGACAGAGTACCTCAAAGCAGACAGATCACGGCCCTTTACTGTTCCTTAGACTCCAAAGTAAATAAGAAAATAGCTCCACTCCAGCCTGTCTTCTGAAAACCTAACAATGGGGTTCCAACACTGAGGGTGTAGAAGGAACTTCTTCAAGTTGGTGAAGAGCTCCAGAATCTGTCTGGCTCTGGGTGGCCCCTCCCTCTTCTCTACTAATGTGACACATAGCTGCAGCCACAGTCTGCTTGGACCACTGCAACGGACTCCTATGTGGCTTCTTCTCTTCTGCCTGGCGCTTTCCTTACAACACCCCCAGCCTGTTCTCTGCAAGCATCCCAAAGTGGCTTACAGAATGTCATTCTCTGCTATTCTGGGTGATGGCCACAGTGTCATATGGTCACCAGGCCCTGCATGGAACTCTCCCTCTTCTCACCATTCACCCCTGCCCACCTCTACTATCCAGCCACACCGCTTTCCTAACAGGTCCCAACGGGGCCACACTGTCCTTGGGTTCCTGCAGATTACCATGTACCCATGAACACTTGACTTTTTCAGTGACACAGATTCAAAGTGTTTTCCTTGAGTCTTAGTATTACAGACAATTATAGGGTCCAGTCAACACCTACTGAGATTTCCATGTCCTTGTGTCTCAAAACAAACAAACAAACAAACAAAAAACACAAAAACAAAACAAAGTCAGATAAGGTAGATGTGGTAGAAGTGGAGATAGCTCAATAAGAAAAAAAGTAATACTTTCAAGAGTGAAAGTAACCCAGAACTAGGAAAAAATTGTCAGAAGTTCAATAGCACTAAACCCTCAACACAAGCACACACATGCAGACACACACAGCCACAGACAAACACAACCACAGACATATACACACACACAGACACACACACACACACAGTGTAACTTCCATAAATCTTTTGCACACCCTCTGTTGCTTGTCCAGTCTTTCTGCCATTGATTTCTTTTATATACTAATTTGGCCTTGGTTCTCCGTCTTCCTCTCTTGCCTTACTACCTGTCCTAACACTGAATTGATGAATACATTCTAAGGTGAATGGAAGAAAATGTACTCACATGATAGAATGGCCAGGGTTGGGTCAAGAGAAGCCTCACAGGATAGGGGAGATTAGTGATAGCTCATGTTGAACATGTCCCTAGTTCTATGCTAGGTGCCTTTTGTTTTTGTTGTTATTGTTGCTGCTGCTGCTGCTGCTGCTGCTGCTGCTGCTGCTGCTGCTGCTGCTATTGTTTCCTCAAACAGGATTTCTCTGTGAAGCCCTGGCTGTCCTGGAACTTGCTTTGTGGGACCAGATTGGCCTCGAACTCAGAGATCACCTGCCTCTGCCTCCCAAGTGCTGAGATTAAACGTGTGCACCATTTTTTTTAAAGGTAGAATAAACTCTGTGTCTTCACTTACCTGAAACTCACAATATAGATCAGGCTATCCACGGACTTGAAGAATCCTTCTGTCTCTACCTCCCAAGTGCTGGGACTGCAGAAATGTGCCACCAATGCCCAACCTTCAAATACTTAACCCTATGACATAGGGCAGCGGTTCTCAACCTGTGGGTTGTGATCCCTTTGGGAGGTCACATATCAGAAATTTGCATGATGATTCATAACAGTAGTAAAATTACAGTTATGGAGTAGCAGTGAAAGGAGTGTTATGGTTAGGGTCACCACAATGTGAGGAACTGTATTAAAGGGTCACAGCGTTAGGAGGGCTGTGAACAACCGCCATAGGGGAAGGGAGGATGGTGAGGAACCCATGCACTCGGGTCTCTGCTCTAACCGTTCACTTCTGCTCACAGGCTTTCCAGCCTTGGGCGAGTTAGTTAACTCCAGAGGCACATCCAACTTCTTCAAAGTCAAGATAAAAATATCTCTAAGTCACTATTTCTTTTTCTTGTATTGCTTTGTGTTGAAACAGTCTTATGTATACCAAGCTAGCCTTGAACTTCCTAAGGAGCCAAAGATGTCCATCAGCTTCAGATCCTCCAGCCTCCTCCTCCTCCCGAGTGCTGGGATTGCAGGCATTTGCCTCCATATCCAGCTTTAAAACTCAGTATTTCTAATGTTTTCTTCGAAAAGGAAAATTATATATATATATATATGTATATATATGTATATATATATACATATATATAATATATATATCCCTAGAGTGATGCCTGGAGCTTAGCAAGCATCTATTACACACTGTCCAATTTTGTGGGTTCCTTACAAAAAAGTGATTTTTTAAAAAAAAAAAATTGGCCACTACTGCCATTCTTACTGGATTATAGAAAGGTAGATAATTTCTCCAAGATCACATAGATAGGAAATGCAAAAAGTCAAATTCAAACACAAGCCTGGCGCACCAGAGAACCCAGCCTCTAAGCAAGGGTCCTCTTCAGAATAATGGGTTCGAATAATGAAGGAAAGAAAGGTTGTGATGAGCTTTTGCAACTATTTCTCAAGGTAGGAGTCAGAAAACCAAGGAAGGACCATGTTGCCACAGCATCAGTCAAGAACAGATACTTGGAACTGAAATCTGGGAAAAGATGCATTCTGCTCGGTGAAGAAAATGCTGAGGCTGACACTGGGCGGGCTGGTGGCCCACACCTGGTGGGAAAACAGCGGTAATTGACACTGTGTCCAGGGCTGGCTGGAGGCGGCTGTCTTTCCTTTCCCAGTCTGTCCTAGGTTGCTGCTCTGCGATCTGGCCACCTGGACTGCAAACCAGCTTGCTCACTTCAGCTACACTGTCGTCTGAGCCTCCACCCTGCTCCTCTTGGCGCTGATGGGAGTTAGGGTGCAGCATCAAAGCAAGAGCAGAACCGGGGATCCATTCGGAAAACTTGAATTGCTCCTAAGGAGCAGTTACAGTGTATCCGCATAAAGGGCCTTAATTATCTCTTAGCCCAACAAAACAAGTTTCAAAGGACCCACAAAGACCTACTTACCACGTCTGTAATCTGTAATTATATATTATCTGTTGGGCAATCAATAGTTGCTTAAAACCATTATGTGTATGTTTACGAGTTTCTGGGACAGATTATTTTTCTGAATTCTTTCATGTTTTTAAACTGAAACATGTGTGTGTGTGCTTGTGTACATATATATGTATGTATATATGTATATACATGTGTGTGTGTGTGTGTGTGTGTGTGTGTGTATAATGAGCTTCCAGTTGTTGCAGTTGTTGCAGACCTTACATCCGGGTGAAACATAAGCTATATGAGTTTGTTGGGATGGACCGTGATGTTGAGAACAGTTCCCAGGCTGTATCAAAGACCATGGATGTGGATCTTAAGACCTGAGCTTGAATCTATGCTCAGAAACTACTTGTCCTAATTTACCAATAGTCAGCTTTCTCCTGCATGAAGCCAGAGGGTGCCATCTAGAGCAGCAGGTTCTGGCTCTTGAGCAGGTCCCCTGGGAGGTAGTTTCATCCACATGTTCATTACCTGCAAGATGATATTTGATCTGTCATCGAATGCCTGGCAGGCACTCTGATAAGCAAGAAGGACCGGAATGAACAGGCCTGCTTCTGTGGAGGTGGGCGAGACATCTGTAGACTTATTCTCTCAGAAGATGGAGGTTGCTATTAAAAACGAAAGCAGGAGTAACCACTACTAGATCGTAGTTTTGGTCCAGGTAGTGCTACAGAGATGAACTCGTTTAGACAAATGGTCACAGAAGACATCTCTAAGGATGTGGTTTCTATTGTTTTAGCTTAAGATGCACTTTATCTGAAGGATCCAGTACCGTGAAGATTGGCAATGATCTTGCCAGGTTTGCCAAAGGGATGGAAGTCTAGCATGACAGGAACATGAAGAGGTGCAGGACGTT
>NC_022027.1:31447900-31457359 GCF_000317375.1 Microtus ochrogaster | reverse complement strand
GAGACCGCCTCACCTAGGGACTTTTAATATATGGAGACCGCCTCGTCTAGGGACTTTTGATATATGAAGAGTCCACATTTGATTTGAAGTACAGCAGGAAGTTTTTCATGAGAATTTCAGTAGAGAGGCCCAGCATGGACAAAGCAGTCTAGCTACTGTGTCCACAACGGTGGGAGAACAAGTGTAGATTTAGGGATGCGAGAGGATGCGGTAGTCATTGAGATGGAAAAGATGGAGTCGCGGCAGCAGGGAAGGTCAGAAGCGGTTGGTTTTAGGGTCTGTTTAGCATCCGAGGCAACAGGCCTCCTTTCCTGGAGAAATGAGGAAAGATGACATTAGAGTTGGGCAGCTAAGGGAGGCACAGGATGAAGTGGAGGTCGATGAGGGGAAAGGATGGAGTACCGAGAACCGAAAATTCAGCTTTGAAAGCTAGTTAAATGTAGCTGCTGAAAATGAATGAATAGAGGCGCCACTGAAGGGCCTGGAACTTGGAAGAGGAGTCAAGGTTGGAATTTTAGCATATGGAAAATTCTCCCCTCTTAAAGAAAGGTTTGGAAATGTGGCGAGTTTTGCTGAGATTCATACAGCTTACGTGTAAACCCTGAAGGGTCCCATCATTCAGACCCTTCGTCTCCCCATGCTCACCCACCAGTCCTGGGCCTGTATTGCTCACATTCCAATCCCATCCACTTTCTACTTGAGAGTCTTCCTCAGAACCTCACACACAATTTAGCCTCCACCTAGATGATATCATGGGTTTCCGTACTTGACATTCATAACTTCTCATGAAAGCTTGTTCGGAACCCCGAGGTAGAACCTGCATGTTAATCGACTTTCCATTCCTATAACAAAGTACCTGAGATGCTTACCTTAAAAAGAGCCATTTCTCTTGACTCATGGTTGTGGAGGCTTCCATCCAGAGTTGGCCCACTGCCTGGGACCCTGTGGTGAGGCAGCTCTTCACGGTGGGGCACGTGGCAAAGGACCTTTCGCCTCATGTCGGTCAGGAAGCAAAGAGGGAGGAAGGGACTGAGATCCTAACCCTTCTAGAACATGCCCTCAATAACGCAACTACCTCCAATCAGGCCCACTTATTTTCTTAAAATTCCACCCCCTCTCCACACATCCACAACCTGGTGACCGTGACTCTAACACATGAGTCTTTGGAGAACACTGATGAGACCATAGGTTCATATGTCTCCGAAGCCCATGTTCACAGTTCCTTATTGTGTTATGTGTCATGGTCAAGTTTGAAGATGTATAGCGTATTAATTTCTGCTTATCCACACCCATAATAAAATCTTCACAAATGGTCTTTTGCTATTGTCTACCACCCAGCCCACCAGTACCTGGGTAATCAGGACATAAATGTTGATACTGATAATTGATAAATAGTGCTAATCAGTGTAATCAGTGAATATATATTTCTATTAGGGTTCTTTAGAGGAACAACTAATAAAATGTGTGTGTATATGTATATACATATACATATACACACACACACATATATATGGGGTTCATCAGAGTTGTTTATAGGCTGTGGTCCAGCTTGTCCAACAATGACTGTCTGTCTATCAATGGAAGGTCCAAGAATCCAGCAGTTGTTCAGTTCATGAGGCTGGATGTCCTAACGGGTCCGTATGCATAACCCAGAGCAGTAGGCTCTACTGCCAGTGAAAGAACGGACTTGCCAGCCAGAGTGAAGGCCAGCAGGCAAAGGGAGCAAGCCTCCTTCTTCCATGCCCTTTATGGAGACTCCCATTAGAAGGGGGACCCACATTAAAGGTGGATCTTCCCACCTCAAAAGGTCTGAAATGAAGGTGGTATTTCCACTTCAAATTACTTAATTAAGACAAAAAAACAAGCCAACAGCCTTTACTGGGTTGCCCAGATGCTTGGATATTGGTTAATTGCAGATGTAGTCAAGTTGACAAACCAAGAACAACCATCATAGTACTGAATGGATTAATGTACTTTTAAAAAATAAGAGACAAGTAGGCTGGAAAGAGAGACCACTGACTAAGAGCACAGGCTGCTCTTTCAGAGGACTCAGTTTTGGTCCCCAGAACCCGTGTGAACCACCTGGAACTCCAGCTCCAGGAGCCCCAGTGCCCCTTCTGGCCATCATGTGGCCTACACTCATGTACCCATACTCACACAGAGACACACATATATACACATAATAAAAGATTTAAAAGAGAGAGAGATGGATGTACAGTTATATTAACCTGGATCATTTGAGGAACGTAATTTATTAAATTAAAATGAAAGTATCTTCTCAATCTTTAGGGCACATTAAGAAGTTAAAGATAAAGTGATTTATCAATTTAAAAATAAACCATTCAAAGTACTCTGCATTTTTAAATTCAGAGGGATAAAAAAACTAAATAACACCGTCTAGCTGGTCATCATAACCATGCCCTCAAAGTTTTTCTTGGCTCTCCAAACAAACTCACCTCCACAGACCCCCGTTTCCCCACCCTCTTTGCTCACTCACTTGAGGATGTGGGAAGACTCCCGAAAATGTCTCCAACATCAGCCACCGAGAAAGATGCAAGCCGTTTTCAAAAACCACTGTAGAGATCATCTGAAGCAAGATTGCTATTCTTCGCCTGTTGCTTTTTTTATTGGTGGCCAAGAGGCATTGGACCCAATAAAGCCTCACAGGGAATCAGGGGGCCACGGGAATGAAAGTGCCATTACACTTTCATTACCCAGCTGAAAGAAGTCTTGCCACCCTGATGGGAAGACCTGTGGGAAGGAGGTGGCCCTGAGACCGCATCCAGCGGGGAGAACGGCCAAGCGTGCCAACAGCCCAGCAGAGTCCAGTTCCTCTGCCGCCCCCACCCAGGCAGGCACAGAGCATGTGAGCGAACCAGTACTGGAGACTCCACTCCTTCCGCCCCTCTGGAACTCTAGGCCCAGCTGACACTGAGTGAAAAGCAGGAAACACGCCAAGTCAATCCACGAAGTCGCGAAAAATAATAAATTGCTGTTTTTAAACCTCAAATTGGTGGAGTAATTTGTTATGCAGCAACGGACAATCAAAGTAGCAATTGCTGCAAGGAATGGAATGTTTCAATAAAAAAGCTAAAAATCGGTGGCTTTGGAACCAATTGGCTGGTAGGAGTCTATACAAGACTGCTTGAACAGCTGGAAGGTTGCTAAGAAATCATTTGTGGAGATCTAAGGAAAAGGCCACCCATGTTTGCGGTTATAGAAAGTTTTCTACGTTGTCACCTCTAGTTTTAGGGAACACATAGAGTATTTAATTAGTTAGTGTTATGGCTGGGGGAATCCCGAGAGAATGTTCAGTGTCTAGTTTGCTCTGGGTTGCTTTCTGTGATATAAAGCGATTTACTAAAGAAATAATGGTTCCGTTTTTAAGGGGAAATTTAAAGGAAAGATACAGATCCTAAAGTGGGGGTTTAGGCAGTGGCTCAGTCAGTAAAGCGCTTGCCTTGTAAACACGAAGATGTGTGTTCTGTGCTTCCAGAACTCACTTAAAGAGCTGGGCATGATGACCTGAGCATGCTGACCTGGGCTTGTGATTTCAGTGTTGGAGAGACAAGGATCAGAGGCTCCCTGGAGCTCACTGGCCTGCCAATCTAGCCGAATCGATATGTCAGTCTTGCTGAATCGATGATGCTTAAAATCTCACCCTGAGAAAAGCTTAGGGCTACACTGGGACCCTGAATATCCATTGTAGTCACCAGCGGCTAGTAAAGACTTTCTATTAGTTTAACTCCATGTTCAAGCAGTCTTTCTGGTGGCTACCCCAAAACAGATACATGGAGATAGAACAGTTCTCATGTAGAGTCAGCGCCGAAACTACTCAGTAGATTGAGGTGATTTAATGCCATCCAGATGACCTGGGGAAGGAAAAGCAAAGTCTCAATAAATTCAGAATAAAAATTAATATCCATCCCCCTTAAAGAGGAAACCAAAAAAAAACCCCACACAGATACATAGGATTTAACATATTTCTATGTTTTGTTAAAACAACCAGACAAAAACATGAATGTAGATATAAAAAACTTGAATATTACTGATAAGTCAACAATTTATAAAAATGAATAGCTGGAAATATTAATATAAATGGATACAAACTGACTGCTATTTATTTATTTGTTTGGTGATTGGTTGATTGTGATTACCATGACATAACACCATTACTCTTTATGCTAACTCAGGAAATTAAAAGAAGAAAAAGCCTTAAAGGTAGTGAAAATGTTCCTCTCCCTGTGAATCTTACAGGCATTAAAGATACAATAAAAAGATGTCGGGAATATTATTTTTGCTTGATTCAGTATTATTTTAAATTGAAGTTTGTAGTTGAGATGAATGGAAACCAGGCATAGGGTCTCCTGCTTGTAACCTGTTAGTCCGGAGGCTATACCAGGAAGACTGTAAGTTCAAATCCAGCCTCAGTTACATAGAAAGACCCTGCCTGGGAAAAAAGTAATAATTTGTTGTTGTTGTTTTTTTTTTGAGTCAGGGTCTCACTCTGTAGCCTTGGTTGACCTGGAACTCACTGTGTAGATAGGCTGATCCACCTGCCTCTGCATCCTGAGTTCTGAGTTGGGTGCCGGGATTAAAAGTGTGCAAGTGTGCATCGCCATACTTCACCCCCACACCCCCACACCCCCCCCCTCTCTCATTGCCTGGGTAAATAGGTAGAAAAGAAACCTCCCAACAATACCCACAAAGTAAACAGAGCATCCTAATAGCCCTGCCCTGTATCTGCCACAGCCTGTGAATCTGTTTTACCCTCCTGGCAGAGAAGCTGAGACACAAATGGCACCATCAGGGACTTTTCTTCCTTCCTGCATGTCTCAGCTATTTAAGGACAATGAAAAAGAAAGAAAAAAAAGCTATCAAATTCTTCTTAAAGAAAGAAAAAGGAAAAACACTTCTCGACTGTTTTATGGTGTTGTTATTTTTGTTTGACCAACCGAAATGAAACTAAATTCTTTTTGTTTTTATTGTTGTTTTGTTTCTCAAAACAGCTCTGGCTGTCCTGGAACTCTGTTCATAGACCAGGCTGGCTTTGTCTGGCCTCAAACTCACAGAGATCCATCCATATTCAAAGATTCAAAGTTGATTTAACATTTGAGAATCAATAGGTGTGATTTCGCATGCTAACAGAACAAAGGGGGAAAAAATCACAGAATCAGGAAAAAACACTTCAAGAAATTCTCATCCACACTGGTAACCACATGGGTAAAAGTTCTTAGGGACCTAGAAAGGGGACACTCTCTTAATCTGATAGAGAGCACTGACAGAAGTCCTGCAGAGCTATGTATGACCCTGTGATGGGCACAGGACAATGAGAATTCTTTCATTCTTGCAGTTGAGAACATGCCAGAGGTCCTGGCCATCAGATAAAGTTGATGCAACAAAATACTCAAGAGGAATAAAGGAGACAGAACTGGGAAGCCTGAAATGAAGCTGTCATTATTTACAGGTGGCATGATTGTGCACACACCCAAGAAAGCTCCATATCTCATAAATAAGGAGTTAATTTAATAAGATAGCTAAATGAAAGATGGGCAAAGGTCATTTGTATCTTTATCTGCCAGGCGTACAGCTAGCAGAGACATTTCAAAACAAAATAGACCATTTACAGTAGTCTCAATCGAGCACCTAAGACTACATTTAATAAAAGTTCTTCAATAGCAAAGAATGAAGAGCAGAAAATGCCAGACAGAGTGAAGAAACTTTAAGCGAAGTCACATTTTTCACGAACCAATAATCACTATGATGAGGATGTCAATCCTCAAATTGATCTATAGGTCTGATGTAATGGTAATTAAAATCTCAGCAAATATTTTGTTTTAAAACCCAACAAGACAATTTTAGACTTTTATGCAAAACACAAAGATTCAACAATAACTCCCTCTCCCCCAATAAATTGTACAGTCCAACTTAGAAAGCCGTATTGCCAGATACCACCAGGGCAATGAAAGCACCATGCTTGCACAGGCTTGAACATAAGCTAAAGAAACAGCATTGAAAAGCCCAAAGTGGACCTACACCTACGATTAGTGACAGTAAACTGCGTGATGATGTCACACCTACCAAAGGGGCTGAGTAGAGCAGTGGGGGAGGCTGTACTTTGAAATCATTGAGAACCCCGCCAGTTGAAGACGTTCACAGGGAAGAACAGTTCATTCCAGGCTGACAGCACAGACGGAGATCTCAGGTGGATCACCATCATCGTGAAGTTTCATTCTTAACCCTTGGATTCCAGGAAGGACACGTTTTTTGATGGTATGTCATCACGGAAAGGGGCAAACGTGACAGGCTCCTCCTCCTTTTCTTTCTTTGCTTGTTTACTTCCAGGAAGAAGGATTTACTGTTCACCATGGCAGGAAAGGCATTGGAACAGAAAGCCAGTTGACCACATTATGCCAGCAGTCAGGAAGAAGAAAGTGAACCGGAAGTGAGACCAGACTGTGAATCCCACTGCCTACCCCTCCTAATGCATCTGTTATAGCCAAGAATCTAATCTCAAAGGAGCACCACCCTCATAACCTTATTCAAAGACCTCAGTACCTAATGCCAGCCCATGAGGGGATGAGGTTTCAACATACGAACACAGGAGAATTATTATGTAGTCCAGAAGAAGTATTCCTAGTGGCTCTAAACCATCTGCTATAACGTCAATTGATTATAAAATGAAAAAAACTGTGGTAATCTTAAAAAAAAAAGATGAACTGGTTGTCATATGCCTGTAATCCCTAGACTTGGGAGGTGAGACAGAAAGGGAGTGGATTCCAGAATAGCTTGAGCTATATAGTGATACTTGGTTTCAATTATTATTATTATTATTATTTTGAGACAGGATTTTTCTGTGTAGCCCTAGCTGCCCTGGGACTTTCTCTGTAGACTAGGCTGTCCTTTAACTCACAAAGATCTATTTGCTTCTGCCTCCCAAGCGCTCGGATTAAAGGCATGAACCAACATACTCAGCTAATAAGAGTGATAACTTAAAAGGGAATATTATATAGTAGTGAGATTGACTGTTATGTTAGCATTCCTATCAGTGAGTCCCACAGAGAACCCAGCCCCTGTGACATAAAATTTTAAGATAGCATTATCCTATGATGTTGGCGGTCAGACTACTTGTCTTTGTCAAGAGCAGCTGCAAGGGGAGACTGAGGACACTGATATTCTGTACAGATGTGAGTGGTGACAATAGGTGGACAAAGCATTGTGGTGACTAGCACAACTGCCCAAGTGTCACTGTACAATTTTGTATACATATATCGTACTTTCATAAAAATTCATAATAAAAAAACACCGTGCCAGGGTGGGACAGATGACTGGTATACAGGGTGCAGCTTGAGAGGCACACACATTGTTTCTGGATAGCATCTCCTTCCGGAGCCTGGTGATCATAGGTAAAGCACCACTCAAACCTCAGTAGAGAAGCTATCTCCTGAAAATGGGAAAGGAACGTTATATTCTTCAAGACTGGCAGTGTCTGATACACACATGGTGGCGCACCCTTGTGAGCCCAGCATGAAAGAGAGACGGGGTTACAGAGTGAGACTCTGAAAAGGCAAAAAAAAAAGCAAAACAAGCAAATAACAGTAAAGAGAAGAGAACAAAGGAAAACCAAAGAGGAGCCGTGAAAACATTGCCCAATTATTTTTTTGGCCAGTGTGGTTCAAAGAAACTGAAAGACTGGTTCCCCTGTTCCAGACCAATATATATATAATGTGTGTGTGTGTGTGTGTGTGTGTGTGTGTGTGTGTGTGTGTGTGTGAACAAACAAAGAAAGGTCTGGAAATCCAGGGATGGCAGAGACTAGAGCTTCAGGTTGCTGATTGTGGCATAGAGGTCCCTGCTCTGACCCTGCAGTGCAATCCTGACCTTGGAGAAACCTTGGTTTTGGCCTCCAAGACTTGCGAACCACAGAGTGTGGTGATGCACACCTTTAATTCCCACACTCGGGAGGCAGGGGCCAACAGATCTCTGTGAGTTTGAAGCCAGCCTAGTCTATATAGTCCTTGCCCAGGATGTCTCAAAAAACAAAACAAACAAAAAACAGAAATCCTCAGAGTCCAAGCACAGCAAAGCTACCTGGTCCATAGCCCATTTTCCGACCCTGCCCTTTCTCCTGAGTCATACCTATAACTAAATGTCTCCTGCATATTGTTACTTGGATCACTAATAGGCATTTCATGCATGTCGAGATTCACATGTCAAAAACCAACAGTCAAGTCTTCCTTCTTTCCCGCAGAGTTCCTGCCCCATCCCTGTAACATGTATCACCACCCACCAAAAATTTTAATTGAAAATATTAGAAGTCATTCTTGATTAACCCCCATCCCCTAAACTAGCTTAATCCATCAGCAAATCCCTTTAGTGCCACCTCCAAATTAATCCTGACTGTTGCTGTGCTGGCCCTCTGAATCAGGGGTTTTGTCAGGTTGCTGGAGGTTTGTTCAAAAGAACGGAAGGCACCAGCCAATAGCAAAGTAGCAAAAGGTATCATCCAAAGGCAGAGGGAAAGTACAAACTGGACAGACTGCAGGACAGCAGCAGGCACTGAGGGAGGTTTGCTCTCAGGAGCCTGCTAACTCCTGGGGCTTCCTTATGCAAGTGGGGGTAAGGTTGGTTGCTAGGGGTTTATGGGTGATTTTCTGTTTTGACTGACAGGCTTGAACTATATACACCTTTGTTAGCTGTGCACCTCCTTTCCCATGATGCACCTGTTTTAATCATATGCACATCTAAACCATGCACAACTATATTATGGAGTATTTCTCTGAAATGTTCACTCATAGGACAGTTTGCCTTGTTGCACAGGCACCTAAAACCAGTTCAGACTGGATGAACACACTACCTCTATTCCCAAAGATGTGTGTGTAGATTGGTGCATGCATGTGTAGATTGATGCAGGCGTGTGTAGATTGATGCAGATGTGTGTAGAATGACGCAAGCATGTAAAGATTGATGCAGGTGTGAGTATATTGATGCATGTGTGTGTAGATTGATGCAGGTGTGTGTAGATTGGTGCAGGCAAGTATAGATTAATGCAGGAAAGTATAGATCGATGCAGGCAGGTGTAGATTAATGCAGACATGTACAGATTGATGCAGGTGTGTGTAGATTGATGCAGGCATGTGTAGACTGATACAGGCATGTATAGATTAATGCAGGAAAGTGTATATTGATGCAGGCAGGTGTAGATTGATACAGGCAGGTGTAGATTGGTGCGGGCATGTGTAGATTGATGCAGGTGTGTGTAGATTGATGCAGGCATGTGTAGATTGATGCAGGTGTGTGTAGATTGATGCAGGCAGGTGTAGATTGATACAGGCAGGTGTAGATTGGTGCAGGCAGGTGTATGTTGATGCAGGCATGTGTAGACTGATACAGGCATGTATAGATTAATTCAGGAAAGTGTATATTGATGCAGGCATGTGTAGACTGATACAGGCATGT
>NC_022027.1:31436395-31447800 GCF_000317375.1 Microtus ochrogaster | reverse complement strand
ATGCAGGTATGTGTAGACTGATACAGGTAGGTATCCCAGCTTGGTAAGCAATCTTTGCACAATACTTGCCTCATTACCATCTCTCAAAGCCCTCACTGTAGCCATGGTGATCACACCTATGTTCTCTCTCAGTCTTGGCCCTGGCAGTCATTTCCTGAAAACATAAGTGTTTGCTTTCTTAAATCTATTATTATTGTGTATATATGATGTGCCTGGGAGGACATACAAATGCCACCGCACGTCTGTGAAGATCGGAGGACAACTTTGAAGAGTCACTTCTCCCCTTCCACCTTCATGTGGGTTCCAGGAATCAGAATCAGGTCATCACGTTTGTGTGGCATGCACTTACCAGCTGAGCCATCTCTCCCAGGGTGACCATTTAAGACTATGAATTGGTGCTGGGGCTATATAGCTCAGTGGTACAGTTTTCCCAGCATGCATGAGGCCCTCGGTTCAATCCCCAGCATCACCACAAATAAGTAAAGCAATAAATTAGTTCATATCACTTTCTGTTCAAAGTCCTCCACTGACTTCCCACCGTACTTAAAAGAAGAGGTAATGTTTGCCATGATACAGGACATTTGTCATTTTCTGGTTACCCAGAATCCTAACTCAGTTTCTACAAGCTCCAACTTGCCTTTGGAGTTTTGATGGGAGGATGACAGCTCCCCTTTCTAGAACATTCCACGTTCTCTCTTTTCTGAGCTTCCTCATCCCCAGAAAGTAGACGCATGACTCTTAGCTAATCAACAGTACTCACCCACTGTGGTAGCTCATGCTGTGTGTTATTGCCACTGAGTGGTGGGTGTCTAGATATTTGGTTAAACGTTATCTTAGGTGTGTCTGTGAAGATATTTTTTGAGTGAGTTCAATGCTTGAATGGACAGAATGAGTAAAGAAGATAAAATCTCAGTGTGGGTCTCATCCAAATAGTTGAAAGTCTGGGATTAAAGCAAAAGTCTTAGGAGAAAAGAATCTACTATCTGCTTCCTTAACCTCAAGCCCGGACGTCAGTTTTCTCCTGCCTTTAGACCTGGTGTTGTAAGGTTTGGGCTAGACCCGTATTATCTTTGTTCCTGGGACTTCAGCTGCCTAGAGGAATATCCTTGGGGATTCTTGCTCTCCACAGACAAAGCCAATTCCTTACAGCAAATCTCTGGACATCCCTGTCTAATGTTCCTGGCATTAAATCAAGCTTTGACATGGGGCCAGAGGAGATGTCACTCATTCACTTGGAGCAGAAGCAGGGCTGGAGCTGCTGTCTGGTGTTCTGGGGATAGCGCTTGTAGAGATGACAGCAGAAGCACCAGCTAAGGCCAGCTATGGCTACGTGTTCTCTTTTCCACATCTGTCCCTCACAGCCCTCAGTCCTGAGAGCCCCTGGATGAACACCTTTGCTCATAGACTCCTCCATCCCATCTCTGTCATTCCCAACACAGACCTAGAGACACGGCTTACAAAGACCATGCATACTGCGATCACTGTCACTTTCCCAACTCCGTGGTCCACCACCTTCCATCTGAGGATGCTATGATCCATTTCTGGAGTCTTTGCTCCCTAAACCCACCTTCCTTCAAACTTTGGCATTGAGATGGGGTGCCCTGCTCAGGTCTCTCTGTGGCTACTGCTTCTCTTTATTGAGGACCCTGCTCAAAGTGCAGCACCATAGGGAGACTTTGCCGACCGTGCATCTTAAAGCTAGCTGCCTCCCTGCACAGATGTCTTCATTAACAACTGTTTTATTTTCCTCACAGGAAAACAAAGCATCCTGTTTGCAGTCTCGCTCACTTATGGTCCACCTTCCACTTGGAAGCTGTCTTGGATCTGGGACCCGGCTTGGATAGTAAGTGCCACGGCTCTCTACCTTTGTTCTGAGAAAGGGCGGGGTTGGGCGTCGTCTGCCGAATGGAAGAACCAAGGCCCCTCTTGAGACAGCAAACCAGATTTCTCCGCAGCCTTCTGCTGTGGCTTCTTCTTCCTGCCTGTTTCTGAATGTAAGGAGCTCGGGGTGCGAGGGTGAAAGGGAAGGACACCCCAGCTCTGCAACTGTGCTTCAGCCATCGCTCCCCACTGTTTATGTAGTTTACAGACTCCCATCAGAGCACCTTCCTTCAGGATTTCTGGAACTTTCCTCTTGTTTCTTAGCTGTATTTAAAGCCCTGTTCTTTCTCTTCTCCTCCCTGCAGCTCCTATTCATTGCCCGCAGTCATCAGTAGGCCACGGGAGCTTTTTCTATACCTCAAACTCTGTGATAAGCATCACACTTCTGTCAATCCTTAATCCTCACTGCAGAGGGAAGGTCAGAACAGGCAGCCCCATTTTCAGATAGAAAAGCTATCTGAGACAGAAGGTTTTTGCTTCCAGTCACCTATTTGATAGAATGGGAGCTAGATTCAGTTCTGCAGAGCCTGTCCCTAGAGTCCATCATCTCGACTGTCACTTTATTGAATGGCTTCTGTGTCCCAGGTATCTTGAAATCTCTTTATGTCAAAGCCAATTGGACTCCTCTCTGTGCTCCCAAGGCATTGTATGTACACCAGATTCCATCCAAATCAGTTGTATATTCATGATCTGCCTGCCCCGTGAGCCCATATGCTCCTTAAGGACACTGTCTATGTGTGCCTTATTTGTCTCTGTGCCTGGCACTAGCTATGTGCTTCATACCGAGCAGGTGCTCAGAGACGTCTTGGATGGAAGACTGTAGGGATTCGGTGATTATCTCCTACCATCTGCTCTGACTTCAGAGACAATGTCTCGGCTTCTAGGGCCTGTGGGTTCCACTTGACTAATGCAGACACTGCCTGTACCCAAGCGGCAGGTAAGGCAGCTGGCAGAGAGATTGTGAGATTGCCAGTTAGAATCCTGATTCACCTACCTCAAACTTATATAGCTCCAGGCAAGACCAGACAGTGGTGGGGGTGTTATAAACATTCTTAGACGCCAGGGAGAAGGCTAAATGGACAGGAGGCCCTGGTGCCCTCGACTCTGGTTTCCCAGTCCAGGGGAATTCTTTCTGTTGCTTCACCTCTGGGTTATGGTCTAGTAACCACAACCCCTCATGGCCACCTTTTGGTTGTTTCTAAGAGGGGAGCTCTCATGGGAGAATATGCTAGAAAGAGGCCACCACCCCTTCTCAGCAGACTCAGCTGCAGACATGCATCTCAGACCCTGTGGATACACCAGGTCAGAAGTTTTCAGCCCCTTTCTTCTTCATTTAAGTAGTAGAACTCCTTCCTTTTAACTAGATTTATAAGCTACATGAAGTATCAGGGCTTTAATGGTTCAAACTAAATCGGAGACCTGCAGTCTCATCCACCTCAATCCTCAAGTCCACTGAGCGTACTGGGAACCATCAGCGTGCCCCAACTACCTCATGTCAAAGGTGCCTCCAGCTCCTCGGAGCTTCCACACCCTGCACAGTCATGGGCTGCTTAGCTCAGCGTATTGATGTCACGAGACAGATCTGAGGGAGGTTTGCTCCAGATGCCCCTCTGCTTCCTTTCCCATAAACACGCCTGCTAATCGCGACGATTAGCATAGTGCTTCGATTCTTTTCCAGTGTGCGTAGTTTCAGGGCAATCTCGAAGGCCTCCAGCCCAGATGCTAAGCTTGTTAGGACCAAACGGAAACCTTGAATTTTATTGACTGAGCTATCGCCCCAGAGAAGTTTTAGAGTAAAGGGTCTAGGGGAGGGGGGCGGTGCTAATCTAATGCTTCCTGCCTTGGACAAGAAAGGATTTATGGCAATTCGTGAGCATGCAGGCTGTTTAAGTGACCCTCAGTGTCCGTTGCAACCTCTGCTTTGAGTGAAGCAGTGCACAGTGCTTGCCTGGGAAGCATTCCCCGGGCACTAAGGAAGCAACTAGCTTCTTGTGTATTTGGGTCTATGGATAAGGAGAGCTTCCATGAGGCTCACGAGGGAGGCCATCTTTTCCCTCCTGCTTCAGCTGCTGTCAGCACCTGTGGAAAGGGGGATGTGTGCTCTGCCCTGCACCACCAGGCCTAGTTTCAAGGGAACAAAACAACAGTAAGAGCAAAACCTCAGGAGAGCAGCTTCCTCCTTTTAGGCTGCAGCTCTGAGGTGAGCTTGAGAAGTCAACTCGGTTTGGGCTCCTCTTGGCTTTCACTTCCTGGTTGTCCCTTGGGGTCTGTTTGGCAGTGTTTCTCAGAACAGATTCTTGGGTACCAGTCTAGAACCCACCTGTGATGGATGATTAGTCTAGATTGTCAACCTTGGAGACCGCCTCTATGAGTGTCTGGAGGATGTTTCTAGAGAGCTGTAGCTGAGCAAGAAAGATTCATCCTGAACGTGAGCATCCACCCTCCGCTATGAAGCCTGAGCCAAAATAACCCAATAGTCCTCAAGCTGCTTTTGTCTCAGTGATGAGGAGGTAGCCCATGCTGGTCCGTCCAGCTCCTTCAATTTTGCACGCAGTTCCCTGCGTTAAACTCTTCTCTGCCTGAAAGAGTCGGTAAGGTCACATCGGACTTTGCGTGTGTTCTCTGAAGGATACATAGACTTACACAAAACATTATAAACCTTAAACAACAATGAAAGGAAAATGAAATGAGCAGAAAATAAGCACAAGATTAGACAAAAAGCATGCTATCAATTTTCCCTTTTTGCAAGGAGGAGAAGCTAGACTGTCCGTAAGCTTTCCAGGAGCGGCTTTTACAAAGAGAAGACGCAACTGTGTGATTCACAAAACCAGAAGCGGAAACATTTGATCCATGGACAAGTACCATTTGTTCTGGGATGAGGAAAAGATTCCCTTATGCATCTAGAATGAACTGTTTGTGCTAAGTCAGTGGAAGTGATCTGGGTCGTTAATGTTTGTTTTTAATGAGAAACAAGAGCAGAAAGCTGGAAAAAGTGGGGCATTTCCAAACACCATTGCCATACAGGCATACCTGAAAACTTCTATTTCAATTAATCCCATGAATATGCATCACTCCCCCAGTCTCTCAGAGCAAGGTAAAGCTCCCCTCTCTCTCTGATTAAGAGTTCTCTGATTTGAATTATGGTGCCATCTTTCATATATAAATCATATCTACAATACATCATCTGTGATTTGGAGCTTTCAGTTTGTATAAATTGGGACACAAGATCTGACAACTCATGAAGAATTGTGGGTGCATTTTTTCCTAGAATTTTTAAAAAGACTCCTTTTCCTGTTGTAATTGCTATAGCCACATCTACACAACACATACAGTACAGCTGTTCTAGTCATATCTATGCCTACCCGCCCAGCATACTCACCTTCATGAAGTCTTTCGAAATATCCCCCTTGAATTTATTGAAATAAGAAAGTCAATCTTATTTTTGAAATACTTTAATGTAAATAATATATTATGACAATAACAAGTTCAATTGAAGTAGATATGTCTGAAAACAGCACAGACTCTGGTAAGCAAACAGTTTGTTGGTGTGATCAAGTGGGCGGGCAAACGAGAGAATAAGTCAACCCAGAACATCCCATGAGCTTGAACATGAGTCTTTAGAATAGACAGGAGAACTAGAAGGCAATGATTAAATTGATGGTGGCTTTGGGAAGGTGGCGTCTACTAAGAACTAAACTGCCCATCCTTAACGTGGTATCTCTGTGAATTCTTCAGCCAGCCTCTGAGCAGGAAATGACCTGGGCTCAGACACTATGTGAAACTCCCCTAAAGTCCCCACGGCAGAGCCAAGTGAGAACTAAAGACGTCTCGTCTCCAGGCACCGAGCCTTGATCACACTAATTCCTCTTCTCTTACCATTGTTTCCTTAATCTAAAGCGGAAACTGATGGATTACCCCAAGTATAATCTGGTGAAGCCCTTCTGGATAGGATCACACAACCTGATCACACACGCAGCTTATTATGTTCATGGACAGACCTCAGATTTCAAAGGAATGGTCAGATAGAAGGCGCTTTTTCAGACAACGATATGCAAGCATTGATTTTTTTTTTTTTTATCAAGGAGGCATTTGAAGGGCTCTAAATACCAGGGAGTCAGAGGTTACTTGGCCTGACAAGTACCCATAGGGCAGCTATTTTCATTGTCATCAAGAGTAGGCTAAAACTTTCCCAATAAGCCCAAATAAAAGCAAGCAAGGAAGGGTTGATTGGCATGGGGAAAGGGGCTGTTGGAGAGCAATTCAACAGAAAAGTGATAGACTGCTGTGTTGTTATCAGAAGGGTGAATACCTAATGCTATCCTATGTGGTCTGCCTCTATCTTTTGTTCATTTTTTATTTATTTATTGTTTTTAACTGAGCTGTATATTTTTTCCTACTTGCCTTCCTTCCCCCACTCTTTACCAGATCTTGTCTTTTGTTCCTTCCTATGTGGTACGCCTATATTTTAATCACAGGCAGCTCACCTATAGAAGTAAGTGTGTGATTAAAAATGACCCCCTTTCTTCCAGTTTCCTTTAGACACTCCAAGAAAGGCTAGTAGTTTTTCTTTAAAATACATTCGATAAAAATCAACCCAGGAACACCAGTATCCCTACTACTTTCTCAGGACATTTTTACTTCCTAAAGTGGATTATATTTTCAGATTTAATTAACTTTAGTGAGCACACACAATTCTCCCAGCACAGCGCTAGGCTCTCTCATGTGGATTATCTTTAGTTAATAAACCAACTAAAGTCAGATTTTACTTACATTTCCTGATGTAGCTTTTAACCCAGATATGTGACAGCCTCTGTATTGGGTAGACGTGGATGGAAAAACAGATCTCAGATTTCCCATAGCCAATTAGCAAGTTCTTGCCTAAAAATATTGGATTTTTCTGTGTGCGCATAGTATGGACAATTACAGAGATTTATGATAATATGGAGCCATTTTAAGTTAAAAATATAAGTTGAAGGGCTGGAGAGATGGCTCAGATATTGACAGCTCTGGCTACTCTTCCACAGGACCCTGATTCAATTCCCAGCACTCACAGGGCTGCTCACAACTGTCTTTAATTCCAGTTCCAGGAGATCCAGCACTCATACACATGTAGGCAAAACACCAACACCCACAAAATAAAATTAAAATTTAAAAATGCAAGTTGATGATTCTATTTCTTTTAAATAATACACACATAAAAAAATGAAGGGAAAAACATATCAAAGCTATCATTGATACCTTGAGAGTGAGTTGGGCAAATACTGCAGATCTTTAAGTTTGTAGGTTCCATATTCCAACCAAGAAGGATAAAGAAGATTTTAACCTGTACCTCTCACTCTGTGAAGATGGCTCAGGGCATAGAGTGCTTGCTGAATAAGCATGAAAAACTGAGCTTGGGTTCCCAGGTTCCACATAAAAACAGTCAGGCACGGTGTAATATAGGGAGAGATTACAGGGAGGAGGAGACAGGAGAATTTGCAGAGATCGCCGGACAGCTAGTCAAGCCAACCAAGAAGACCAGGGTTCAGTATGTGATTCTGTCTCATAAAAAAAAAGGTAGAAAGTATTATGTCCACCTCTGGGCTCCACATGCACACACATGCTGCACACAGACCTGCATACATATATACAAGTTTGTGAGAATGCATGCAGCGCACACACACGCGCACACACACACACACACACACACACACACACACACACACACACACTGTCCCTTTACTGAGGTTGTACAGACTTTTCTCTGTGTCATTCCCTAAACAATACAGCATATCAACCATTTGCATAGCATTTACATTATATTAGGTATTATAAGTAACCTAGAAACAATTTAAAGCAAATGGGAAGGTGTGCATGTGTTATATACAAATAACCCATTTTAAATAAGGGGCTTGAGCATCCTCATATTTTCCTTCCTGCAGGGGGTCATGGAATCAACTCCCCGCAATCATGAAGAAACAAGCTATATTTAATAAAAAATTAAATAGCAATTTGGAGATAAGCACCTTTGTGGTAGAGATGCCTGAGAAACCGTGACACAAGTGACATCCTTCCGCATCTTCCTGTTTGAGTCAGTTCGGCAGTCTGCGTTTAAGTAGCTAGGGACTATCCCCCAAACATCCCAAAGACAGGAAGTCGTACAATAACAGGAGAGGTCAGTCACTTACAGCCAAGCACGCAGTGGGAGGATGGGATGTTAAACTACAAGGGACTGCATCTGTTTCACAGAGGTTGTCTACAAAAGACCAGGGTCTGAGGGCCACTGTGGGAAGGGACAGGAGCCTGGGATTCATCGGTCACAGAAACAACTTGAAGCTCATTTTCTGATTCTATTGAAATGGATTTTGGCCAAGGTTTACAGATGTTTTATCTTTTATCCTGAAGGTGTCTAGCCAGTTTCCATCCCCTGTTGTCATCCATTGGAATGGAAAAATGCACAGAGACTGTTTGGCATCATGGTTCAGAACAATGTCTATAGCTGGTCTCTGTGGACTCAAATTCTGCCTCTGCCACATACTAGTTATGTGAGCCTGGGTGAGTTACCGGGACCTCTGTACATTAGTCAGGGTTCTCTAGAGGAACAGAACTGATTGAATATATCAGTATAGATAGATAGATAGATAGATAGATAGATAGATAGATAGATAGATAGATAGATAGATAGATAGATGGAAAGTTATTAGGCCTACAGCCTGGGTCCAGCTAGTCCAACAATGGCTGTCTGCCAGTGGATGCTTCAAGAATCTAGCAGTTGTTCAGTCCCCAAGCTTGGATGTCTTAGTTGGTCTTCAGTATACTCCAGAACCTCAAAGAAGTAGGCTTTAATACCAGTGAAGGAATGGACTTGCCAGCAGGAGCAGAAGCAATGAGGCAAAGAGAGAAAGTCTTCTTCTTCCACATCCTTATATAGGCTGCCAGCAGAAGGTGTGGCCCAGATTAAAGGTAGATCTTCCCACCTCAAATGATCTGGATTAAAAATGGGTCATCCCATTTTAAATGATTTAATTAAGAAAAATTCCTTTTCTATTGCTGAGGAAAAAGCCATCTCATTTTGTAAGACGTTAGGTCATTTGTAGGAGAAAGTGGGTTTTAGTTAATTCCAGATGTAGTCAAGTTGACAACCAAGAAAAACCATCATGCTTTCCTCATCTATGAAAAAATAACTGTTGCATTTGATTGTTGAAAAGAATGGATCAATTGACATATTGAAACATTTAGAGTGTGAAAGGGGTGCTGGGTAAAAGTTAGCACACTTAATGCAATTCCCACCCCTAATTCTAGACAGACAGAACCAGTCATCTACAGCATTCCTTCCCCAGAACCTGTTTCAAATCTGTGCTCTTAATAAGCTACTTTATGTAGTTGCTAATTGATTGGCTCACCAAATGGAAATGATTTTTTCTATCACATTGGGTCCACTAGAAAATCTGGCTGAAGTAACAGAGAAAGGCATTTCCGTCATACCAGTTTTCTATACCAAACACTCTATAGGAGTAATATATAGCTTGATCACAAGCAGCACTGCCTTAAAGGCAAACTTGGCACTCCCACCAGGCATCCCATAGGATTCTCAGCCACCCCAGAGTGCCTGTTCACACAGAAACAAGCAGCCATGAGGAAAGTCCTTTGCCTGTTCTCATTCTTCAGCTGCTACAGAACAAGAGCAACTGTGAAGCCACAGACCACAAAGAAAAAGGTCATTCTCATAAAACACATCACGGTCCCGCTGAAGCGCTCAGAAAAGCACGCACACTTCAAAGCCAGCCATGAAGGGAGACACGCCAACGAGCCCCCACTCAAGAACACTCATTTCGCCCAGGAGTATCTCTGCTGAGGACCCAGGCCTTGGGAGGTCAAACCCTTCAGAGAAAAACCCACATCAGAAAAGCTGCATTCAACCAACAAGGGTACAATCGGCAGTGGAGGAGACATATGCAGGGCAGCTTGTTGATCGGTAACGACAGAACCAACTGCTGCTTTCAGGAGAAAGAGACGCTTGCACACCAAGCCTAGAAGCCGGGGTTTCGGCCTCATCCCCTCTGTCAGTCCCACACCCCTCAGGGAATCCAGCACATGCATTTTCTCATGAGGCTCAAATGAACAAGGCAGTTCTTTGAAACAGAGGAAGAGGGGTTCCTGTAGGGCATGAGACGCTCATGAGACACATGAGGGAATGAAAAGAGATGGCCCTGGGACCTCCCTCATGTGAGCACTCACAGTCAACCGCATTCTCACCATTATCTTAGACACATTAGCAGCAGACAGCAAAGCAGCCGTTCTGATTTCTTTACCGTTTTTTTAAATATATTTTTAAAGATGAAATGAAATGGCAAAATGACCCAAGGTTGACGTCGGTGTCTGCCAATCTCTAATTTTTGGTGTCACTGGCCTGGAGCTCACCAATTCAGCCAAATCAGCTAGCCACTAAGCCCCAGAGACCCTCCCGTTCCTGCCCCCCTCAGTGTTGAGATTACAGGCCTAGGATGCTTCCCCTGGCTTTTAGGCAGGTCTTGGGGGTTGAACTCGGGTCCTCGTGCTTACGCTGCAAACACTTCTTCCTTTAATCTTCCCAGCCCCAGGAGCTGACTTCCCAATAGTAACAATGACAACCAGAAGAAGCAAAATGTGCTAAAAAGTCCAGTCACTACCCTGAGTTCAGTGTCAGTGAGACTGTCAAGCCAAAGGGGAAGTGACGTAGACCAAGGAGCTTTGTGAGCTGAATCTTGACTATTGACTATGGCTAACTGCTTGCAAATCAAAATGTAGACATTCAACACCCAGACAAGGGCGAGCAGATTTAGCATACAAACAAAAGGGCACCGAGTTCAATGTGGATTTCAGATAAACAATAAATAAAATAACTGAAAAAGATGATCTGAGATGGCATGAAATAGTTAAAAAATAGAATTCTTAAATAAAGGGAGGGGTTTGGGACATACACATGCACGCACACACACATGCGCGCGCGCACACACACACACACACACACACACAGGTTGGGGGTGAGAGAGGCAGAGATACGGAAGCCAAGAATCTCCAGTAATCTGCCAAAAGATAACAGAGAGTAGAGCAAACTCAGCTCTTGCTGGTCCTGAATGTTTGTCTGCCTACCTCCTCTCCTGAGGAGGAAGAGAATTTGTGCCATTTTCCTTTCCCTCATCTATGCTACACTACTCCTTTCTACCCTTACCGTTCCGTAAGCCTTCCCTCCCCTTGGTGGAGCAGCTGACCAGGCCTTGTTAAGGCGGCCCAGAGGAGTTCTCAGCATTTCTTCCCCCTTGTCCACAGCATAGAGGAGAGGATGCTTCTTCAGGAGGACTGTGGTGGATGAGTGACGTCTTCCAAAGACACGGAAGTGGGAGGTGTCAGCACAGGAAGACTGGGCATTTGCCCTGACTGAAGTGAAGATCTGGATGAGATTATAGTTCCATCAACCGCCAAGGGAGAAGTCTTCAGGAACTCATTACCTTTTAGGCAATTTTAATCTCTGTGCTTGCTTAAGTCTTTTTTTTTTTTTTTTTTTT
>NC_022027.1:31349435-31436295 GCF_000317375.1 Microtus ochrogaster | reverse complement strand
TCAATATGGCATGAGTGAGAGTCATCAGAGAAGGGAACCTCACCTGAGAAAATGCCCCCATCAGATTAGTCTGTACTGTGGGCAGTACCACCTCTGGGCAGGTGAGCCTGGAGGGTATAAGAAAGCAACTCAGCAAGCCAGGGGGGGGGAGCAAGATACTAAGCAGTGTTCCTTCCTTCATGGTCTCTGACTCAGTTCCTGCCTCCACGTTCCTGCCTAGACTTCCCTTCATGATCAGCAACTGTAAACTGAAATAAACTCTTTCCTCCCCAAGTTGTTTCTGGCCGTGGTATTTTGAGACAGCAATAGAAAACCATCATAGTAGAACATCTCCAAATGACTGCATGATCCAATACTAGGCAGGTACATACTAGTGAGCATATGGGTATTCTGCTAATTAAGACTAGATAAAGGTGGACGAGGGAGCCAGAATAACTCTAGTGCAAGACAGAACTGATGCTTAGAGCCCCCAGAAGCATGGAATGGTGTGGAAATTGAGAGGCGACTTCCAAGATGATTTTTTGTTGGCCTTAAAAGACAAGAGCTTGTTAGGAAACGGAAGACATGAGGTGTGAGATTGGAAGCAGAAAAGGAGGGTGGGTCACACGTGTGGACAGGTGAGCATGGACGTGAAGCCCAGAAGGTAAGGTAGTCTTGCATTGCTAAGATGGTGGAATTTTGATGGGAGTGTGTAAATCCCACCTGCAAAGTTGTCCGCACTAGGACGCCATTTGCATCTAGGAAGGAGGTAATGTAACTGGAAGTGATTATTGAGTCTGTGACGTATGCCATCACCGGAGTACAGCACTTCCTTCTACTGCTCACTAAGCCCAATTTACCAAGATGAACGTTGTCATGTTTTTGAGCACTGCATATGTTTAGGCATACAAGGTAGGTATTCTTAAACAGTTTCCTATTCGAACGTTATAGTACTTACTAGATTATGAAACCTGCATTTCAAGAGCCAATCAGCTCAAATTCACACAGCATAAATGACAAAGGCAGGGCTAAACCAAGATTTACACTCAATTTGAGCTTGGATGACATGACAAGGGCCTGTGGGCCATTTGGGGGAAAGAATATAGACTTGTACAGCATGAGCTCCTCAATTGCTTCCAACTCAAGATTTTAAACACAGAAAGGCTAAATGACAGTGAAAACATTTGGAAAAAGGCCTCTTTGTTCTACGGCCAATTAGCATTCATTCCTGTTTGCAATATGGCAGTGCCCATTACCATTCATTCCTGTTTGCAATATGGCAGTGCCCATCGCCTGACTGAAATGTCGATTATTGATGTTGATGCCTTCCTAGCCACAAAAGTTTCTTCTGATTTGGAAGAATTTGTCTTCATTCTAGTTCATCTTTCCCGTTTGGGACACACTTCAGCAGGTGTACGTGACATATCTATACAGCAAGTCAAGAGTGATGGTGTTTGGGTATATGATCCATTCCAGTGTGTATGTAGGTTCATGTGTGTTGAGTGTACACGTACATGTATGTGGAGGCCAGAGGACAACCTCAGGTTTCATTCACTAAGTACTGTTCATGGTTTGTTTGGTTTTTTGTAAAGATTTTTTTCGAGATAACTTCTCTCACTGGTTAGGAGCCCCATAGCCCCTTCTCCACCTCTCCATCACAGAGATAAGTGTGTATCAGATTTTTAAGTGTGTGCTAGCACATCAAGACTTTTCCTTTTTAAAAATGAGTTCTGGGGATGGAACTCAGGTACAACACATGCCTTTATTGAGAGAGCTTTGACCCCCACCTCCCCTTAACCCATTCCTAATAAGCTGTATGGTACAGGAAAGAGCTTTGTCTCAGTTGGTTCCAGTGCTCTGGTTGGTGTTTGCTGGCACATCAAAGGAGGATCCTGTCACAGAACAGCCTCCTTGATCCAAGTGAGGATGCTGAACTCCGTCCGTCATTAGAGGCCAAGAGCATCGACCTCTCATGAGGAGGTCACATCACCTCAAACCCGACACCAAACACACAAGCTGCTTTCTTCAGATCTCTGATATAACCTTACACACTACTACCGAAGCTAACTTTTAGTCCATCTGTTTTAGGAGAAAACATGCTCTGTGAATTAGCTTGGACCACATGAAATTGCTGTTATTTACTGTTATTTTGCCAACAAATAGTCACTCCCCGTGAATCAACCTAATGTTAATCATAGCTATGCGGAAAACTCTCCAAATGTTTTCTACATCTCTCAAGTTAAATAGAGACCCTGGGTTCTAAGGGAAAACAGCACACACTAAAATTACTAATAAAAGTCTATTGGATTTTCCCATATACAAATCCTAGTGTGATGAAGAGTCCTATATGTGTTTTATGCAAATGGTGCACAAAACTTTCTGCCTGGGTGGATGTACTTTAAAAAAAACAGAAAAATTTATTTGATTTATATATTTACATTTTTATTAGAATTCTTTAGAACTGTCAACAATTGGACAACATATCAGAAAAAAAACACACACATGAACCATAACATGTTCAAACTTGCACAGCTTATATATTTACACATAAAGTTACTGTATATATAAAAAATATTTTCAGGGACTCATGGGGCTTCGGAATATTCAAAAGACATTATTGCTACATTTCAATATTTACAAAAAAAGCCACAAAATAAATCCAAACATCAAGCAACTGAAAGAAACATCTGACATTCGATGTAAAAAAAAAATTATAAAAATATAAACTTTCAAGAATATCCAAGACAAATTCTCAATGGTGCGCCCCTGAAGTACCTAGACATCCATATTTAACAGCTACTTTCCTTATTATAACCAAAGTCGATGGGAATGCAAAGGAATGTTTCGGACACAGTATGGCAAACAGTGACAGCCTCGTCGGTGACAACACAACCGCCACACCAGTTAACTTTAGAAAGGTGCGGGAGTGTAGAAGACCAGTACAAGCGGTCACTTCCAGCTGGATGGCCACATGTCTCTGAATGTAGTCTAAGGGGTCAAGAGTTGGGGGGAAACCGTGAAGGCAACATACCTGAACCCTGCAAGACAACACGGGAATCTTGCCAGGGACACACTTATCGCTTATACTGGACAGTGATGATGGGGAGTGGGGGCAGGCGTGGCAACTACATGGTAACATCCAGGCTTCCAGTTTACGCTTTCCTGGAATGACCGCATTCTATAAGGTCTAAGGGATGGGTACAGTATGTTGAGTATAGATAAGAGTGTCATAAGTGCAGGTGGATTTCAAATAAATAGATCCGTCAGCACTCCACTCTGCTAAGCCGCTGGTGGCTTTGGGTAATCTCTTCTGGCCGGTGGGCGATACGCAGGGAAACAGGAGAGAGACAGGAGAGGTGAAAAAAAAAAAAGCTGTTACTTCTTGGGTACTGGGGGACCTCCAGGATTCAGGGCAACAAGGTCCCCAAGATATCTCACCCACACGCCATCTACACACACAGACACACACACTCACACACTTAGATACTGGCCCGATGTCCAGGATGTGCCTATAAAAAAGGCGGAATCTAACTTTTGCTTCCTGCTATGTGAGAATCCAAACCAGGACCGCACTGTTTTCTCACTCCTGTGGGAATCTCGGAGTAAAATGGTAATCTTTTCAGAAGGGCGTCAGCTCCCTTGGCTGCAATGCCCCTCTGAAGCTGGGAGGCTTGTTCTCGGCAATCTACAGAGCAAGTACATTGGCTAAGAGGTTTAATAAAAATTGTGCTTAGCAGTTAACATTTTTCCTTTAAAAAAAAAAGGCATTAACTGTTTCCTTCGAATCTGTATGGCTCTTAATCTATTCTTACACACAGCAGACCTATGCCAGGGTTGTACCAGAAACTAAAGCTCGTGGGGCTCCCCCCTCCAATGTATGGACACATACAACGTATAGATGAGTATTTACAAATGCTGGCTAGGGAGGCCTTGTCTCCATTCTACTCCCTAACAGCGAACTCTCTTTAAAAACCAGGTCAGTTGTACAAAAGCCTGTGCAGCAGCCCACAGCAAAGAATCTTTGTTCGTGCTTCCGGGGCACTTTCTTTCACAGCCTAGGTCTCCTTCTCAGCATGAACTACTAGATTTCTTAAGCCCAGATGTTTTCACGTGTCCTCTGTTCTGATAATGGTCTACTTTCCACACAAAAGGCTTGGGTTTCACTTTCTAGTCTTCCTCATCTTCCCCATCGTCGTGGAGGGCTCGCTAGGCCAAATGGGACTACTTCTATTCTTCAAATGAACTACTGGCCTTACTTTTCAGACAGACTCAGAGGAGCATTACAAATAACTCTGGGCACCTAGTTTCACCCCACCCTCTCTCCTCTAAAGCAGGAGTTCTGTTTACAGTAGGAGCTACTTTGCTATTAGGAAAATATATACATACAGTTCGGACCTTCGCAGTGGGACGGTGGCTGATGGCAACACAGAAAGGTCATCAGCCACTAAAGTGTGCTCATAAAGACAGGATCACAGTGGGGTGGGGATGGGGGACCAGCTACCCTGAAGTAGGATACAAGTCAAAGGAAAACAAAACAACCATCATGGGAGCCAAAAGACCAGGGAGGGAGACAGCAGGGAAGCCTGGTGGCCATGATTTCTGCTCAGGCGTCTTCATGCACGAGCAAAGGCTGGGTGGAAGATGCGCTGCTGCCGACAGAATTCACCCGCACAGAATGGTCCACCACCACGGGGTTCTCTGGGTTGGGATTGCAGTTTGCTAAATTGGAGTAAATCTGTAGAGAAAGACGCCACAGTCAAACACAGCACCACCTCTAAAACCCCAACAGGTAGGGGCACTCATGGCTGCAGAATGCGGAAGACAAGGGTTTGGCAGGAAGCAGTGGCCAAAACCCAGATCAGGTTTACATCTCAGCCCCCCTCCACCCCCCAACGAGGAAATAATTTTACACTAGGTACTAAGTGTACAATGTGTGGAGCGCTTCTCTCCTCATGGGATTCATCTGAAAGCAAGCACTGGTCAGCTGATGAAGAGGGCTTACGGATCCCTAGAGCCAACTGCTGGGGTAATTTGCAGGACTCTTCCAGAGTCACTCGTCAGGAATTAAAGCACTTGGGTGGAGATGGATGTTTCGTTTGAAATTTGCTTTGATGCCCCACAGAGCAAGCATTAACCCGAAAGGATCAGTGGTGCACTATTAGAAAAGATAGTTCCCCCGGCAATGGCTCAGGGGAGGGGGAAGCAGCTAAAACAGAAGTCTAGCCCCAGTAAAGACGGCTAATTCTTCCATAAAAGCCAAATAGGAAACAATGGATTTATTTCATTCCACACTCCTTGAATCCCTAGGAGCGCTGTCCTAACTTCAAACAACCCTTCTATATGGCTGTGGCATAGCAGGCATTGTGACTAGCTGGTTCTCACTGTCTAAAGCTCGCTTTACTGTGGTTACAGGCTGTCTTCTTCCATTCTAGTTCACCCCAGCCCACCCAGGAGAAATGGTCCCGCCATGTGAGAAGGAGACCAGACAGTCCCATGATCGGCATTCCAGGACAGGGAGGAAGCATGGCCTGGCCTTATGATAACATCTAATTCCACAGGTCTGAGCACAAGGCTCCCCTCCCCCAGCTCACATCTCCCTGGATTAGAAGGGAAGTGGAAGTCGGGGAGGATGTGAGCAGAAAGAACGGGCTTCCATTGTTTTATGTCTACCCTCTGAAGAAGGCCCGTTTATAATCCAAGCCAGGGAGATGGGGGAGATTGGGCCTTGTCCTGGAAGCCTAGGGAACACGACCCTGGAACAGGGAGGAAGAGGGTTCTGGGCCCGGCGGTTACTCACATGCTTAGTGCTCTCTGAGATCTGCTTCTCGATCAGCTGCACGACCTGCTTGAACGTCGGCCTTTTCAGGGGATCAGCGTCCCAGCAAGTCTTCATTATGTCGTATCTGCAAAACAGGGGGCCAATGTCTATAACTCCCCGGCGCCCTTAACCCGCTGTCTGCTGCTCACCACAGGACAACCTCAGTAACAAATCTGGGCTACGCACCAGGACGTGTGAAGTGACAGACAGACAGAATAAAACCCTGTATGCGTGAGATACTGTCAAAAGTTTCTGTGCTATCGGTGACAAGAGATTATGAAAAGAACCACAGCCGTGACATTTGAGCAGGGGTAGCCACCAAAGGAACCCAGTGACATTTCAAACTGCGCTAGCAAAAACCGTCAACATCTGGGGTTTCTGCCTTTGAAAAGGAAAGCGTCTGAAGGAAAAGCCTGAGGGGTCCTCACATTTCTGCAGGCGCGTGCTCCGGACTCAGCATCCGGAAGCCTTCCTTGATCATCTTGTAAAACTTCGAATCGACTGGCATCCCTGGGTAGGGGCTGCTTCCTGGAGCACAGAGAGGGGGCAAACCAGTGTTACTCGTGAGTGAGGAGGATGTAAAGGAAGCCTCTAGAAACCGTTGGGCAACGAGGCAGTCTCTGGCAAGGAACACCTTACCTAAAGAGAACAGCTCCCACAGGAAAATGCCATAGGACCAGACGTCACTTTCAAACGTGTACACACAGTTGAAGATGCTCTCCGGGGCCATCCACTTCACGGGCAGTCGGGCCTTGAAGGGAACACGGGAGATTCAGCCAGTGAATGAGGAGGCTCAAGTGATAAAACGGAAAGCTGTCCTGGCGCTGATCTGGCTGGAATGTAGCGATGAGCACCACCTAACAAGACTTCGAAACTTCATGACCCCCCAGACACTTCCTACTTTCAACTCGTGGTTCCAATAGCTCCCTTTCAAAAGTGGGGGCGTTGAGTCAGTATAGTAAATGAAGAACATACACATTCAAGTTCACGGGTCCTAACCTCCCTTCCAATAATGGCCTCGAACAACGAAGAGCCTTAGTGTTTCACTCTTCCTCTCTGCCAACAAAATATATGGCCTCTCCCAACTAGAACTACATTTCCCAGCCTCCTCTGCAGCTAGCTATAGCTAGTCCACTTAGTTTTAGCTGTAAAGATTCAAGTTTTATCATGCAGTGGCATGAGAAAACAAAACAAAACAAACAAAAAACACCTTAAAATACTGTAGTTTATGCACCTGAATCCTCTTTCCTGTGTCACCCCATCACGTATCTGACTCATAGACAAGATTGCTAGCTGTGTCTCTGGTCATCTTTGACCAGGATGAGGAGGGCTATGAACAGAAAGGACAAAACCCAGAAAGGCAGGAAGATTTGGTGCTGAGCTTTCTGTTGTGGAACGTCTCTGCCAACCTTGGCCTCGACCGATTCCTTTCATTTACTCTTGAACTTCTGACACCTGCAATCCGTACTACCCCTCACTTGCCCACTGGAGAAGTTACCAAAATACAGATAAGCCAGCCTCAGAATCATCTTGCAAAACAAAAATAAGATTTCAAACACAAGGAGTTGTTTCGTGGGATGGTAAATGAGGTAATGCAGGTAAAATGCCCAGCAGGGCCCCCGCTCGCCCCCATCCACCTGGACTAACACAGGCTGATGAAGGCAGTGGCTGCTCCGGGGTGGGGAGCGGCAGAATTGGTGCTAACACCGGCGGACATTCAGGACCCTTTTACTTGGTAAACTGAACTCACCGTGACTATGCCAGTCTATCAGGATTTCGGGATGCTAATCTGCCACGTGAAGCTAAATCAATCCTCTAAGTCTGTTGAGGACTGCACGCTGGGGAGAGAGCCTCCTCTTGGGTTAGGTTATTTTAGTGTGGGGGTGGGGCAGGGAATGATACACATACAAACTATAAAACCATCTACTATGCATCCCCAGATTTTATACCAGGGATTGGTTACTGTCTTGAATTCAAAAGGGATGGGTATCTAAAGACATTGACTTCTAAGTGAATCTGAGTAGTCCATTCGTTTGAAATGGTATTCTGACTAGGGGCCCACAGGCTACCCTGGACTCGTTTGAAATGGTATTCTGACTAGGGGCCCACAGGCTACCCTGGACTCGGAGCCCAGGGTGGAAAAATCTTGAGAATTAAGAATTCACAAGAACTGAGAGGATTTTCAGAGAACAAAGGGACTTTACAGTGACTACACTTGAACGTCTATGCAGTACCGTGTCATGTACATCCCCTTGCTTTAAACTCTCAAATAATCGCTTAGTTCAGCTGACTTGACCTGTTAACTGCAGAATTAGCGAGGGAGATGCTGGGGCACAAGCCCTATCCTGGTGGCTTCAATTTCCAAACCACAGAGTAGAAGAATGGGCCTGGCTGTGTTCAAAGAACTCTGCCAAGTATGATTAACTCCTATGAATACAGAGTAACTATCTCTCATCAGTTACAAACCCGCTGAATGGGACCAGAGCCAATCTCAGCCAGGCTGGACCTAGACAACTCACTTCCTCTATCTTGCTCTATTGATATATATCATATATCAATATAAATTACGTTGTGTATAATGTTATATATATGAATATATAAAATGAATACATATATATTCACTTAGCGGCTAGAATAGAAAAGCACTTTCCATCTTCCTTTATGTATTAAACCAGGATGGGAAGAAGTTGGTTTCATCAAATCTCCTGGGGAAAAAAAAATTTAACCTTGATGGAGCCTTTTCAGAACCGTCTGACTGAGCCAGGATATAAAGCCAGCAATACCTTTACAAAACCAAGCTGTGCACAGCCTTCCAACAGAGGAGCCACGGCGATGAAAGAGAAGGCATTGCATGCATCATCATGACAGACACAAAAATTGACCTCCAGGAATAAATATGGACTGTTCAAATGGGCCTGGGAAAAATGGGTACCTAGGAATATATATCTAAGAGGTTATGGCCTTCCATACCCATGGCCCCTACTGACTATGCTACCTCAGATATAAATCACTGAAATATACTGCACCTTAGTTTCTCCCACGTAAAAATTGGAAGACAATGTTTTCTAAGGCACGGGTTTGTCTTGAGGTTACAGAAAAGGCTGATGGTAAAATACAGCACTTGGGAAAATTTACTATGTTCCACAAACCAACCGTTATTTATGAGTCTACGTAATAGCCAATGCCATACTGACTACAAGACCCAGCATTCCAAATACAGCTAACTCTGACACCATCTTAGACTGTAGTAATTTCACAGAGTATTTCAACCTCAAATAAAAAAAGCCTACTGTGACCTTCAGGTCTACATTTGTTACAGTTGAACAAAATCAAATGCATTGCTATTCTCAGGCAATAATGAAAATTAAGGCTATTTCTCTTTCCTTCATATGCCCTCTAATTATACAATTATAACTAAGAATTCTATTATCAAACGTTAGTAGTAGGAGCGTTCAGCACTCCGTGCAAATTTTACTGAAATACTTGGCATTACAAGGTAGGGATTGGACTATGACAGTAATAGAAACCAGTTTTCCAAAACGCTCTGTGTAGATCAGTTGGACAGAGAGGCACTCACGTTTCCTTTGACCACATAATTCGAATCATTCCTGATGTCTCTGGCAAGACCAAAATCACAAATCTTTGTGATGCGACCATGAGTGAGGAGGATGTTCCTGGCCGCCAGGTCTCTGTGGATACACTGTAGAAGAGAAAGCAACAGCCATTCATCTCAGTGCTCAAAGAGAAGACTATTTTTAATACTACAATGCTGTTTACATTAAAAAAAAAACAAAAAACTTTTGTTTTAAAGAAGTATTTAGTAGCCCAAAAATAAAAACTATGCCGCAAATGATATTCACATTTTGTGTTTCACACGATCAGGACTCTAATTGCTGTAATTGCCTTCCAACTCAGTCCTGATGAATGTCTTTCTCCCCCTTCGACGGCTTTCATTCATAGGAAAATGTATTATAAATAGTCAAATTGCTTTGCTAAACTGAAAGTTTGTTTTGTATGCATCTCTGAATGTCTTCTCCTAAAGAAACATCTGACAGCTTCAACTTGATCTTTCCTAAGGACACAAGTAAGGAAGCTTCATTTTAGCTCGTCTCTTAGCGTGGAAGCTGCCTGGAAATATCACTAGAGCAGTTGCTGTGACCGTACTCTGGGATGATTCCTTTCTCCCGAGGGACACTTCTGTCCCCTCCAGAATCCATCCTCTTCCCCCCCCCCCCAGCCCTGGCCATCCTTTTCTTAATTGTTCATTTCTTTCTCTGATCTCTTACTGCCTAACACTCCGCACCTACAATCTACGGGGCTCACCCTGCAGGAGCCCAGCTTCATGCCATAGTAACAATGAGGCACGCTCCTGACTCCCGCCTTTGATGATAAAACCATTATCCTTCTATTTTCTACACACGTATCCTAAAGCCAAAGTTTTAAATGAATTCACCGCATAGGAAAGAATACTTGTGGAAGCTCATTTAGACAGGTCTGCACTTTTTCGAGCTCAGAAATTAAAGCAGGAATTCCAAAGAGACAGCAGTTGGAACATGAAGAAATGAAATTTCCTCTGCTTTTGGTTACCACACTTCAAAATGACACTCTGCATTCTAACTAGGACTATGAGGAAACGCTCAAGTTTAAAAAAAAAAAAAAAAGACTCTGTGCCTCTTGCAGAGTCACCGCCACTCACATTCTTGGAGGCGAGGAACGCCATGCCCTTGGCCACCTGGTAGGAGAAACTCAGCAAATCTTCCAGGTCCAGAGCCAACTCATCATCTTCCATGATGGCAGGAGTCACGTCTCTTTCTATATACGAGTCTATTAGGAAGACAGGGGTTTCTTAGCAATAGAAACCTAAGAGGTTAGGAGACGACAGAAGCAGTCACAGTACCAGAGGCTAGCAATGAATGAACAGAGTGAACTCTTGGGCCAATCACCTCCTCAGAGAGGAGGAAAGGTGGACACTGACTCACAAAGCCAATAACCCCCAGAAGGTTTCAGAATGCTTAGGGCAACGGTGGGTCCACTTTCAAAATCTCACGTCTCTAGCGGTAAGATATTAGATACAAAACCTGCTTTCGTCTGACACATCTACTTGTAAGCCCTAACGACCACAGGCCACTTGCTTGGCCACAGCAGGTTCCTCCTGGGAACAACACAGCTATTCCCGTTAGTGGGAAAGAGGCCAAATCTTCGTCCTACATTTCTATAAGCTCAGCACCTGACCCCCAGCCCATCTCCCTGAGACAAGATGAAAAATAAAGAACACGGTTCGATCACAGTCCCAGTGATCAAAAAACCACAGTGCCGGGTTGCTTTTCCGCTTGGCAAGGACGTACCTATTCTTGCGGATCTCCGTTTGTCTGTCTTGGTTGGTACAACATAGGAAACTCCAGGTTTCATGTCCATGTACTCATTGGTACTGTCGTTGCTGGGGAGAGGAAACACCGAAGTCAGAAGGAAACAGAACACAGCCCTGACAAGGACAGGTCAGGCTACCGCTCTCAGCTGCTAGGCCATACTGCAGACTGATTTTATGTGAATGAAGAGTTGCGAAACGGTTCTGTGAGAGATGAGTGTCTACCATTTACTGCTCAGGTACAGTCCCCAGAAATGTCTTTTTTTTCATGGCGATCAGGTTAGAGGAGTCCCATCTCTAGCTACAATGATATAATGGGGAAAAGGAGCCAAAACCTATTACCTCACACCACTCCTGTCTCTGAATGAGCCCCTACTCAGACAAGCCGGAAGCTAACAAGGCACTTCCAAGACATGTGCACGGGGAGATGGTTAAGCCCACAGAGACTGAGGGAAGAAGGTTTTGAAAAACCAAGTTTGGTTCAGATAAACACCAATAATTTGGATGATTTTCTAGACCATCTGGACCTCTTGAATCTGCAACATTTGGCTGGAGACTCTTCAAGATTTCTAGTACTTCCTGCCTCTGATTAGCATAGAAACACCATGACAACAACCTCCTTCAGAGCGTGCTGGTGGCTCCAAATCCATATGGGATCCCAAAGCGCAAAGAACATCACACAGGACAGAACAATTCAGGCCATTATATCAGAGTGGAAAAAACACACACAGGGCCCAGGCTCCAGACTCAAGGCAAAGTGGTTCCTGCCTCTCTATAAAGAGTCTGTGTTCATGAAAAACTAACAAAAGGTGGGTTTTGTGGCATTTCACTACCCTACTAAACAACTCAAGCTTTCAGGACTAAACTGAAAACACAAAGCTTCCCTTGGTACTTTAAGCATTAGTAGTGGGGAAAGCTTTACTAGGTAACTGTCCCTCCACATTTACTGAGGTCTCCTTAAAAGTCTAGAATTGAGACTTCAGAAGACAAAAGCCTGTCATCTAAAACAGAGTCCAATTCCTATGGAATTTCATTAGTTTCTGGTGCTAAGATTTGAACCCAGGGCATAGAGTAAAGACGAGAAGAGGTAAGTAAGATCCACCACACAACTACAGCGGTGTAAAGTACACAGTCTAGGGCGTGGATAGGAGTTCCATCGAGTTTGGCGGATCTCGGAAGGCTTCTTCCATGGCGGAACTCAACCACATTTGAGAAGAGGAAACAAGAGCCGCGGCAGAGATTTCTTTCTTTTCTTTTTTTAGTTATAAACTGATTGGCCCATTAGCTTAGGCTTCTTATTAACTAATTTTTTTTTTATTTGAGACAGGGTTTCTCTGTGGTTTTGGAGCCTGTCCTGGAACTAGCTCTTGTAGACCAGGCTGGTCTCGAACTCACAGAGATCCGCCTGCCTCTGCCTCCCAAGTGCTAGGATTAAAGGCGTGCGCCACCACTGCCCGGCTTTAACTAATTCTTATAACTTACATTAGCCCATAATTCTTGTTTCTATGCTGCACAGCAAACTAACTTTGCTCCAAGGACCTCTAAGCTGTGTATATTCCATCCTTTGCATCCTCATCCTTCAGGCCAATCTCAGAGAGGCCCAGAGGTCAAACAATGTTCTTTGATAGTGATGACTTTATAACAATGACATGAGGGACTTGGCGGACAGAAAAACACTATGATGACAAGAAGTCTACATATGGAAATATGCTCAGTCCCCAGACTTAACCCTGGCTGTATGACAGCCTTTCCCTCTTCCCTATAAACAATCCCACTATGAAGATGCCTGCAGACCCAAGCTCAGGAACACAAATGGAAGCAGAAAATGGAGCCACAGTAAAAAGAAGAGGTAGAAAACACATTCAGTTCCACAGAAGCAAGGCTCAGGGAAGAACAGAAACATGCACTAAGAGAAATCAGTAACAATCTCAATTTGAATCTTCAAGGGTACTATCTGAACTGAAATAGCAAATCACATTTAAATAATTTAATAATTCTGATTTTACACCTCAGAGTACCTCAGTTCATTTTTTTTAAAGTAAGAATCAGCCTTGATTGCAAACCCTTATGACCCCTTGAACTGCCTGTCAATGGCTGACTATTTATGCAAATCAGCCTTACCAGGAAGTCTCCTTTGAATGCAGAAGGTTCTTATAAAGTGCTGCTTCTGCCTGATCTTCTTGCTTTGAGAAAATAAATGAATCACGTTTTCGTCTCAAAAAATTCAAAAGATCACCATAGCAACAATATTCTGTAATGACCAGGGTGGGCCCTATGAGGATATAATAAAACGTTAGGAAGACGCAAGATACACTCTAGATAATCCAGCCTCCTGTAGAAATACCCAAGGGTGACTGTGGCTATTAGCATTCAGCTTCAGTGCTAAGCCTTCTTAGTACCAACATAATTCTATCTATTAACATCACTTATCAAAAAAGCAGCATTGTGCTGAGTGAAATAAAACAAGCAATCCCCTTTCTACCTGGATGTCTAAGTGACATGAACGTTAGGGGCCAGGAGTGACTGCTGGCTTTGCAGCCACAAGGGACTGCTTTCAAAGGCTCCACTGTGATCAAGCTTCCTCTGCGGGAACCCTTTGATTCACTTCCGTGTACGACAGGTTTCTGTGTCCTTGCTGTAATGTTATTATGAAAACGAAGGACCTGAGCTGTAGCCTGGGAGGGAAGTAACCACATGGAACAGGCAGCTAAGCCCCAACTGGAAAGTGGGTGAAGAACTTGACGCCACCCATTTCGCCAAGCACCACTGGCTGAAAAGAGGTGGTGCGCTGAATGTTTAAAAGCGCGGTTCCGAAGTTAACAGGCCGCTAATTACTGTGGGTAGAAACCGCCTTGTGAACAGTTCACAGGGTGATGAAGCATCAGTCACGGGGGCTGTCCTGAGACACTGTTCAAACCTGTCTACTGTGCCGTGGCTCTAGATAAACAGCAAGAGCTCACTCTACATACCTTGTTCCTTCAGAACAACAGGCCTTCTGCTAATGTCAAGACGTCCTCGATGGGAACACTGACTAAGGGGTTAAAATTGGAAGCTTTTTCTTCTTCCTCTTCTTTTTTTTTATCAGAAGTGAAAAGCTTGCTCTATTTGGTGTGCATTTGAGAAGTGGGAGGCTCAGGGCTACTTTCAGTTATAGCAGGCAAATGAACATTAACTCCTGAGTGACTAATTATGACCCAGCAATATATAAAGCTTTAAGACCAGAAAACCCTTCTGGGGGAGTCGAGTCAGCAAAGAGCCCATGTTGTTGTAAGCATCAGTGAGAGTATGTTGTATATATCCTGGCTATTCCTCCACCTCCACCCCCCACTTGGGATGATACAACCAGAAGCTATATCCCTGTACCTGTTTAAGGGGGAGGGCATTATAATTCAACACATGCATGCAAAGTATAATGGGCAAAAGAGGATTGCGCAGTTCCACACAAAGAAAAATCCCGTGTGTTCTCCCACACCTGTGGGAATTAAAATGTTGACCTGCAGAGAGCTGGATAGAGACAGTCCATAAGACTGTCGGGGGGCAGAGGAATGAGAGGCAGCAGAACAGTTGTGGGGTGTCTCTCCAATGCTCTATAACCCAGCATGACAGCTATAGCCAACATCTCAAAATAACAAGAGGACAGGAACCTGAAGGCTCCCAACACACAGAAATGATTTTTTTTAAAAAGAAATCTTCATTTTTAGGAGTGGGTTAAAGACAAAAAAAAAAGCCCTCCTAAACAACTTATAATTAAGCACTATCCAAATCATATTTTGATCGCCCAACAGACAACAGCAGGTGCCGTGATGACAGGACTCACCTCCCACGGTGCACGCTCCAAGGAGATTTACGATGTTCATGTGATTGCCTAGATAGCTCAGGACCTTCAGTTCTGACATGAGGGCCTCCCTTTCCGTTAAATGGGCACTTGCTAAAATGGAAAACACTTTGTATTTTAGCAAAACAAAGACAAACAAACCGATGAGGCAAACTGGCAGCGGTGAGTACAGGCAGTGAACGCGCTGGCCCTGCAGTCACTTACGTTTGAGCATCTTCACAGCGACCGTCATGGCGGCATCCGACTTAATTAGGCCATAGGCAGTGGCCTCGACCACCTTCCCGAAGGCACCGGCACCCAGCGTCTTCCCTTTAGAGAGGAAGACAAGGTCAGCGGGAGGACCCCGACGGGACAATTAGGAGGTTCCAAAATCAACAAGGCAAACTGAGGGCGCGTATGTCTGGAGACAGAGACACTTCACTGTTCTGTTCCTGGTGCCAACCCAGCCAACCTCTGTACGGTTTGACAGAAAGCACTTCTCGTTTCAGGCGAAACAAGACAAAGGAAGCTATGCAGGTTCCTTAAAAACACACTGTTATGTGTACACAGAGAGGGCCGGGTGGAAAGCCCCTGCTTCATACTGACCAAAACTCAGCCTGTTTCTGGGAAACTCCCATTTGTGATCGTAAGGAAGTTGTGTCGGGTCTATGTAAACATAATTGTTTCCATTGATCTCCTCGACAACCTTCCATTGTACTTCATACATAGGTTTCTGGAAGAGAAAGGGAAAGCCATGTCACCGGTTAACCATCAGCACCTCGGTCCCTGCGGCATCCGGGGGAGGAGAGCACAGTCAGTGGTCACCTGGAGGTATTTGTAGGTGAGGACCATCACGATGATGCCCATCATGCCAGCTGTGATGACAAAGCCAATCAGCAGGGGGGTGAACAGGGTGTGGGCTTGGATTTGCTCTGCAAGGGAAGAGAATTGTGATGGTGAGCTGTGGGCAGGACAACGGCCTGGCTACCACCACCTGTCCCCAGCCGAACCACTGCTCTCCTGGCGCATGCAGGGGACACATCTTACTCTGGGTACTCAAAGACATCACTCCCCCCTCTCTTTCTTTCCTTCTCTTATGTTAATACATTATTGTCACTATTATAGTATCATTCTGTGCTAGGGATGGAGCTGACACCGTGCCACACCCACATCCACCTCACTGGATGCATGAGCATCTTTAAAGATGTGAGTTGGGGACCAGATTACAAAGAAAAATCAACTGTCTGGGGCACACGCATGATGTTAATGAAAAGCGACGTCTGCATGGGTTTTCTCTCTAGGTGGTTTGCGTTTTCTTCTTTCTGTGCTCTTATGTTTTCTGAATGTTCTACACTGAACATAAACGTCTTTTACAGAGAAGAAAGGCATTTCTGAAGCACCCTTTCTTAGCTCTGCCTGGGAAAAGTAACAATACAGAGCAGTGTTATGGTTCTGTCCCTCCTTATATCCAAAAGCTGAGGGCATGCAGCTTTTTGGCATGAGCCCTATGGCCAATGCTAACCACCACAGGAACTGGGCACAAAACAAAACAAAAACAAACAAACCCAGAGCCCAGTTTCCCTGTCTCCTATGTGCCCACTCAGCAGTGCTTTCAAGGGTCATTGGGCCTGCTAGCCACTCAGGAAGCACAACTGGCTGGGCAAGGAGTGTAGCTCACAGACGGCCACATACAAAGCATGCAGAGTTCTGTATGATTCTGACAGTGCAGATGGGCAAGCATGTACAAACACACACACACCACGGAAGTGAGGGGAAAATCGTTTGCTGACAAGATCATATAAAAGACACTTAATATTTTGATACAAATATTTAACAAAATGTAACTCATCTTAAATAACTAAAATTTTAAATTGAACTTATTTATTATTTTGTTTGTTTCTGTTTCTTGAGACAGGGTTTCTCTATGTAATTCTGGCTGTCCTGGAACTCTCTCTGTAGACCAGGCTGGCCTCGAACTCATGGAGTCCACCTGCCTCTGTCTCCCCAGTGCTGGGCCTAAAGGCATGTGCCATCACATCCTGTGCATTTAAAAATTTTAAAGTGCCCCAATTATGTATCTGTACAAGGCAGGAATGTTCCCCTACTCAACTTATCTGCACACATATAACTTGTCGAGAAACTCATACAGGCACAAAGAGAACCGGTAAAACAAAATGGCCAAGATTACATTGGTAAAAGCACAAACATTATCACCAGACTAACATGGAATGAAGAGTTTGATGACAGCGTGGTATGATGCAGGCATTACCAGAAATGATATGGCCAATAATGAGATGGAGTTAAGATCATGGTATGGTATACAGAAGCTAAATATCCCCTTAAATTGGATTAAAAGGAAATATACCTTTGTTGTTACCTTTAAATGCAAAGTTAAAGAAGGCGGAACTCTTGCCCACATCGTTGTAGGCCTTACACTCCACCGTGCCGTTGTGACGGAGGACGCTGGAGTCTATGGAACTCTGCACCACCAGTTTCCCAAATGGTGACACAGACACGTTCTGGATCTGTACATCCACCGCTGGGATGGGAATGGCACACCTAGAAGAAAACAGCAGTGTGGGCTTACACCAGGAAGCTAAACAAAAGCACACGACCCCTTCATCTGGTACGCTTGCACGACTAGAAACCCAGACTCCATAAAAACTCCCTTTCACAACCAATCAGTCCAGAATGGCCCGAGGAGACTGACCCCTGGAGGTCCTCTGAGTACTGTCGGAGAGCAGAAAGAGGAAGTGATGGTCTAGAGATTGGACAGGGACCTGTGTCCTAACACCAAGTGCAGGGTTCCGTCAATTCTCCGCTGCTAGGTTTCTGTGGCATACTGTCTCAGGGGGGCTGAAAGAAAGGGATTCGAACAGCCACCGGCACCAGATCCTGCCACACCAGAGACTCTTAGAAAGAAATGAATTTGGAAAGGGTGCATGACGATTGAAGATAAAAAGGGTAGAGGAGGAAACTGTAGGAAATCAACAAGAATGAAAACAAGAAAGGTTCAAAAAGTGCAGGGGGGAGGAGCCTGAGGTCCAGAGGCAGAGGCGCATCCCATGTGTGCAACGACCACTCTGGCTAAAAGGATCTTCTCTCAGGAGACAGTCCCCAAAGGCCGCTTTTCCATGGCCTTCTCAGCACCTGCACACGCCAGTTGCTCATCTCGTCTGCTCCCTCTCTCCACCCACCAGAATTCAGATTCACCCACGCAGAGCAGCCGAGCATGGTGTACGCTAGACCAGTGTTTGGTGCACGGCTTGCTTCCATGTAAACATTTTACTCATGCCACATCATAGAAGACACAACATTCAGTCAGGGCTTTTATGCACCCACAAACAAAACATTCTGCTAAAACCCACACCAAAACAATAATCCAACATGATCAATCCCAATGCGTTGTCAGGAAATGTATTCCTTGAAAAATAAAATTTCTACCGCCATTCTGACTATTCATGAGGCCAAACTAAGCTTTTGAAGCTGGAGTATAACACGGTATTGGATGTGTAACAATGGCACATTGGCCCCTTTTTCATCTTCAGGTAATACGAGAGGACAATTTAAGGCTTAAGTGTGGACAGGGAGGGAAAGCCACACAACAGCAGATGTTCCTTGTTTCGGGGGCTGGGCGCCTAATCAAGGAGAAACAGTTTTTCAAACCCATCGCTCACAAACGCCATATGTATGTTGTAATTGTGCGATCATTACTTTTTGGTTACTTGGCAATTAACTTCTGAGGTAATTTTTTTCATGATGACCGCAGCCACATTTCCCACACACATTACCTCCTGTGTATAGAATGGAAATCTAATTACTCTGTCCAGGGAAATTGCTTTATCTACCTGCAGGCTAGAAATTGCATGATAAACCCAAAAAAGATAACCACCAAAATAGAGAAGGCATTCAGTAATCATTTTTCAGCAAACAAAATTAATGTTGGCCAGGAAAAATATAGCCATTATCCCTTCTTAAAAAGCCACAAAGATAGAGGAGAAAAAGAAGTAATCAAGGAGCAGCTTCTTATTCAATAAATAAATAAATAAATAGTAAGCCTGAAAACACGTTTGAAATGCAACTGGAGTATAGCCCTTCCCTTCTGAATTTTAAGCAGCGCCAAAAATAACCTTCTCACCTTTGCTCTGTTCCCGAACAAAAATACCAATCTATTGTGGGCTCTGGGAATCCCTCTGCCACACACTGGAGCATGCCATTCGGGAGCCTGTCAGACGTCCGGATTTCCGGTTTTGCTGTAGGGAAAATAGTCATATGTCAGTCTGCTAAACAACCCCGGGTGGCTTTCTCCGTCCTTTCTTATCCCATCCCTAGGTCCTTCCAGAGGCAGCTGAAGAACCTGACTTGCTGCTCTCCCAAACCAGGGTTGGGAGACACCCAGAGGTGGCATGAGGGTTCAGAGGGCACGGTGTCCAGGCCTGCACCGACCCTACCTGTCCACCTGAAAGCACAGGGATCCTGAGGAACTCTCTATAGCAAGAGGCTGCCAAGACCAACCTGACTGGCTTCTTCAGGTCGACAGCATCCTAAACTTAGACTCCTTGTCAATAGGAGTTCAAGCCACTCCACCTGCCCAGAGACTTCATGTCAAATTCTGGGCACTGGGATGGATGAAATTAGGAGTAGTTGTGGAAAAAATAGAAGCTATACTCTCCTTTTAAGAAGTACAAGAGGCAGCGCTGATAAAAGAATGGGATTGCTATACTTACGGTAAAGCTAAATCTTGAGAGTGAAGGGCAGTGCGAGCATCTAAACCTTTATTGCACACGAAACACAGACAGAAAATGGAAGAGGAAACCAGCCCCAGAGTTTGTTCACACATATATCTACAGCCCAAGTACAATCAGCAAAAACATAAATTGTACCAGCAGGAAGACTCTAATTTGACAGTCCTGTGTAACTACAATAATCAATTGATATTCAACAAATTCAAGTTCTTGAAATTACGTCTCAAGTGAAAAGAGGAACTTCTACTGCATGGTTCTGAGGGCGATATTCTCAACGCTAGTCCTCTGAGGACGAATGCAGTAGGCAGTCGCTAGTATGCAGGTAGAGAGTCACCGATATCACTGAAGATGAGCCCAGGCTACACGAACCGGCAAGGCAGGGTGTAGTGGACAATCCCAACTGATTTAGCTTCTGCATCCCTCTCCTAACTCTTCATTCATAGAAAGGGAACCATGGGGACCACCTTGCAGGGTGATGAGTAAGTGTGGCAAAGACCTAAGAATGTTGAGATGTTGAGATGTCCCAGCAGGTAGTTTGATTCCTGGGACCCACGTGGTGGAAGGAAGAACCAACCGCCACTAGCTGCCCTCTGACCTCCATGTGCACGTGGTGGTATTTGTACACTCTTACTTTCACAAGCATGCTGAGGCACATGACACACACTGTCCCGAAACACACACAACTAAGTAAATATAATAAATGTTTTTTAAAAAGAACCAAGAATGACTCACAGATATATAATGATGCATTTGTTGTTGTTGTTGTTATTATTATCATTATTACTGATCTGGCTTTCTATTGGAATGCTATGCTCCCCAATTAAGGAAGTTGACTACAGACTTAGTGGACAATATTTAACACCCTTCAAGCTCCCTTTAATGCTCTGTAAATTGTTTCTTTAGGACAGCGTGACAGTGTGTTTTAAGCTGAAGCACAGTGATTTCAACATCAATTACACATGAACTAGTCACGAGATCAGAGACAGAAAGACTGATGAGTCAAGAGCTTAAGGACTTCATTTCCCCAAAGGAAGCAACCATGATAAATGACATCTCTGAGAGCCACCGCTCAGCACCCCACCTCCTCGAAGGCAAGAAGGGTTGGCAGGGATTGGTGTCCACATGCATGACACACCCACCTGCCACTCAACCTGGTCCTGCTGATGGCAGGCCATTTGGCAAACACCACAAAAGAGCCACTACTCTCCAAAGCCATCCTCAAGGTAGGAGCATCCTTGAGAATTTGGATCTAATGCCAGCTTTCGCAAATAGAGCAAGAAGACGAGCCATCATCTTGCGAAAGCATCCATCTGGCAAGTTTCATTTAATTATCACGGGCAACTGTGGGATCAGGCTGAAAAGTAGGACATAAACAACAGTGGGCTCTTAGGAGAATGCTATTTTGCTGGAGACTGCAGGAGCCATTAAAACGGTGGGTCTCTCCAGACCCAAGAGTCATCTCCCTTTTCTCAGGGGACCCCACACTTCTCTCATCTTCAGATTCAACTCAAGAGTCATCTTCCTTTTCTCAGGGGACCCCACACTTCTCTCAAGCCAAGTGAGTAGGTCGCTATCTCCGTTCCTGGGGTCCTGAGGAGCACCCGATTTTGTTATTCAAGCTCATTCATGCTTTGCCTCCTCCATCAGACTCTCAATGGCCAGAGTGACATGTTAGACTAGCGACAGTGGACTGGTGGCAGCAAGAGCTGGTGGATGAATATGAGACTACCCAAGGGAACAAATGATTGATGTGACAAGGAGATAACTGGGAGAGGAGTCTTACTGAGGCTTTCCTGACCAGGAGACCTCGTCCCCTTATTCTCAAGACAGGGAAGCAAAAGACAGGAAATCTACAGGTATGCCTAGACACATGAAGTTAAAAAAAAATACTGACACTGACAATAAGTAGGGAAGAACACAAAGAGGGGGCAGAGATGGCAGGACTCAAACTTCTCAGGTTCATTAGGGATCTACTTATTTTGTCACTTGTCCTCGCTTGGGTCATCATGTCCTAAGATGGGTTTTTCTCAGGTTAGCGCAATGGAAGAAAGAATCCCTAAATGCTAAAAGGATACTTTATGACATTAATAGTGTTGACACTGGCTAGAAGGCATATGGATTGCTTCTACTTTATTCTTCCTACCTTTTTTTGTCATACAGTGAACATGGAGCTGAAAATGACTGTATAAAAACTTTCCATTAAAAAATTGGAACAGCGCAAACACAACCATCAATTATCCTTCGCTTTAGTGACATTTAGTGACAAGCTTTCTCTAGGATCCAAGCCTTCTAGCGTGACACCTGGTAGCAGTTACGTAATGACTGGACCAGGCCAGCAATGCTGTGGTCTGGCTGGACTACTTGTTCCAACGTTTGTTGATTAACTGAGTTGGTTTTGGTGGTGGTGTTTTGCTTTTTAAAGCTCCTCTCCCAGGTTGGTCATTGCCTGAGGCTAGTTGAATCCTTTTGCCCTATTGGGTCTCAGCAGGTCCTAAACTTTAGAAGTGCATTAGACTCTCTGAGAGAAGCTAAATAAAGATTCTTGCTCCAACCCCCAGCTTCCTCTGCAAGCTAAAGACCTGAGTCAGCACTTTGTGTGGTTCCTTTGCTGTTGTTTTGTTTTTTAAATAAAGCACCTTAAAGGACCCTCAACGGAGGCCAGGGCCAGAAGGGGTCAGGGCAGCAGCCCACGTGCGACAATCCAAAGGTGCACATGGGGACCAGTGTGTGAGTTCCTCCTACAATTTTGTTCCCTTAATCTTAGTCCCAGCCCTGTCCTCAATACTGGTGGTGTGACATCTCGTTCTGAAAAGGCTAAGGTACATTGGTCCAGCGTGGGCTGTCCATGGCAGGTTGTATTAGAATGTTTAATGCATAAAGAATGAGCTAGGTAGACCTGATTCCTAAAATGAAAATCTGAGCTTATCTGCATTTTATAAGTGGCTCAATGCACCATGTACGGCATTAAATATGCATTTCACTGCTAAAGATACATAACTCGTGCAATTCTGCAGGTTAAGTCAGAGCTGCAGCTTCTTAGACATTCTGAAATAAGTAGGCTACCAAATGACACATTCCCTAATTCCTCCCAAGTTGGGGTTTTTGATAAGCCTAAGAAGTGTCTAAGTTACATGTTTCTTGTGTAGGTTTTTAAAACCAGCCTTTTCTATTTGAACAGTATCGCAGACTTAAGCCATCTAGCGCCCCCAACAACGGCGATCAGCCTGTAGGCGGCCATTTGTTAATGAAATGTGAGAATTTGTTGCTCATGCAATTAAAATCCCAAACACTGGTTTACCCTGCAGATTGGTGATTTTGAAAAATATTCTTCTCACTACCATCAGGTCCATGTGGAAAGCAAGAACAAAATTAATTTTAAGAATGTGGTACATATATCAAGAGCTGGCAGCCAGCACTGGGAGGCTGCAGGCACACAGAAGGAAGCTGGGAGACTTGCCTTTCATTTGGTCTCCTGCAAGGAAGTGGCTCTGAGCAGAGATCTCTGGCCCTGCCCACCTTAACCAGCTCCCATGTGAATAGTTTGTCCACATTCTATAATCAGCCTGAGAGGGGACAGACTCGGGTCCCCAAATAATAAAGGACCAAATGGGTAGTGGTCAAAAGGATGGATTCCTGTTTTTATAACTGGGTTTGCTGGGACAGAATGGTGATGCAGTGGCCATGTTAACAATTTGTGGCCATTCTAGTTGGGTCTGGATAGAAGCTATAGTGAGTTCTGCCACAGTATTGTTAGCATGGGAGGGAATAGAGACCAGATCAAGCAGTAGCAAAATATCTGCAGCTGACCTTTTAAAAACAAGTTAAAGGAAATAGTATAGACACGTGTTACAGAGATCCTCAGAATAGATACTTTGGAAATATCTTTTGTCCCTTCATAGGGGTATCTAAAAGTGACAAATGGGTATTCTGGCTGTGTCTCATCTAGCCCAGGCTAACTTCAAATTTCCTAGGTAGCCAAGGATGACCTTGAATTCTAATCTTCCTGTCTCCCACCACATTCATTTACATTGGAGATCAAACCCAGGGCACCTCAGGCATGATAAGCAAGTTCTACAAACTGATCTACGTACACCATCAACCCCAAAATAGTCATTTTAAAACAGAAATTGGTTCGACAAACAAAAATAAAACCTTCAACTATGGTCTCCTATACCCATATATTTTAAACACAGAACCCATTTTAACAAAACACCACCTTAATGAAGTGGTATCCCCAGCTAAATAATGAGTTTTATTCTTTATTTTATTTTATTTAAAACTCTTTTGACCTTTTGAACTACTTAAATTTTTTTTCTGGATCCACTGGCTGCTCAAACCAAGTGGCCACATGGGAGCCCAGTTTTCTGAATCCCTGCTCTGAAAAGCCACCAGAAAGAACCCCTAGGAGCTGGGGAGCTGGCTCAATGGTAAAGCGCTTGCTGGACAAGAGCTAGGAAATGATAACTGAGGTTGGGAGCCCCAGCACCTACTGGGCAGCCCACTGGTAACCTCAGTACTTGGAGGCCAAGACAGGGCTTGCTGGCTCCCTAGGCTAGCTGAATCAGCAAGCTCAAGGTTCAAGGGAGAGACCTTGATTTAATAAATGTTCAACCTCTGGCCTCTACACACTGTCCACATGCATGTGCAAACACACGGGAACATGCATGGTGCCGCATACACAATTCAAACAAACATAGAACCCCTCCCAGTTTCAATATGGAATCCCCAAATAATGTCTCTACTTGGAAAAAGCCTCTTCAGCCAGGCTCAATGAGCTCAATTCATGGTTCCTCAGTGCTGAGTGGTCCAGATGTGAGCAGGGGACCCAAACACCCATCACGAAGCTATGCGGGCTGCCAAGACGCATAGGCACAGGTTGAAATGTCATTTTTCTCTTCTGCAAAGTAGGTAATTCATTTTGCCACATAATTCAGAGGATATTGACATAATGCCCACAGCAAAATTATGTACCTATTCTTGGATTAATTTAAATTCCCACTGAATTAGAGGCGACCCTGCATACATTTATAAACGAACAAGGCTAATGTGATGTAAAAACACACCTGGCTCAAATGAAAAGGAAATTTCCACACAGCAGAAGGTCCACAGTATAAAAGGACCATTCATGCAGCTGTCAGGAAGAGCCAGGGGGCATCGGCATCCAAGTTTACAGTCACACCCTGAACGCATTTCTCGGCTTTTCCACCATTTAATTAGGAAGAAACGGTTAGACCACCGGAGCCACATAAGCAATAAAGGGCCCAGGGGCCTAGGCAGGTGACTGCACTCTCTAAGAGGTTTGGCATTCACAGACACTCCCATGAGTGTCATGATTATCTCATCAGATATGAAGGAAAGGAATGGTGGTGGCACTGGACCAGAGAAAAATGTTTAGAAGTACATCTACTGCTGCCTTTTGTTCAGAAGAAAAGAGATTCAAGTTCTATGCTAATGGCTCGTTTCTGTATCTGTTTTCCTTCTAGTTCAACATCTATAGATAGCCCTTCTAGTACCTAAGAGAGTCTCTTTCTCTGAAGAGATTTTATGGTGTCACACAAGGGGCCGGTAAGACGGCTCAGGGAGTAAAGGCTCTGGTCCCCATGCCTGACACCCTGAGTTCAAGCCCAAGGATGGCATGGATGGATGTGTGTGAGTGCCAGGGAATGATGTTTAAAAATATATATATATATTTTAAACAAACATTTAAATTATTAGAATTAAATTTTTTACATAACTTTTTAAAACAACTGTTTAAAAGTCACATCAAAACATTACTCAAGCTGGGTTTAAGAGACAATAAAAACATGTTCAAGAACTGCCAGATCTCAAATAAATGTATGAAGTCTATGAATAGATTAATGTGAAAAGACCGGCAACTATTTTTAGATGGATTAACTACCATTCTAAAGACAACCTGAGAGCAATTCCTTAATTTCGCATGGTCCTGGGGACTGACAGTCTGTGGAAGACAGAAGAACATGAAACACAATGACAGATGGCGATTTCACAACTTCCACGCACTCGGGCAAGGTCATTCATTCAAGATTAAACAAGATGATTATAAACTCCTGACTGATTCCTTTTAAAACTCAGTCTCATCATTTTAGAGCCGTCATACTGTATAATGTCTCAAAACTGTATCAGACGTGGGCTCAAAGGAGTTATGAAAGACCCGTAGAAGGAGATACCACAGGGAATCTGTGCAAGACTGTCGCAGGGCTGGGAAAGACATTCTCAGGACATCTGTGCTCAGCATTGAAAAGCCAGGATATGAGCTAGCATAACCTCATTTGTGTTAAGATTTATTTATTTCATGTATATAAGTATTTTGCCTACATGTATGTATGTGTACCACGAAGTATGTGTCTGGACAGGGTCAGAAGACAGGGTCAGAAGACAGGGTCATAAGAGGGCAATTGATCCCCTGGAACTTGAGTCAAGGACTGTTGTGAGCCACCATGTGAGTGCTGGGAACCAAATCTGTATGCTCTGCAAGGGCATCCGGCTGATAGCCACATACAGATGGACAGACAGACAGAGGCAGAGAGACAGACACACACATACATGCATGAGCTAGAAGAAGATAATAAGAAATATTAACAATGAGAAACAGTGAAAACTGTTTTTGAAAACAAAACAAAAAAAAAACCTCTTAAATGGTAGCATAAAATTTGCTTTTCATTTTACTTCCTGATACATTTTCTGGGTTTACCAAACCTAACTTTTGAGGTAAGAAAAACTTGAATTTAAAAACATATAAGCAGATACATTCAACTACATTGTGGAACAGCCTGCATATAAATCACATGGCAAGCCCGTCTGCCAACAGCGAAGGTGGACCTGTCAAGCCAGCCATGTAGACCACTTCAGACCGCCTGCCAGCCATCTGGGTGGCCCACCTGGCTGGAATCTCAGGGTCCTTTACCAGTGAGAAAACAGGAAGTCCCTGCCCTCAGGGAAGACTCAGTTTGGAAGCCTGGATTCTGCCCTTGAAAGTTCCTCCTGGAACAAGACAGCAAAGTTACAAGTGACTACTACATTGCAGTCACCTTGGAAGGCCACAGCTTCGCAAAGCAAGTAAAGGGTCTGGACTTCCATGAAAGACCGCTCTAGTTACTGTTATTATTCTGTTTCAGAATCCCAGCTACTGACTGCAGGAGCAACACTCATAGCAGCACTAAAAGGCAAAAGCCTTTTAAAACAAAACCCCACAGAGAAAAGCATGTTGGTTCAAACAGCCACTTGTCTGGAAAATCTTACACCCTTTTTAATAGAAAGCAGGGATGCTGGAAATGCAACTCAGAGACAAGAGGGCCTCCAGAAGTCTTAGGCTTCGATTCCAGTATCCAAAATCTATCAATGAAGAGGAGGAAAGAGGAAGGAAGGCAGGGATAGACTATGTAGCTAAGGGGTGGGAGGCAATCTCCAGTTCTGCAAAGAGTTTTAGCTTTGCTCTCATTGTTCCATGAGGGGCCTTCTTCAAGGGCAGACTCACGCCAAGCCCCCAAATTGCACAGTCCCTTGAAGGCAGGCAGCCATTCTTGTCTTCACACACTGGTACAAAGACCCTGAGATTCCAGCCAGGTGGACAACCCAGATGGCTGGCAGGCGGTCTGAAGCCATCTCCATGGCTGGCTTGACAGGTCCACCTTCGCTGTTGGCAAATGGGCTTGCTTCTACCGAGCACGGCTCTAGCCATCTGTAACCGGATCTATTGATAACCCAAAACACATCGAAAGCAGTCTGGGCTTTGCAAGTACGGTCAAAGGGTAACTTTCTCATCACGGAGCTTCATTTCTGGTGATTTATTACTTTGGCTGATTTGGGCATACTTCAGTATCAATAAATAATCACGTGAGCACCAAGAAGGATGTTAATTATTTGATGCAGTGATTTAGAAATAATCCATTATTGAGCATTCCCTTAAATTGCCTCTGGCGCCCTGTTAGGGCCCTTACAGGAATGGAGTGAAGTAGTGGTGGCGCAGAGTCAGTGTGGTGTGGTCCAGAGTCAGTGTGGTGTGGTCCAGCCCTGTGGACTCCAGTGTAGCTTACCACCAGTCGGCTCTGTAGACTGCCCTGAGGGAGGTGAGCCCTTGCTGGCCCCTTGCCTGTGGACCTTAGTAGCCCTCTCCTCCATGGGTGATACTTGCCACTGAAGGAAACTTCTTAAGACTGAAGAGCTATCCATGACCCCGTTAGACCACATTTTTGGCTATCAGACGATGTTCAGAGGTCTGAACAATAACGAACATTATAGGAAGCATCGTTTTCTCCAACAACAATATAAGTAACTCCAAGACTCACAGGGATATTTGAGATTAAAAGTCAAAATAAATTTATAAAAAAAGATTTTGTTTTGCTGATCGCCCTTTGAAACCCACTAGAAAGTCTGTCCTTTATTCAAAAAGTACAGACTTGGAATGAGAGAAACAAATCCCAAAAGTCAAGTGAATGAGTTCAATTGAATGTCTGCATCTGGTCTTTCATTTCCTTCTCCTGGCAGACACCTCTGACCTGTGTGGTAACCGCCGCCAGAGGCTCCGGATAAGCAAGCCATGCAGTAATCCAGGGCGGTTTCTATCTATTAACTATTTCTCCCAGTACGAAAGGACAAGAGAAATGAGGCCTACCCACACAGAATTTTTCCCAATATCGAGAGGATTCTGGGAAAGAGTAGTATCTAATGGAGAAAGCACTTTGGAGTAAACTTTGGGCTTTTTACAATGATATGCTTCCCCCAAAGTTTCATTTGCAAGGGAAACACATCACCATTTTCCCCAAAGGGCATCAAACTTTTCAGAACCAAGAATTTGACTTTTACATACACCTTGGGTAAGCACTCCCAAGAGGACTTACAATAATGAAATTCAATGGGGGGAAAAAGTGTGACTTTATTTTGTGTTTATGATAACTCCAAGTCATATATATATATATCCGCCCCCCACACTAACTATACTGAAATCAACACGAGAAAATTTCAGAATAAATGGATTTCTCCAGAATTTCGACCACGACAAATCAAGGACTTGCATTAGCATTTCTTAGCACCGAATCTTATAAGCAATTATGCATCAGTGTCACTAAGTAGTCTGAATTCCTGTACTAACCCGGTGCATTTATTATCTTGACTTTTATTAATTCTAATTTTTGCAGAACATAATTCCTTTCCCCCTGGAGGCTAAGCTTATTTACAGAAGAAACCATGCATAGCATTAGCCATAACTGTCAGCGTTACTCTAGGATGTCAAAATGGACACCACTGATTCCCAGGGTCCCGATTTTAAAACAGCTTTGTTTGGTTGTTTGTTGGTTTCAAATACAGCTCAGGCTGGTGCCAACTCGCTGCAGAGCTCAGGATGACCTTGAACTTTTGACCCTCCCGCCTTGTGCTTAGGCTTGGTTTTATGCAATACTAGGGGCTGGAGCACAATAGAGAAGTGTTTTACCAATTGAACAACATCCCTAGCCCCTGATTTTAGCTTTTGATTTTAAGTCCACTGAAAAAACTAAAAAAGAAAGAAACCTAACCCATAATACTGTCAAGTATAACAGCAATTGTGACAGGCCTCATAAGAGGTGGACAGTTTGAACTACTGTGTTCACCGTCAAAGCCATTTGTAAATCCAATGTGCCTTCTGAGTGAAATGAATGGCTTCTGTCAACCTAGCATTTGCAAGAAAGTGACTGAATGAAAAGGCTTCCTGAAGAGTTTAACCTGGGAGAGCAGAGCCCGGTGCACCGACCTCCACACACCCAGAGTGATGAAATGGGGCAGGGCGAGGTGCTTGCTGGAGAGCCCAGCCCTAGACAAGAATTCTCCTGACAGGGGGGTGGTGGATCATGTTGGAAGTCAGTGGTGTTCCCCAGCAGACCTGACTGGAAATGACCCTGCCTGGTGGGGCCCGGCAGCGTCATAAATCAAACGACAGCAATTCTGCCACCAGAGAGAGAAAGAATCCTACTGGATTCTTACAGTCATGCCCAAGTGGCAGATGATAACCCTGGGAAAGGAGGGGAAAGAGTCACCTATCTAAATGCCCCTCTGGTCGAGAGGCCCAGGCAAAAAGATAACGGGGTGAGCTTCTCGATGGGTTCCATGGAACAAGCTCCCCTATGATCTGCTGCCTCTGATCCACAGAGGGAAAGCACAGGAATACACAAGTGGCATTTGGAAGGAGCGACCTGGAAGAATGTTTCTCATACCCGTGAAGCCTGGCGAAGCCTTATCCGATGTCCACCTGTTTCTTTATTTTGCTTCTCTATTAACTGGCTCTTACTGTATTTTCTGGAGTATTGATCAGCAATGGATTGCAGGGCTTGGAGCAGGTAGGTGAGAGGCGCCCAGTACACCCAGAATCAAGGTCTGCATGAACAATTTCTACATTATGCTTGCAAAGATACTCATTTACCTACTGTCGTCTCTTAAATTAGTTGAATATTAAGGTTTCCAGAAGTAGGTAATTTTGCCCATGTGTAATATATTAAGCTCCCTTGATTAACATCTGAATTAATCTAGAAATATTTGAATTGAGGGCCAATGAGATACCAAATAATCAAAACTGTTCTGAGGAACAGAAATATTAATTAACATTTCCTTTGGAAAGGAGGAGCTCTGGGGTCCAGGGTTTGGGATCGTTCACCCCACCCCACACACCGTTCCCCTTCAAGGAGGCAGAGCAGTCAACAGGGATTCTGGAAAGGTCAGTAACATATCACGTAACTCTCTAGATGGCAAGAAAAAGCAGTCCAGAGCAGAGCTTTGCTAGCTGCCTCCCTTCTTCAATAACAAATGGATCTGACCCCACCCAACCTGCTATCAAGAAAGGCGGGGCCAAACGGAATGAATAAATACATGTGAAACCACAGCAGTAAGCTGTTCCAGGGCGGGAAGAAGCTCCCCTCGTGTGGTGGCATTTCACTTGTATTTTAATAAATAAATAAACAAACAAACAAACAAACTTGCCTGAGGATCAGAAAAGTAAAACAGCTACCCTGGGCAGCCTTATAGACCAGGCATCAATAACACACACCTTTAATCCCAATTAAATTGCCACACCAGCATGCCATAGCAACCAGACAGCAATGGTGCACGCCTCTAATCCCAGCCCTAGAGAGGATTATAAAACAGGAGGAGACTGCTCTTGGTCCATCTCATTCTGAGACTCTTGGAGGCGGGATCACCATTTCAGACTGAGGTAGAGGTAAGAGCCAGTGGCTGGCTATTTTGCTTTTCTGACCCTCAGGTTGAACCCCCCAACTTCTCCCTCTGAATTTTTATTAATCGTGCTTCACCCTTGCTGTGCCCCCCTCAGTCTACCCTACCCTCCCACCACCATCTACAACCACTGAGGGTTGTGTACTAGCTTCCGGCTTCAGTTCTCTACTTCCTGGTTAGTCATAAGGTGAACAAGTTAAGCTGCAAGCTCCTACTGCCACAGACCTAACCCCAGAGCCATGCCCTCCCTGTCCCCACAAGCATGAACCCCAAATCCCCTTCCCTCAAGCTGCTCTTCTCCAGCTGGATGATAATTCTTAACAACAGTCACATGTTTACTGGGCCACCTTCTGGAACACTCAGGTAGGTATAATTCTTCCTTGAGAAGAAACCCTTCACTGAGCAGAAGCTACAGCAAGGGTTGACTCCTTTCGACTTGGCCTCCACCTCCGCTTAGATATTCTCTAAGAAGCACAGTAGTGCAGGACTTTGGTGTTGAGTTCCCATGATGACAGGCAGTTGCCCCCCCACCAAACCACTTGCGGTCTGCTCCCTTGGTACTCCTAAAATACTCAGGATGACCCATCGAGCTGGGTCAATATCGCATTGATCTTAGTGGGCGAACAATCTAAACATAAATGGTATATCACAGCCTGAAGAGAGAACGCTCTGGGAAGAAAAAATTCATATCAGGGCTTAACAGTACCTCTCCCCCACCCAGCGGCAAATCCCAGCTCCCATTCAACATCTGGCTCTCCAGCTAAACAATCAATAATAATACACTTTCTCTTCACCCCTAATGTCAGCCTCCCCAGGCTCCTCTGTTTACTTCAGAGGCGGCCTTCAGAAACTCACACCGCTTCTGCAAGGTCGTGTGGCCAGTGAAATGTAGGACAGGGAATCGGCTTCTCTTCCAACCACCAAACCACGAGGTCTTTGTTAAGGTCAAAATTATCATGAAACATTATTTACATAGCACACAAGAAACGCAGCTTGGCAGCTGTTATACACACGAGCTGCTGCGTGCAATAGCACCAAATAAAAAGATAAGGAGTCCTGCAATTTACTTACTGTTCACATAAACGTTAAATGTCACGGAAGCGCTGACATCAGAGTTGGACACCAGGAAGGTGTAAGTGCCTCCTTCTGTGCCTTTTAATCTGGTCAGATGAAGTTCGCTGGCGTACCTGCAAACGAAGGACAATCAATCAGCCCCCTGTGGACAGTCTGTCCTAAAATACAAGTCTCTGGTGCTGTTTCTACTTGGAAAGAGATGCCTATTGGGGGAAAAATATCAATGAGTCATTGGATTCACACTGACATGCACATCACTGCTTTTGGGACAAAAACCTGTGTGTGAAGACACAGTAATAGGCTAGCCAAGCCTTTGCCTACCTGCCCTGGGCTACCCTCCCGACCACTTCCTATTCTGCACACTGTAGAGTACCTTGAACTCTTGTCCCAGCTCAATAGTCTGCACACACCCTCTATCTTCACATCAATTCCTCAGGCCCTTGGGATCCACGTAATCACAACCTCCTCCCCCCATTGTCACCCTGCCTTGCTTCTGTCAATAACAAACGCTCTGTTCCTTTGACTCCCAGGGTTGCCGGCAATATTTGTTATTCAAGTGTCTACTGCTCTACTCAGGGCCCTACAAGATGGCTGTGAAGATGGGACACTGTATAACCCATGAGCTGGTGTGAGCTCTAGATGGACGGATCAGCTGTGCAAGACCATGGCCAGCTACCCTGCGTGGTGCCCTTGCTCTATCTTTCCACCACTCAGTAGACAAACTGCCACTAGATCAAACTTCCTAATCTCAACCTCGTGTGTAGGTGCCCCTCTCTGCCCTGTGCCTCTCTCCGGGCCTATTTCCATGCCCCCTTGGACCACTGTTATGGGATGCAGTTCAGCATACCTCACATCTGTACCCTTCACCCAAGGGTCCCTTTGAACAGCCAGGTACAGCAGCTCAGTGCAGAGTTCCCTAAGGTCCTTCCTCAGCAGCTTTCCTGTTCCCTCAGCTTTCCCTCTGCAGAAATCCCACGCCACTGAACTCCTGTCTCAGGCTCGGCTTCTAGGGAACTGGGCCTGTGGCAATTCCTTTTTAAACAAAGGCATGCAAGGTCCCAATGTAAGTGCCCCTCACCTCAGCCAGGCCTCTCCTACTGGGCAGGCACCAACTGGGCCATTCCTTCCCCAACTCCTCTCCTGCTTGGTACTCCCCAACTCCACCCTCTTCAGCCCAACCAGCAAGAGTCCAGGCTAGCCTATCCATTCTCACTTCTGTTCACCCAACAGGCAGCAGCTCCGGAGTGAAATAACAAACCCCACCCAGCCCCTTCCTAGTCATTTGACCATGGTCACCTCGGTTCACCCTTCTGGGCTTTGGTCTCCTCATGCACAAAAATGGGGGATTAAGAGTGCTCCGGAGCCAGTGAGAAGAGTGGGTGAAGACGCATCCAACACGAGCACCTGAGTTTGATCCCGGGAACACATGAAAAAGGCAGAAGGCGAGAACTGACTCCTAAGGGCCTCTGAGCTTCACGCGTGCTGTGGGACGCTCTAGGGGTGCATCATGCCACTCGCTGTGTCGTTGACACAGCTACACAATAACAAACTCCACTTAAAAAAAAAATTAAGTGTCCTTCTAAGATTTATGCTGAGACAGGTCAGGCAAAAATGACAGAAACAAATGAAAGCACACAAGGTATAGTTACTGCTACTATTGGAACTATAATGTTTCAAAGATCTAATAAGAGATCTGATAGCAAAGAAAAGCAACTGATCACCTGGCCCAAAGCTTAATAATTCATAGTTATCAATAGTTACCCTCAGAGTTTTAATAAAGTAGTGACTATTCTATCTTCCCTTTCTTCCTAAGGAGAATTCTTGTGTCCTGAAGATGTGACAGTCATTGCTTTGGGTGACCCTTAGAAACTAAGAGAAACGTAACCCCCGCTTTCCAAACGAGAAACTGAGTCGGCATGCATACACCTGCGTGCAGTGAACATTCTAACCCACGCCAAAATGGAATCCTCAGGCCGAGGACACGAGTGGCCGGGTCACCAGGACCTGGGAAGGCAGCCGAGAAGGCCGGGTCACCAGAACCTGGGAAGGCAGCCGAGAGAGAAGGACTCGAGTCCCTTTCTTACCTGATGTTACTTTTATTATCAGACTTGAGATAATCCTCCCACTTGTTAGGGGAGGTCCTGTTCATATATATCCATTGCTGATGTTCAGGTTTGGGGTAGGCCTCATATTCAACCACCAAATCCACATTTTCGCCGTCGTTTACAAATACCGTAGTATTCTTCACGGGGAAGATGTTGATGAATCCTTTATCTGATTGTGACAGAATAAGACAGCCATCAGTATTCACAACTGACAAGGGACACACGCCACCTTAGGATTACAAAAGTGATGATGACTCCCAGTGTTGATGAGCAGAAGCCAGGGAGAAGATAAGCCCGCCTCTGCCCTCCTCCTGCTCTTCACTCCGCCCTTGGGTGAGAAGAGGCACACACCCAAGTCCCCGCCTTGTATCATGCATCACTAGCAATTCCCTAAAAGGTCCTCTCCAGCCACTGTCTCCCACACTTGGGAGGTTCAAGGCCAGGGGGTTTTACTAAAATAACCCCCATCTAGACCTGGAATAATTACAAACGTAGCAAGAAAGTACCACCACCGAGTGAAGGCTAGTCCGAGCTCTAATGTGTGATGAAAATGATACAGAAAACATCATTGTGTATCTGAAGAGAAGGATCCGGCCATCAGTCAGACACCGTTTTAACACGAAAACCGGACTCTTGCTTCTTAGGGGGGAATAGTGGAGGGTGGCTTTGGAAGCAACTAAAGGAGAATATTGTGAAGGGCAAATTTGAATTAAGGAAAGAGGACATTAAACTACAGCTATGGGGGGAAGAATGTTTAGCTAAACCGGTAATTAAAATATGGAGAGCACTTTCCATTTATTAAAAATAGCAAAACTAATTTAAAATAAACCCAAGAATCTCAAGTGTGTTCAAAGAAGCGCAGAGAACCACACACGACAAACTGGCACGCTTCTTCTCAGAACCCGTGAGCGATCGAGATTTTCTTTTTTTAAATTATCTATTTTTAAGTCTAAATCCTATAATTTCCATTTGAGGACTCTTCTTAAAATGGGTTAGAGATGCATGAAGTGCTATTTGTACAGGTTACAATAACTCTCGAAATGACAGAATGTTGGTGAAGTAAATAATACAGCCTTCGAAATGGCCACATAACAATCCAAGAGCCAGTCTGAAAAGGAGCAATAAACTAATTGCCCAGTTTTATTTTTTTATAGCCACCATTTAGGGGATGCTCACTATGTGCCAAGAACTGCCCCAGGCACTTTAGCACACATTTTATTTAATAATTATGACATTATGTCATTCTGGAACATAGAGCTGCAGCCTCTAATTTATAGATGAAAAGCAGGTTATGGGTTTTCTCTGCATGCATGTATGTTGTGTTTGGTGTCTGGGGGTATGGTACATGCACATAAATAGCAGAAATGCCTGTCAGGCTAGAACAGCACGCCAGGCGCCTCCCTCACCACGGGCCAACCTGATGCCTTCAGACAAGGTCTCCCACTCTGTCAGAGACCCACCATTTCAGCGAGAATGGCTGGCAGGGGAGCTCTCAGGACTTGCCCAGCTCTGTCCCCCGATAGGGGGCTACAGTCATGCAAGCCATGTTTGGTTGTTTTTATGTAGGTGCTGAGGATTTGAATTCCACTTCCTGAGGTTTGCAGACTGAGTGCTCTTATCCACTAAGTCATTTTCCCAGCTCCAGGTTAGCGACGGAGAGATAACTCTAATTTACAGGTAATGCTTGTTATCTCTAATTTAGAGGTGAAATTGATGATTTCGATTTGGATCCAAAAACATAAAGCAAAGTCTAGCTTCGAACACAGGTCTAAGAGAAGCCAAGAATGGCCTCTTTTTTTAGAGTCTCTATACATGTTAAGTGAGAGAGAATAAGAACATGAATAAAACTGTATGTATAATGAATAATGAAAACCCATATACAAAAACAAGCAAAATACTCAAATCTTTAAAATCAGCTACATCAAGTTAAAGTTTAAATTTTATTCTATTTCATTTTCAAATGCTTAAAATTAATTGTAAACTTTCACTTACTTTGCATTATCTGCATATATACAAGAGACTGTCACTGCAGTTGGGTTTTTTCCCCCCTTTTTTGGCTTTTTGAGAGTCATTACAGTTTTTAATGCTCGCTGGTTGCCTATAGGTTCAGAGTAAAAAACTGGTTTGTTCCAGTGTCCTCTGGCTACTGAACCAATTCGAAAAGGATTATTTTCAGGGTGGAATGAAAAAAAAAATCTTCCAAAATAAAAAAAAAAAAACTGGAGTTGGAGCTGGTCCTGTCCTAACATCAGAATCACGAACAACATAAACCCTGCCACTCTTTAAGACAAAGCAGGGGTTTTTATTGTTTGCTAGATCTTGCTATATTAAAAGAAGAAACGTTGCACGCCAAGGTCATACATCCAGATACTGCACAATGAAAAACATATCATAGTTACCATAAAGCAAATATGTAAGTGGTCCTAGGTTTTCTATAATCTCCTTTGCTCAATATTGGTGTTATGATTAAGGCTATTCCTCCCACCGGCCCATAAGTTAAAGGCTTAGTTGCTAGCAAAAAGGCTTGTTGGAAGTGACTGGATCATGAGGGGTCTAAATTCATCAGTGGGTATCCATTGGTAACTCTGCTGCTGAATGGAACAGGAAGGGGTCTGTTTGAAGCAAACGGGGTCATTATGGGTATGTCTCTGAAGAGTCTGTCTTGTGCCTGGTCCTTTGTGAGCATCTCTCTGCCTCTCTTCCGCCTCCTGCTCCCACCACGATGCTCCAGACTTGCCTCAAGTCTCCAGAAGGAATCATGAGCAATAGAATCTTCCCTCCTTTGAACTGCTTGTGTTGGGTGTTTTGCTATACTAACAAAGGCTGACTTAACACAGTAGGATTATGTTCTGTGGTGGAACGAAGCTTTACATTTCTATAACGTAAGAATTATTAAGACTCTACCTTAGGTACTATAACATAAACAGAGACTAAACAAACTGCTACATTCAGTCGTTTTTCAAGTACCCCTTTATTAAGGAATTGGTGGCACATTAACTTCCAATCAGGCTCAAACGCTATGTCTGACACTCCCATAAAAATCTCCCTCTCCTCATCTCCAATGCTGTGGGAGCTGGAGATTGCAGAGAAAAACGGGAGGGCATTAGACAGCCAGTGGCAGAGCCCCTAACCCAAACCCAGGCCCGATTCCATCCGCTCTTGCCACAAAAAAACGGCCAAAGGGTACTGTGGGAGATGGTGGGTGTACTCATTTGCTCTGCGATCATAAACATTTTATGATCTAGATGCAGCCCTGCAACATGAGTCGTGGGCCTTCACTGTACACAATTCTAAATATTAAAGAATAAAAATAAAAGTCAGCAGGATCCCACAGTCTTACTCTAACGCCCATCCCAGGTTGGATCGGAACCCCCTCACTGTCCTTTCCTGTTCCTATCCCACCATGACCGGCTCCTAACCCACGGTAAAACCAGCTTCGGATTTCACAGCCACGGGGCTGGCTTTCCAGTCACACACTTCCAATTCTTGGAAACTGATGAATGGATTTTTAAAATCCGATTACATACTACAATATGCTCAAAACATCCTTCCTAATTGCTTTCTGGAGCTGAAGAGGATATATCAACATGCTCCCTAATCAACTTAGCAAATTAGTGCTTATGGAGTTTAATATTTTAAAAGCATAGCCCTCTATTCAAATTAATAAATGGCTCACGATCACATTTGGGGACAGAGGAGCACACTTTCTGTGTGATGACTCTATAATTACAAGCGGAGAATCTTCTCTGTGTTCATCTGTTGAGAGACTTCCCATTAGAAATTTGGGCAGAAAACACCAAATTTTTATGACATAACTAAAGGGGGTTAAAAAAAAAACACACAGAGCTCTGTTCCATAAACTGCTGAAATCTGGGGTGGGGAAAAAAGAGAGAAGAAAACAAACAGTACTTTGATTTATCACTGCTTACGAAGATAAGTTTCACCGTGCTACATGTGGGCTATCAAAAGGCAAGTAGCAAGAAAATGGTTGCATTAAAAAGGTATGAATATATATAACTTTGCAATTCAATTACATTAAAGATGGACAATGAAAAAAACACATAGGAACCAAAGAATGAATGAAAAAAAAAGAAAGAAGACACCTATGAATAAAATAATTTTGAGACAATTATTACTGGTCTGGGTAAAACAAAAAATAACAAGGAACCCACTATGTGCTGCCTCTCTTTAAGAGCAGCTGCCTGGGGGAATAAACACTTGTGGAATGTCTAGCCTTGGGAAGACCAAAGCTAACCCTACTCTACAGAGCAGATGTGGAGACTGGGGCAGAGCGAGGACCTGCTCTAAGCAATGCTCACCAGGACCAATCCCGCCTTCCTGAAGGCCTCAGCGATGAAATTTCAAGCTACAGTGAGCAGGGAGGGAGAAGAGCAAAAAAGGCTGGAGAAGCCCAATGACTAAAGCCGACAACCGGCAAAAAACAAAGTATGGAAGACAGAGAACTCCTCCAGGCTCTATGCATCTTTGATGCCTGACAAAGAACATCTATGGTCATTTCCAGGCTCATATCCCCCAGCAAAGGCTACAGTGTGGGGGCAAAGTCAGGGTGTGCTCTGCTTGCTGGGGGAGAGGAAGGTGGGAGCACAGAATGAACTCCAGGGGCTGTTCTCCATTGTCTTTTGGGGCCAACTGGTAGGATATGGTTTGGTGTTCTTCTGGCAAGAGGCTCCAGGGATAACATTCACTCATTCATTCATTCGGCGATAATACATTCTACGAATCGGTTCTTAGAATCCCATTTGCATAAAAAGGAAACTATCTAGCAGTTTCTCCTCTCACTATTGCCGGTAATTTATACATTCCCATAGAGATATTTACCTACTACTTTCAAGGTTGTTGTGACATTTGCGGATCCAAAAGTATTATTGGCATAACACATGAAGACTCCAGAATCGTTAACTCTTGCCGAGCTGATAGTCAGTGTCTCCTGGCGTTCATAATCGAAGTCACCCCGATGCCAGCTACTCTGTTTCACCTGCGCTTTAGCCTGCGGTTTTCAGAAAGGGAGGGGGGAAAATCAAAGATTACCATATAATTTATATTCAAGATCTTTCCTAAATTAAAAATAGCAGCAATTAACTTCTCCATATTAGCATTCATTATACACTACTGAGGAGGAATAATAAGGCGTCGTGACAAGCCTGTCACTAGAACCCTTCATATCACAGGATTATATTGAAAGATAGTCATTATGAATGATTGGGGGAAAATGAGAAAAATTCATTCCAAGTTCTCCGTCGTATTAGATTTTTAGTTGTCCCCACGGAAGAACTATTACAGAATACTGATGTTTCATAATGAGTCAGCACACTTGCATCATAGGAACATTTCTGACCCTACCCCCTTGAAGGCAGGATCTCCATGTAGCAGCCCAAAATAGCCCAGGGTAGCTTCTAACTCCCTATGTAGCCAAGAATGACCTAGAACCTCTGCTTGAGCGTTGGCATCACTGGCCTACTCCGCCTGGGGTCACTGGCCTATGCCACCATCAGGCAGTTTCTGCTGCGCTATGCACTGAGCCCAGGGCTTCACACGCATGCGTGCTAGGCAAGCAGGCTTCCGCTGAGCTCCATCTCGAGTCCCTCCTGTTACCTTTTCATGTGTGCATCTAGGGACCAAAAGGAAACATATAATCTCTGTATTAACATTTAGTCTCTTCCAAACTAAAATGAGAGTCACAATACGTACAGCTGACTTGGAGGTTCACCACAGTTAATCAACCCTGTCACATTTTCTGAACTACAGAAGGGACGGGGCACATGACACATACAAGACCACATCACAAAGCATTTGAGCAGGCTGACCAGAAAGGACCATGGCTCTGCCCTTGTGACATAGCTCTTGTGATCTGGCTACAGACCACACATGGAGAGATGCTTGCATGGGAAGTACCACAGGCAGCCAGTGCTAGGCTGCATTTGCTGCCATGCGCACAATGTGTGTTGCTGTTATAATGGGAAAACAGCCACTAAAGAACACAAGCAAGGAGGAGCTGCTACTGGGCGGCCAGTGCTTGTAATGGGAACGATGCTAGAAAGGAGCTTGGCAGGACCCGCAGGTCCTCAGATCATCTGTGTCTAAGGAACAAGACAGAAGTTCCAGGATGTGACTGCCATTACACTTGAAACAACATGAATTTCCATCAGGTGGATGTCACAGTGAAGACTATGACTGTTTAGGAAATGAGAGAAATTTTTTTTATTACTTAGCACAGGAGGGGGCAGGGCAGCTCACCTCTGTAGAGCCAACATTTAGCAGCTGAGACAGGCCAACGGCCACAGATTCAAGGCCAGCGTGGGCTACAATAGTGAGAAGCTATCACAAACAAGCATCAATCTTACAACTGCAACCAAGTGAAAAGGCACAGACAATGGGAAAAGACAAGAGAAACAAACATGGCAAACACACAGGCTACCTGGCCACTTGTGACCATGGAACACGCACTCCAAATGTGGTGGCTGTGAGACCATATACAAGATATGCCAGATTCTGGCTACTTAGAATTAGCTAAGATGCAGAATACATTAATAACCTTTATGGTAATTTTAGTAAGAAATGATGGTATTTCTTATTTCTGAGTCAAATATGACATTAAAACCACTTACTTTTGGAATGTGTCTACTGGAAAGTTTTAAATAGGCTGTGAAGGTCACATTAGATTTCCATTATATATACAGCATTGCTAGCGACAAACACAGACAATGCCTTTCTTTTTTCCTCGTATAATTATAGTTTAAGAACTGTTATTTAGGAATGGAGACCAAAGGCCTTACACAGGCAAGGCAAGCGCTCTGCTACAGAGCTGACACCCAGCCCACGAGGTTTGGAATCCCATGACATTAAAATAAGCATGCATAAAAGTTGATGGCCTGAGGATTAATAAAAGAGAATCTATGTGGCCATTAATTGGCTGTGAGCTCTTGATCAAGTCAAAGACACAGCTGGCCTCGGCCTCTGTTTCCAAAAGGTGTGAGCTAACAATAGTGCTTCAAACGCTGTTCCCATACAGACAGCTGCAGGTTTCAGGCCACTACTTCTAGGTGTTTATAAGTGTAAGGAAGCTGTCATTCTCCCACATAGGATCACTATCCAAACAAAATGAACCACCCTCATGATGGCCTTCAGGCCACTCTTTCTGAATTCTCTCCAAAGCCACAGTGACACCGAGCAGATGGGACACCACTCCCTTTTAGGGTCAGAGAGTTCCCAAAAGGGCGCTCAGCACAAACTCTGAGATGGATGGTCAGGGCAGAACAAAACAGCTTGGTCAAAAATGGCGTCCTAGCAACACCTCAAGTCAAAGACCACAACTTAGCAACCACCAAGCTCAGAAGTAAGAGCGAATAGAAACGTTAGCGTTTGGAAAGCACTAGGAAAGCCAGCCGAGATCAACAGCCACCACAGAAACCCCGAGACGTACGCTTGAGCAAATAATCACAGCCAATCATAGGATCGCATTGTGGCTTCCATTTCTCATGAGTGAAACTTCCTCTAAATGGTCAGGAGCAAATATTATGGATTTTTTAAATAATCTGATAGTGCTAACAGCATTCCAAATTATGCCAAAGGATCAATAAAAGATTCCTGGTGAACCCTGGCCGAGAGCCAAGAGCCCCATCTGCAAGTCACACATTGCATGCTGTCTGTGCATGATTTGCTTTGCTTTAACCCTTGGAGGCACACACTGGGCGCTCCCCGAAGAGTCCTGAACACTAAAGAATTAGCTAGCATCGCCAGAGGGTTAATTGGGAATGGCATGAGGGCTCCTGGGAAATGTGGTTCAGAGCAAAACCACCTGGGGCAATTGAATTTCTCATCTTAACAGGGCTAATTTCCAAATAGACATACACACACACACAGCCTAAATTGATCTCTCATCTGAAATCAAGAATTTATAGAAAGCCAATTAATATGGGATTGCGCTCTGTAAGGTTAGCCCAAAATCCATATAGAAGCTATGATTTTTATTACATTAGATGGTCTAAAAACTAAACCTTGCTTCTCTGAGTCATTGGTTTAAAAGAATGAGTCTCCAGTACAATCCATTCTCCAGGCCAGGGGCAGGCTTCATAGACGGAGCAAGTTATCACCCATCAAGGTCTGGACAAATACCAGCATTGTGTGGATCACCATGGTTATGCGTTTTGCACAAAACTCTTTATGCAAGCATGAAATTGTCAACGTTGAACATTGGCCAAGAGGAGGAGGAAGAGGAGGAATGAAATGTATTTTTTTTTTCATTTCACATTCCCATATGTGAATGGGCTAGGGAATCATCTACTAAAATTAATTAAAAATAGAAGGAAACTCAGTCAATGGGAATTTTAATTCAAAATGTTAGGAAAATTAAGCACTTCAAAAGCCTTGTTGTTGAGTTATTTCAGAAAAAAAAAAGAAATCTCCAAATAAAACTGTCTAAAATTGTAATGACAATGCCCTTGCCTACCTAGCAGGCATAATGCCTCTGGGTTCAAGTCTCAGCACTGAAGGAAAGAGAGATGGAGAAGTGGAGTATCTGGCTAGAATTTATTTAAGATAGACAAATTTGCCCAACAGAGCGAATCTGACATGCAGTAGGCATTCAATATGAATTTGTCAACTGAATGAGAACATAAGCACGTCCAAACGTTTCACGTTCACGACAACCGTTTTATTAATAGCAGCTAAAACAAACAGAAAACCATTAGCAACTTAATCTCAGGTAACCAGGCTCAAAGGGGGAGTTCAAGCTGCGTGAAGGGAGAACCCCATCCCTGGCCACTCTTCAGGGCTCAGAAGAGCTTTGTGGGCCCCATATCACACCATTTATTCTGGAAAAGGACAGAGGGTTGCTGGCAATGCTTGCTATCATCTGGCCTAAGCAGGTTATACAGTGATTCATTTGCTTTGTTTCTGAATTTCCTTACTAAAGTTTAAAAAAGGAAAGAAAGAAAAGGAAAGTATTAAGCAATAACCTGAGGCTAGTGTCCACTTCTTTTCTCAAAATATAGTGAGAATATGGCAGGTAGTTCCCACTAATAATAAAAATGCATATGTTGTAATATATACAGGCAAACAGCAAGCGAACACACTCTCGGCAAGTTGCTAACAGCCATGTGGTATCCGCCAGTAGAATCATCTGCAAGCAGGTTTGTAGAGAACACAATCTCCCACACAGGGACAGCCACAAGCCACTAGGAATAAGCAAAGCTCCTTACCTGCGTGTTCCCCTTTATCCACATGGAGCCCACGGAACTAGACACATCCTTTATGGTGCATGTCACCGTAAATTTGTCCCCTTCCCTAAGGAGATGGCTTGTTTCGGGCACAGATACAACTGGGATGGCTTTGATGGCTGAATCAGAAAAAAAAATATCTGCCTGAAGTCAGTGGTTCCAACACAGCACGAATTTTAACCTCTCTTAGTTCAATGGTCATTTTTTAAAAAGTATTTTAGGGGTGTGTGTGTGTGTGTGTGTGTGTGTGTGTGTGTGTGTGTATGTGTCTAAGTGTATGCCATTTGTGGGTGTCTGGGAAAGCCAAAAGGAGGGTGTAGGCACCCTGGAGCTGGAGATACAGACAGGTGTAAGCCACTCAAGATCAGTGTTGGGATCTGAATTGATCTTTTGGAGAAGTAGCAGACACTTTTAATTCCTGAGCAACCTCTCTAGGCCCAAACTTGCTTTTCCTTAACTGTGGATACCTTTCATTATATCATTAAATAAAATACAAAACACAATACATGCTAACCTATGTGTATTGCTTGCACATCTAAATACACTACCAGTTATATCATTTATCCCAGACGTATAGCCATTCATGCTAAGTGAAAAACACAGGAGTGTCCACTAGATCATAGATACCACTGGCTTTTCCAGCCAGGTAGAAGATGCTAGCATAGTGAAGCAGGGTTAATCTCTACCTGGGACACACTGGGTGACTTCTTGAGGACCTCGCCTACAGCTAAGAATAGGCTCTTAGCCAGTGGGTACCTTTCCTATGTATTATACAATCACACCTTGCTTATTTCTAAAAACTTCAGGTTTTAAATAATTAAAACTTCCTTCATTTTAATGAATACAGCTTTTCAAAAGTGGACTAAAAATTCTCCTCATAGGTTGAATCCCAAAGTGATACTGATTTAAATAACTTCAAATATAAAGCCTTCCTCATCTTTCGGCTACTGAGAGGCTCGATGTGACCCCACAGTAGTTAAGGTCCACAGGCCGTGGGCAATTTCTTTCTCAGAGCTTGAATGGCTTGGGAATGCATTAGAACCAATCAGCTAAAGAAATAATAATCAAGTCACTTGTCCACAGCAAATTAAAGAATAAACCCCTTGTTGACTAATCTTCTCAAATCAAATCTTCCCATTGAGCAGAAACACTGGTGGCAAGGATGCTGTCACTTTGGGATGCCCTAAACCAGCAAGTTTAGCGTCCATCTCAGCCAGCAGCAGCCATGGGCCTGTCGCCCTACAGGAATTCACAAATGGCATTACTTTGGAAGCTGGTAATCTTACTATCGCAGCTTGTGTTCTGATGCCCTAGGCTAAGAAAGAGGGCAGTGAGAAGCCGGCGCCGGGAACAGGGTCTCCATCTCCCACGAGCTGTAAGACACAACCATACCTGCTCTCACTTTCAGGATGAACTTGTCCGACAACACCCATTTGCCTCCCCGCTGGGCAGCACAGCGGAGACACAGCCGGTGGTAGGCACGCTTCACGTTTTTGATGGTGATGCCAGCCTTGGGGTTTGGGACGAATGTCAGGTCCTTGGGGAGAGTTTTCCCATCACACTCCCTGAGGGAGTAACTGGACACCTGCGGGTCTGTCAGAGGGCAGCGGACCAGTGTGTCATTGTCTTCTTTCCCATACAAGGGAGGGTCAACCAGGAAAAGTATGGCAGGATCTGTGAAGCAGAACAAAAAGTCAGCATGCTGCGTGGCTGGACGTGGACACTGTTTCTGTTTGTTTCGACAGGGTCTTACTATACTGGCCTGAAACTCGAATGTAGACCAGGATGGCTTTGAACTCAAAAAGAGATCCACCTGCCTCAGCTGGGATTAAAGGTGTACACCACCACATGAAAACATTTTTAAGACTTAAAGCATTACAAGCTTGCATAACACAATGGCTTTCCATTTTTCTAAATTTGAATTTACAAGTACGTGCATGCAGACTGAAGGCTCGAAAGGGGTGTCAGATCTCCTAGAGCTGGAGTTATACGTGGTTGTGAGCTGCCCTGTGTGGGTGCTGGGAACCAAACTGGGTTCCCAGTAAAAGCAGCGTGTGCCCCTCAAGGAGGTGCTTCCTCTCCAGCGTCCAACACACTGGCCTTTTGTGTGAGCACCAAGGATCTAACGCAGGCCCTCAAGCTTGTGTAGAGAGCACTCATTGCACTAAGCAAGCATCCCAGCCCCCTGAAGCTGTCTTAAAATTATCCTCTCCACCTGGAAATCAAATGCTACAAACACACAAACGGAATCTGTTGCCACTGAAATACACGCGTTTACCGTTTAATTAAGGAAAAGAAAAAAAAATCAAACCTTCATGACCAGACTACGATCAGAAGCCACAGCTGGCTTTCTACCTAGACTTTCTCTGTCACCAGGGTGCAGTCTCCAACAGGTGCCCTTCTCTTTCCTCACAGTGCCACAGGCCGGTTAAGGGTCTAAGCGTGAAGAAGCGGTGTGAGCTTTGCTGCAGCTAACTCGGCCGCTTCCTCAGACAGACACTTGTGTATGCAGCCCATCGTCAGGCCTAATGGACCCTTCACTACCGCCTGGAAATTACAGAACACCTTCTTCTCCATCCAATGTCACCGGCAGCTGGGGGTGGGCTTAACAATTCGGAGCCGAACCCTGAAGCTAAACCGTGGCTTATCAGGCGAGCAGGTCTCCTCAGCTGCCCACTTAAGGAAGGACAACCGATAAAGCAGGCAGAGGCGCAGTCAATTTCGTGGCAATCTTCCGAGGCAGCTTTATTAACCCCTGTTTGAGCATGCGAAGATTTTTATAATTGTGTCTCCCTAACAATCCCCTAAGGGAGACTGCTCATCTTATCTAAGGACCGCAGTGAGAAATGGAGGCGCCAGGCTAGGCAGCACACCTCCCAGGCACAAAAAAGACATCTCCTATGTACACTCAGAACCGCAAGCACGTTTTAAACGACAGGCCCGGTACCAATGTCCCCAGTGGCGGGACCGGGGCTTTCATTCCCTGCCTCTTAAACTGTAGTTAGCTTTGTTTTTAATGTCACCCAAAGGATGCAGCCCTTTGGGCTCTGACCTCATAGCAAAAGCTCACGTATAGAATGATGGATTTGTCTAGGAAACAAGGTATGGGAATAGAAGCCTCATCCCTTCGTCTTTTGTTTTGAAGGGGTTGTGACTGTTGAAAAGAGCCAACTCCAAAATAACATATGACTGATAAGGGATGCTTAGCTGTCTGAGATGTTTCTCTGGAATTTACTCCCTGAAGAGTGGGCCAAGTCTTTTGAAGTGCTTGCTAGTCTGTTTAGGACTTTGGAGGCCTTTGGTTTCCCTGAAGTGTTTTTACTAAGTGGGAATATTTAGTATCTCAAGGCATTAAAATGCAGTTTTCCCAAAGGGCTTAATTTTTTCTGAGGGTTGACTCCAAGAACCAGGACAAATGGGCTAACCAGATTGCAATCCAGTTATAGCCTTGGAGACCCCCAGCTAGGGCCACACTCAAAGCCACTGCCAATCAAAAGATGAAGGAGGCCGGCAAAGGCAAACATTTATGTTAGGCCTTCTAGGACCAGCCAGGAAAATCCTGTCTGTGGTTTGGTCACCTACCTGTCACCTAAGTAAGAACAGGGTACGAGACACTCTGTGCCACGGCAACAGAGAAAGGCCAGCATTTACCTCTAACAAACACGTAAATAGAGCTGCTGAGGCCAGCACTGTTGATGCACGTGTATTTGCCCGTGTGCGTGGCCTCGGCTGGTTCCTGAATCCACTCATTGTGTTTATTCTCACTCATCTGATTGATGGTCTCGAAAGTCCATTTGACGAAGGCGGGATCGACACACATCAGCCTGACTGTGTCACCAGCTTCGACGATCAACTCCGGTTGCGCTGGCTGGATGGATGGCGGAGACAGCTCCCCTGGACTCACAGATGGCTGGGAAGTTCCTGCCAAGAAAAACAAGGACTGTGTTCAGTGTGAGCTGTCTTGGCGAAATAAAGCATTTCTTCTAATACTGAGTTCCATCTTCTGTGTACTCTACAATAAAAATAGCCCTGCTATTTGTGGCTGAAAAGGGAATTCTGTCTAAAGTTTAAATTCATCTATGAAGTTATTTTCTGCAGTCTTCAATTAGTCCTATGGGTCACATTTGGTATGCGAGCTGCCGAGCTGGACGCGCGCCTTTCTTCAGGTCAATCGCGCACAGGGCTTGCACTGATGAAGGTCTGCCTCTCATGGCGCTACAACACTTATGTTCACCCTAAAAACCACAGCGATGGAAACCAGAAACAACGATGATCCACTGTCCACCCTTCTGAGGAAGCACGGACATGACTTATTCCTCAGTGGGGTAGCTCCTGATAAGTTGCCCCAACTTAAGGAGATGAGCCACAAACATGGCTCACATTAAAGTCAGTGGGTCACACCAAAGGTAAAACAAGTAAGACTTTCTGTAAAGAGGAGGTGGCTAGGGATGAGGAGGTTGAGAGGAGAGGGAGGAGACAGGACAGCCGTAGGCAGTTATGATAAATATTATGTATAGCAGCAGGTATGATGAATACACATACGCATATATACACATATATAATGTGTGTATATAACCATGAAAAAGTCAAAAATAAGAGTGTACACGACAGGAAGACATCCTTCTGTTTTTCTTCAAACTTCGGAATTCACCTATTTTCACACAATACTCCTTACATGACAATGCTCACAGAAATAAATATCTACCTAGCTCCAAATGTCAAGGTAAAAATGATGACTGCACCTTCCAGATTAGACCCTGAGACAGCTGACCACATTTGTTGGCTTCCAATCTGATCAACGGAATGCCCAGAAAGTCCACATCGGCCCGGCATACGGTTTTGACACACATTTCAGAGTTGAGGAAAAAACTCTCTCCTCCAGAAGTCAGGGTGGAAAGCGGGGAAACCTGACCATCAGAACTAAATGTGGAAGGATAGACCCCGTCCCTAAGAGCTGCCCTCTGACCTCTGAAGGTACGTGAGTGTACACACACATGCAGTAATAACAAATAAAGATGTTTTAAAAGGACTTTCTTCAAGTACACGAGTAAGTGAAATACAGCTGTAAGTTGAGAGTGAAGAAAAAGAGGCGGGCCGGACCTTAGCCCTACCAGATAAAGTGGAAGCCAAGACTTTAGGAGACTAGGCAGCGAGGGAAAAGGGCCTCCAGAAAGCCCATGTATGAGGTGCCCACAGTCCTTGTGGGGCGTGATGGGTAAGGCTGAAGAGCCTGGAAGACCACCTAGAGTCCCCACACCTCGGTGCAAGCCTGGTCCAGCCTGCAGGATGAACACTGGACAGGAATGGCTTCAGGAGGGAACCCATAAAAACAAGGGTCCTACCAGACCAAAGTAGGTGGGAAAGCCATGCAAAGGCTGGTTTTGTGGTTACTGTTGCTAAATCACCAATGATGGAAGGAGGGGGAAGGGAGGGAAGGGAGGGAAGGGAAGTACAGGAGAGAAGGGAGGCCAAGGCAAGACTGTGCTTTAGAAAGTGCCAGGAACAAAAAAAGTGGGCTTGAGGCAGATACCATGCGTTAAGAGCTCAGGCAAGAAACAAGTCCTCTAAATCAGTGACAAAACGCACCTGGGAGCTAGCCAGGCACACACCTTTAATCCCAACACCGGAGAGGCAGGGATAGTCTCATGTCTATAAATCTGAGGCCTGGTCTACACACTAGGACCCTGTCTCAAAAAACAAAAACAAAACAACAAAAATAAAGATACCGCGTGTGTACACGCGCGCGTGCACACACACACACACACACAACCTAAGAGACGCCTGGAATTCAGGGGCACAATGGAGTGGAATTTCTGCCTGTTCCAGGGCAGGCAGCTTCAAGTATGGAGCTCTCCTTATGGCAAGAGACGGAGAAAAAAATAAACGTACAGGCAAAGACGTCTGCAAAGTAGGGAACGCAGGGGAGTGCAGACAGAAGGCAGAGAGCCTGGAGAAGGGGACAGAAGGAAGGCGCTGGAGAGGAAGGCTCAAATTGTACTCTCCGGGCTTATGTATGCATCATCAGTTTCAATCCCTGTCTAAATCCAGACCAACAGCTCAACTGTGGTCCCATTGTGCCACGCAAAGGGTCACCCCAGAGCAAAGACTCTGCCCGGGATAACAATGGCAGGGATTTTAGCCATCAGATGCCACTAAGCACTGGAAACCAGTGAGACGTTATAGGGGTGACAGAGCCTACCTGGGCCACCAGGCCTCAGAGCCCAATGGCGCAGCCTGCTTAAGGACATGGAACAGTGGGGACCATTTCCAGAGGCCTAGGGAGCATTCTAGAAGAAAAGTGGAGGTAGCAACAAATGGAGAGGCTACTGTTGCAGTTCCTTATATTCCAATTATGTAGCCTCCTGTGGAAAAGTGGGAGGGAGGGAGGGAGGGAGGGAGGGAGGAACTAGTTCCAGTGAATGGAAAATGCATGCTTCGGACACTGACAGCAAATTTAATCCAAAAATTTAGTTGATGCCTTACATCGCTTCGTGGAATTTAAAAATAACTGCCACTAGGAGTCTTCAGGGTTTTATTTTCAAAAATGACTTGTAAGTTCAGCCTTCATAAACAATATAAAATAAAAATAGTTTTATTATGGATCAAGTGAAGGTGATGTTTATTGCCTTGTTTCCAAACTATCTTCAATGTTGTCATCACGGCCTCTCTAAAAATAATAATAATAAATAACAGTAACAGAGATTCAGGTTCAGAAAACTAGAGATTCACACTGAAGTAGCACCCCTCAGAAAGCTACTCCAGGATTATAGGGATGCTCGGGTAGGAGGGCTTGCCGAACAAGCCCAAGAGCCTGAGTCTGGATCTTCAGCACAACATAAAAAGCCAGGCATGAAAGAGTGTCCCTGTAAGTCCAGCCTGGCAGGCAGAGAGATCCCACGAGCTCACTCTCTGACAGCCCAGCCCAGACAGCAGCTTCAGGTCAGTAAGAGACCCTGTCTCCGGAGTGTGGGTAACAAACAGCAAAGACGGCACCTGAGGTCCTCCTCCGACCTCTGTGCACAGGGGTCTAGGTGCCCGTTATACACAAACACACACATACACACACACACTCACACACACACACACTCACACACACAACTTCAGCTGAGCTGTGAAAACACTCTCAGATATACATTCTGAAATGTATACCTGCTGTTCAGCAAGCCTCCAACAATTTGACGATTTGGCCATCTTTTGTCTACACCGGGACTTTTGTATCACCAGATGTGATACTTCCTTGATATTAGTGAGAGTTATTTTCTTGTCTCTGAGTGTCTTAATGAACCAAAAGAAAATGACATATGATGAGCCTCACCACCCTAGGGACCAGTGGGGGAGGGGGCACACAGACAGACAGCAAAGAGGACATCAGTGCAAAAGAAATGTCAGCATAGCCTCTGCTCGCAGCCTCTTCACGTACACACAGGTCTTCCCTGTGAGCTGGGTAAAATCTGTCCAAAGTCAAGGCAGCTAAAGACAGGAGCTTGATCGAGCACACTGGATGGCAACACCCAGAACGCCATTCAGGAGAGCCAAAAGGCAGAAAGAACACAACTGTCTGCCAAAAGACAAAACGAAATGTGGGCTGTTTGTGCAATGAAATATTAGTAAGCTGTAAAAAAGGATAAAGCGTCTGCACAGGCTACAGCATGGGAGGGAACAGACGGATGCGGGGAGGACTTCCTTACACGAAGCACACAGAGCAGGGCCATTCAGAGACAGAAAGTAGCATGGAGGTCGCTAGGGGCTGGAGATGGGGGAGAAAGAAGAGGCTGTTTAACAGATGGCAGCTCTGCCGCCCTGTCTGGGAGGGTGGAGAGGCCTGGAATGAGAAGGAAAAGTGGCTGACCCACACCGCTTACTGGCTCTCCTCAGAGCTGAACTAGATAATTTAAGGTAGCACTCTATGTCACGTATGTCAGACCTGAAATTAAGCCAGGCAGTGGGGGAGCACACCTTTAGTCCCAGCCCTTGGGAAGCAGAGGTGGGCGGATCTCTGAGTTTGAGGGTAGCCTGGTCTACACTCTGTTTCAGGACAGCCAGGGCTACACAGAAAAACCCTGTCTCACAAAACAAGCCAACAAAAAACGCAAAATTAAAATAAAACAAAACAAGCAAAAACTCTCAACAAGGACCATCTTTCCTAAATAACACTCCCAGCCCCGACCGAGCTGCTGAGGCCCCCAGTGCGGCTTGAATCGGACAAAAGCAAAACACATTGAATCCCTCCTTGGCTGCTGTTCCACGCAGGTCTGTTCACACTGTCCCTTCCAAGAAGCAGCCAATGTATATCAGAGGTTTTTTTCACTCTGAGTTGGAGACCCAGGAGCTCATGCTGACCCCATAACAGGCTAGAGCCCAAAACATGTGTGCCCCAGGGTAGCCAACAGCCACTCCCACTGCCCGAGTCACCGGTCTTTATCCCCAAGCCTGCTCAGGATGTGCACACTACTACACATGTTTGAAGTACACGTTGTGAAAACACACACACACACACACACACAAAATGTGTGCATGCGTGTAAGGGGGAAACAGCTGAAGGCTCGTGATTAACGGAAACTCTAAGGGGTGCCTCTGTTGGCCATCCACTGTTGGATTTAACGTGGGTGAAACGTTTAGATTAGATGAGATTAGAGGGGGCCTCCAGCTCGCAGGCCGCATTCAGCATGTCTGAGGAGAGCTTGGGAGGAACTAAGCTAGAATCCACAGAGCTTGCATTTGGGGTATGGTGTCTGTACAGCAAGGACGGCTACTCAGAGTGTTCCTGAAAACTCGGCTCAAAAGCATTCGGTCCTCTAACTGGAGATATAGTATGCATGTCATATGCCAACTTTCTTTCTTTCTTAAGAAAAAAAATGTCTAAGACATTTGTTACAATATGTCAATGAACAAAACCATCCTCATAGACCTCTGGAGCCTGCTGGTCCCCCGCCCCTGCGGTAGTGCTTGGCTCTTACTAACCTTGACTTCTAGAGCCGTATTTTTGGACAAAGGACCATCTCGGCAACACCTGGATTTCTAGCTGGGGTTAAAAGTGGGGAAGTCAGTTCGTAGTCTTTCTGCCTCTGGGGGTGGATATAAGGAACCAGGTAAAACGATGGTTGGGAAGGAAACCCATGCAGAGGGGCCTCGCCTGGTTTTGGGGAAGTAGGCCAGGAGAAGACAGAGCCTCCACCTTGTAGTTGTTTCTGTATGGCTTGGTTACAACCCATAATCAAAACAAAAGCTAATGATGCGCGTGTCATATTGTTTCTGACATACTTTTGCAGCCCCGTAGGAACAGAGCGGCTAAGAACCGTGATGAAAGGAGCTAGTAATTACCCACAATACCCCAGAGACCTCACAAAGATGATACTGGGAATAGAACACCACTGGGGGCAGTGAGGAAGAGCTCAGTTAATGTCATAGGGGCCCTCGAACCACTCCCAGGGGTAGGGGGACTCCGGGTCACCCGCACGCTAGGGGAACACAGGCCATGCAGGGTCTAGAACTATCTGCACGCTGCTAGGCAGAGGCCAACTCCTTTAGCACAAATCCGTTACATAACTAAAACCCATTGCTGGTGGGGACCCCAGAGCCTTGTGCAGGAGACAGATGATATGAAAGGAACAGACAGTGCGAGGTGAGAGAGCTACGGGTTACAGACTGAATGAAGACTGGTACGCTGCCCCATAGACCAAAGACGTCTGGGGGAAGCGGCCATGACTCCTGAGTCTGGGGAATCGGCACGTGTGCTTCAGGCAGAGAGCAACTTCTCAAAGCAGACGTGTCAGGGATTCAGGGTCAGCTACGCCTGTGAGGGAGGGTCGGACCGTGCAGTACCTCAGTGGTGAGCGCTCAGCCTCCAGTACAGCCTGCAGCTGTCTGTGTCTCCGGAGTTTCTTAGAGACCAGGGGCACAGAATGAGCTCAGTAAACGCAAGAGGGCAGGGAACGAGAAGGTGCGGCTAGGAGAGGGGCCGCTAACAGTTTGCTCACGTGTTTGATTAAGGTCAGTTCCAATGTGTCACCTGAGGGGGTTGGATGTGGTGGTAGTCGCCTTTAATCCCAACACCAATGTGTGGCAAGTTAACCTAACCTGTTTATTCTGTTTTACATATCACACAATAAAAATAATAAAATGTACTTGGGGGATAGCACACACTTTGAAATAAAACAACACTACTTTATGCCCAAACTACTAAGGACTGCCTACCTTTCAAAGTTATCTTCCTGGTCAACACACACACACACACACACACACACACACACACACACACACACACACACATCCTGCTCTGAGATCCCCAAAGGACTTTCTGAGTAACATTTAACCCAGTAACACAAAGATGGCAGTTCTAGTAGAAGTCATCATTAAGGTCACACAGGTTCAGACAATACTGTAAATGAACTCTGACAGCAGCTCCCAGGTCCGGGCCTTGAAAACAACCCCTTGGTTTAACGCAAATTTGTTTAGCTTTTAGATGTAGAATATTTAGAGGTTGTACAAAGTCTGTCAGATTTATGAGCCAAATTTGTGCTGTTTCAAGCAACAGAGATGCAGCCGCTTGCAAGTCAGTTAGGAGCCCACAAAATAACAAGGCATCTTGGCGGGGTATTTTTAAAAGCAGCTCCCTGAGCAGTGTATGGCAAGGCTGGCCTAAAGCTGAGCCTGTCTGCAGAAGAGAGCTGAGAAACTTGACACACCAAAGTGGGCGTGCCAGAAATTAACACAACAGGTGTGAGCTGCGGTTGGTAACTCAGCCCCTCCAGTTAACTAGGAGAATGTGAGGGTCAAGGAAACACCACCCACACCCCACCTGGCAGGAGGCAGGCTCCCAGCCAGAGGTCATTACCATACAATGAAGTTAGCATTAGCAGAAGTGCTAGCCACGGTTGGCTTTTCACCTTCGGAGGGCCCAGAGGCAATCCTCAGAGGAAACTGGGCTTCGGATTTTAGCAAGGTACTTCTTACAAGGACTCTGCCAACAATTTAAAATCAAACAGGCTTTGTACTAGATTATTTTGCCCAAGTGTGGGCTAACAGTGTTCTTAGTCTCAGATAGGGTAGGCTAAGCTAGATGTCTGATAGGTTGAGCGTGTTCATTAAACACATTGAAAACTTCTACTGATTTTATTAGTGCTGATATTGTTGTAACTTGAGGAATATTTAAAGTGATATGGTCTGAGAAATGGAGTGTCAGCAATCAGAAAGGGGTTCCTTAGAGTTCCGAGTTCAAGTTGAAGAAAGTGCACGGCCAGGCTGAGGGTGGGATGAGAGAGGTCAACAAGGGGCCCAAGTACCCCCGTATCAGCTGGAGGTTAGGGTGGGGAAGACCATCCCAGGGCCTGCTTCTCTGTAGGAGGGGTAGGGAGCCTACCCTGACTGCCATTTGAGGAACAGGACTAGAACAAAGCCAGCTGAGGAAAGGAAGAGCCTAAGGCAGCAGCAGTCTATAGGACAGTCAGGTGAGATGGGCATATCCAGGTGCTTGAGGGGACTCGGGGTGGGCTGGCCCTGGACGGTGAAGAAACAAGACGTGTTTTAGCTCTCTGTGATGGGATGATAGCAGTGTCAAGCGACTAGAAGAAAAACAGACTCAGGAGCATTTGACCCCGTGTGTGGTTAAACTCTCGAGATTAGAGGCGAGGGTCAGGGACACACTTATTCTTACTAGCCCAAATAGTAACTAGGGGTATCTGTAAAATCACTAGGGTAAGGGGTAGATTACAAAGGCCAAAGATATCAAGGACAGGACCCAAGGTCAGTGAAGGAGGGAGCAGATTGTTAATCTAGGGCATTTCACGGGAATAGTGCAAATGGACCAGGATCAGGAAGCTCGGTGGTACTGGAGCCCATGATAGCCGAAGGGCACCAAAGTCAGGGTAAGGCACTATGTTAAGCCTCTCATATTTTGGACCCAGTCTTGTCAGGAAAATATCTGCGGTCCAGGGGAGATGAGGCTCTCGGCTGCGTTCCACAGGAGTCCAAGAGGAGAACAGCGGACAATGAGACCTGGCTGATTTGCCCAGATTTCATAAAAGAGCTGGGACCTGGACAGTGTGGGGCAAGCCTGCAGTTCCATTGCTTAAGAGGCTGAAATGGGGGGGGATTCCCCAGGATCTTGGAAGAAGCATAGTTCTCCAGCACTAGAGAAGGAAACCCCTGACAAACAGGAGTGCCCTTGCTCTGGGGAGGCAGGGCTAGGAGGGCTGCCCACCACCTCCACCCTCCCTTCTACCTGCTCTGCTGCAGGGAAACTTGGGCCAGGGGGATCCACCAGCAGCTTGGCCCCTTCCTGCCTCTGTTACTGAGAGCAGAAACTCGGTTGGCTTCAGCAGCTCCCCCAGTTTCTGCCTTCACCACACAGACAAGCCGGGGGCTCATAGACTGCCTTTCCTGTAATGTCCGTGTATCCTTGCCTATCTAGTTTTTGGAGTTTGGGGCTTTATTTTGGTTGTTGTTTCAATCTTTTGAGATGAAATCTCGCTATGTGGCTCAGGCTGGTCTTCAGTGCCAGAGTTGAGGTGACACCCGCCCCCCCCACCAAGTTCCTCATCTCTGTTACTCTTGAGCAGTAGGGACTAGAGGAGGGCACCTCTGTGCCCGCCTCCCAGCGAAGACACCCCCTGTGGACCTCCTACTCTGCTGTGTACTGAATTCATCTTAGTGGGATGTGTCCCACCCCAAAATCCCAAGCAAGCTCTCCAGTGGCAAAGAAGATGCCCTCAGGCTGCCTGTGCCCCGTGAGAAGCATCCCTCAGATCAAAGGGATGTCACATGTTCAGCTGCTGCTAAGAGACTGACAAGGACGCTGAGGATTTTACAACCGTAGTATTCAGCACAGCCCTGCACCGATTGAAGGACATGAGCAAAAATGGAAAATGTTTGCTTTAGACGTGATTTAATATTTGTACATGTAAATAAAACACCTAATTGCTTCTTGTTTGTTTTTAAGCAACTAGTTAAGGATAAAGAGGAATACCCCAGGTGGAGACCCCCAGATATTCGGAATTGTCCTGACCCAAGAATTAAAGTTCAAAAGTCTCAAGGGCACTAAGAGTCCGGGGCCTGCTGGGTAAAGCCTGCCTAGTGCACCAAAGGTCCTGGGTTCGACTCCTGAGGACCTCTTATGCTGGAGCAAGGCACACAGGCCTGAAGGCTGAGGAAGAGTCAGGAGTTCAAGGCCATCCCTGACCTCAGCCAGCTCCTGGCTCACCTTGAGCTTGTTGAGACCTTGTCTCAAAGCCCCCACCACTACAGGAAAGTTAGATCGCTGCTATTAAAGTGTCTGCCTAAAATTCCAGGGGGCTAGCAAGAAAGTTCAGCTCAGCCAGCAGGAACTTTGCCGGAAGCCTGGTAAGCTGAATTCAATCCTGGGATCCACAGGCTAGAAAGAAGGAATAGACTCTGGAAAATTCTCTCCTGACCTCCAGACGTATGCACTGTGGCGCACACATGCCCTTACATGCGCACACAAAGTAAATAAATAAGAATTAAGGGGCTGGAGAGATGGCTCAGAGGTTTAAGAGCACTGGCTGCTCTTCCAGAGGTCCCAAATTCAGTTTTCAGCAACCCCATGGTGGCTCGCAACCATCTGTTTTACACAATCTTACTATAGGGCAATCTGGAATGCAAACATACATGCAGGCAGAATACAGTACACATAATAAATAAAATATTTTTAAAAATAAAATAATAAAATTAAAGATAAATATAAAGACCTATAATGAAATACTTAGAACCAAAGGGGTAAGGAGATAAAGAACTCTCCTTACAGACTTAGGGGCTGGACACAGAAGGTTCTCGAATGCCTGTCGCACAACTGAAGGCCACAGGTCAGTAATTCCTGGTTCACACCCACACTCCAACAAAGATTCTTGTTTTTGAGAACTTCTTCCAAACACACAGTTACCAGAAGTACAGGCTTTCCCTGGACAATACTTTCCTTTGAAACAATCCCTGCTCTCTTATCCCAAGAAAAATCCAGCTGAGCGTCTGAGGAAGCAGGACTCCTACCCTGCCCCCCAACTCCATCTCAGAGACTCAGAGAGAGAGATACCCCGCCCCCCAACTCTCAAAGTCACTCAAAGACTCAGAGAGAGAGAGAGAGAGAGAGAGAGAGAGAGAGAGAGAGAGGGGAAAGGCTCCTTACTCATGGACTTGGCCTTTGGGGAGTTAGATAAGCCCCGGGTTTGACAAGGACAACAGACTGGCCGCATCACAGAGGAAAGGGAAGGCCGTACTCATTTCCACTGGGTTTTCCCCACCACCCAGCACAGCCCCTGCTGTAAATATTATGTAGGTTTCCGTGTTTGGATTTCTGGAAGGCGCTTACTGAAATGTGAACCAGATAAGAAGTGCTAGGAGCGGCCTCTAATAAACACCAGAAAAAAGGGGCCAGGCCATCTGTTCAGCCAGGGCTGGGGATGGTGTTGGAGGATGTCCCCTTCTTTCAACACCAACTTCCTTAACTTAAAGAACAGCAGAGAACAAGGCAAGAGATGGGTCAGGAAGAGAGGCAAGGGTCGGCCACGTGCACAGACAGCTCCGCACAGCCACGCCTGCAGGCATCTATCTATGTAGGCGCCTCCATAGATCCAGGTCAGGAGTGTTCTGTCTTCACTGTGGCTAGAGTGGCCTGTACACATGGATACAGTAGCGCTTGTATCCTCCCGGCATGCTATGTTCTCTCAGGAGTCCCAGAATTCTGCAGGCCCAGGAGGGAAAGTAAGGGGTGACGGGGACTAACAAACTTCTGCCAACAAAGCATCAGCGACCCTAGGCTCTAGTTCCAATCCTACAGCATCAAGTTCGAATGGTGTCAAATGAGACATTAGGTAAGAAACGATTAACATTTTCACACATTCGTGTGTATGTGTGTGCACACATACACATACATATGGACATGCATATGGTAACTGGGGCATTTCAGAAATTTATTAGCGAAAATATGCATAATATTTAATTAACCATTTTAACCATTTGAGAGTCGTGGCATTAAGTACACTGGCATTGTTAGGCCGTTATCGTCATTCGTTTTTACAAATTTTCATCTTCTCAAACAGAAACGCTGCCCACTAGCCAGTAACTCTCAACACCTATCTCCATCACTTCCCTGAGCCTACTTTCCCACTCCCTGAATGTGGCTGCCTAGATACCGTGAGTAAGAGTACTCATGCGCTATCTGTCCTCGTGTGACTTGCACGCTTCCCTCGTCATGCCACAGAGACCCACGTACACGGTTGCGTGTCGGGACGCTACTACTGTTCAAGGCTGAATAATGTTCCACTGCGAGTGTGTGCCACACTTTCTTCTGCGCTCATCCTGACATTTGGATGGTTTCCCTGAGGCATTTTCAACTGTGATCAACACTTTGGAAACGCCTCTCTGATTTTCTAGCTTTGAAAGATGCTAGGAATTAATTATACTTGACTTAACTAGATGAATATGCTAATTTTCTTCATAATGGGTAAGTCAATACATTTTACTCATAAATATACTCTAAAATCTACTTTTAAGGGACCTGTCAAATAAGGAAAGTCATACCTTCCCTGTTCCTACACACGAGAGCAAACAGGAAATCTTCCTTCTATTTCTACTGTCAAGATGTCATCTCACAGAAGCAGGGACGAAAGCAGTACCGCTTCCGACAAGAAATTTTATCTGAGGCAGTTGCTGGAGAAAGGGGGCAGAGGCAGTGGCAACTGTTCTGCCACCAGACTTCAGTTCCTCGAGGGGCAACCGTGTACTGCAGGCCGGCTAACAGGCCGGGTCGAATCCCCAGGGAACCAATTGGGGAGCCCATCTCCACTCTCCTTCCTGTTATCTTGCCAAAGAGGAAAATCTGTTTTGCTGGTACTAGAGAGAGTTCTAGGAAGACAGCGAGCCTGCGCAGAAGGTACAGGATTTAAGGGGCTCCCTCAGGAACCTGAAGAGCCCTTCTTGGTCCTTCCCAGAAGGAAGGAAAACAGCCCTCTAGCCAAGGGCAGAGGCAGCCTGGGTGGCCTGCATATGCTCAGAAAACCAGCACATGAGATGCTTTTCAGAGCATCAGAGAAAAAAAGCAAGTATCAAATGCTAGCAGTTGTAGCCTGGAGTTCTCTGCACCCACTGCACCCACCTTGCAGCTTCTCTGGGCCTTTGCAATTATCCACCTCACCCTACCCAGATTTAAAAAAAAAAAAAAACCCTTAACAGGCACAGGGGTGGGGAGATCCAACTGTGTGACTTCATACATCACTTTTTAAAATCTAGACCAGAGGGTGTAAGTGGCAGGTGCTGCAGTAATCTTAGGATAGCAGGTGATACCCCAGGAATACAGTGTGGCACAGGTAGTAGGGTCTTAGAGCCAGGCACAGGGACCCCGAGCCAAGGCAACGAAGCTTTGGGGAAGTCCACTGGCCTCTCCAGGCCTCAGTGGCAATGTCTAGAAGCCATGAACAGAGTTGTTCGGGATCCTTGCATCATCTCCAAATTCTTTAAGAACCCATGCTTGACAAAACTTGCTGTGACGCTGCTGCCATCGCTGATGTGATAGCCAGGGGATAAGGACCTGACGGCACTTGGAAGAAAACATTCCCTGGGCCCAGGACAAGTAGGAAGACAGAGGTGGGGGAAAGGCAGTCCAGAATGTGCTGAGATTTGGGGGGGGAGGGGGAAATGGTACCTGATGAAACCATTAAAACAAAGGACACAGGAACCAAAACCACATGCCTTTGGGGTAACAATGCCCCCAGCCAGCTATGTACAATAGTTATTGTCACACGATTCTTAAAATCTGGAGCTTCTGTCCCCAAATTTACTCAATCAAGCAGAACTTACAACAGGTATAAAAGTATGTTGGGGGACTATTATGTGTAGCTCAGGGGCAGAGTGCTTGGCTAGCACACAAAAGGCCCTTGGTTCGAGCCTTAGCATGGCAAAAACAGAGCGTGTAGGGCCGTCAGTGCAAAATGCACACGAATACACACACACACCCCCGACAATTTTCAAATAGTCAACAAATCACTAGCTTCTCTACCCAAAGCAAGACTGCCATGAGCTTATGGGCACTTCTCTGTAGATCTTAAAATACCATCCTCAAAGTCCAGGCTCAAGACTACGAGGTTCTTGTGAATGGTGTGCATGAATGTTACTGTAACTCTTCCCATAAAGACCAAAGGAGCTGGCTTTCTTTTCTTAGACAAAGGCCCCATCTCAAGCCTCTGCATGGCTGGGCTCACAAGCTGTCCCCTTCTAGGAAGGGAATACAAGGCTTGAGCCAGGGAAAAACAAACCAATGCCAGTAACTATCTTTCTTTTCATTTTTATTTACGTGTGTCTATGTCTGTTTGTGTATGTGGTGTGTGTGTGTGTGTGTATCTGTCTGTCTGTCTGTGTGCAGGCACCCTCAGGAGCCAGAGGAAGGCACTGGTTCTCCCCTGAAGCTAAGGTGGTGGTAGGCACCGGAGCTGGTTGCTGGGGCTCAACTGATTCCTCTAGAAAAACGAAAAGCACTTTTAACCATTGAGCCATCTCTCCAGCCCCTGCATGTCTCTTCTATTACTGTGTGGGATGCACAAGACACCCCTTCTGTGTACAAAGAAAGAAGCGGTGCTCAGAAGCCCTGGGGGAGACAAGACAGCACTCGTCTCAACGAAAGCCTTCCCAGCACACCTCTCCAGTGCAGACTGCTGGCCTCTGACCCTGGACCATGACATCCCCAAGGGGAGCTTGTCCTTCCGCCACCTCCCTGTTGTCTAAAGGACAACACTCAAAAACCTGCTCTCTTGGGTACCCCACAGCCAGAACTCAGATGAAAACCAAGCAAGAAGATGCTGCTGCAGCAGGGCCAACTGCCAATTCAGCTGGACCAGCCTTCCTAAAATTCAGCAAAATCGGACAGTTATCATGTAGCCTTAAATCCAGGCATTCTTGAAATAATGGTGAGGATTGAACTCCGCCTCCATTCCCATCATTCATCCATCCAAAAATATCACACTAAAGTCTTGCTATGTGCTGGGACCCTGGAGCAACAGTGCACAGCCCTCCCCGCCCCCATGGTGCAGTTTATTCTATCTCCTGGTTAGGCAATAGACCAATAATTATGCATTTGTATAATTACTCTGTGATAAGTGTGAAGAGTCGGGCAGCATGAGCGAGCGGACCTGACCCACCCCAGGGGTGGAAGAGCAAGGGGGAAAGGCAGGAGATGGAAACTGGGGTGCATCAGGAGGCCAGGAAGAAGCACCGTTTCCTCTGTGCACCAGGCAGTGAGCAGAGGGCAGGAAGCTCATACCTTTATGGAAGTCAAGGGGCTCTGAGTGCAAAGGAGGAGGCAGGTGTGCCAGTAGAGAACCAGGCACCCCAATAGGATATCTGTAGTCCCCCATGTAGGTGAGGGCAGTAGCAAACCAGGCCCTCCAAGGGGATATGTGTAGCTCCCCATGTAGGTGAGAACAGTAGAAAACCAGCCCCCCCCCCAAGGGGATATCTGTAGTTCCCCATGTAGGTGAGCAACACTGGGCGGGTAGTCTCTGAAAGCATGGAGCAGAGGCAGGTATCAATCTTACTTATCCTTTGAAGATATCACCTCTAGAAAAGACTTTGCTTCTCCTGCTGCACCGCGCATGCATGTTTCTGGAAACCTCTGCACAGTCCCTCAGTGCTGCAGCTTTCTGTCTTCCTGTCTGGACTAACTGAAACTCCTATCTATCTTTCTTAGGTTGACAGAAGGAGAACTGAGAACTGCACCCTGTCTGAACACCAAGGGACTCAAGAGGCCCCGGGCTTCGTGCTGAGATGAGGCTCAACAATTCCGACACCCTTAGTCAGTGGTTCTCAGCCTTCAGCCTGCAACGGCTTCCCCTGATGGGCTGGTTAAAGGGACTGGGAAGCCATGTTCCCACCATTGCCAACGCAGCAGGTTTCGGCGAGGCGGGTGCTGATATCTTTGCCTGGTGTCAGGGGCTGCTGTTGTGGCTGATCCTGACCACAACTGGGGAACCGGTAGCCCCCTGCCTTACACAGTAGTCAGACAGTGAGCAGAAGAACCCAGACTCGGGACATTAGCGTAGCAAGAAACTGTACCAGGATCGCTATCTTGGAACTCGAGTCAAACCTGCAGAAACAGATTTTCTTGAGTGAGCGAATCTGCCTGGCTTTTACACCTAGAAATCGGCCTCGCGCTGGGTCCCCCTGACAAGCCTTGGCAGCCAGTCGCGCACAGATTTCTCAAATCCCCAAGCTTTCAAGTGGGAAATGTTGCAGAATGCACCAGTCACAGCTACAGGACTCCAGAACGGTGACACTGGTGACGAAGACAACTTCTGCAGCACATCAGACCTCAATCTGGCTCAGTGAGTCAGAGGGCCTGGCACCCAATCCTCCTGCGCCCCCGCCCCGGAGGCCTCCGAGCCCGCTTCCACAGGCCGTGCTCTGACACAGGACTATTCTCGATTCTCGTAAACAGGAGTAACTGTTGCCTGCAGGAGAAACAGAACCTCCGTGGGTGTTTTCCTCAGAGAACCCCATCCCGCTGGTCTGTTAACACCGGGGCCTGAACTCTCTTCAGAGCGAGCCCTCGCCAAGCGGTTGTCTGTCTGTCCGCAGCATTGTTTCATCACCAACCAAGCATTTCTTGGTTACTCAGCTACCAGTCACCATTTTCTCCTCGATTGCTAATGAGATAATTGCCCTGCAAGAGTTAACTCTATAGCCATTCTCCATTCAAACACACAAAATAGAAAATAATTAGACCCAAACAATCGCATTGGTTTTAAAAGCACACTAATGGACAAAATTGGGGGTATTCAGATTTGATCCAACATTCATCATGATGCTTGTTGGTCAATTTGCTTAATGAGTGCTCACTTTTCTCTTAAGTTTTCTGGGGTGATATTCTCTCGGAGCAACACATTAAGCCCGCTTCCCTTTTGCAAGGAATTCTTAATGAGTGGCCCCTTGTGTAAAATGATCTCAGTGCCTGTAGGAAACAGCAGAAAATGCCTGTAACTGATCTGTTTTTCCAGAACTGAGAAAATCAACAATAAACAACAGCAAACCCTTCCAGTATGTCCCTGGTTTCCCACAGCTTTAGAATATAGCCATCCCTGACGGTGGGGGAGCCTCCTTTTGTTTGAGGCTCTGTTTAGTCCTGCCACTCCCTATATAGACCAGGCTAGCCTCGAACTCACAAAGATCCTCCTGACCGACTCTGCTTCCCAAATGCTGGGGTTAAAGGCGTGCAAGGGGTGTAGGCACCTCTACGCCTGGCTAGAAACCTGTTAATATGGTGATTGAAATCAATCACCGATTGATTTCATCAACTGAAACTCACGCTGGAGGAAGAAAATTTGGTAATTTCTGGAAATTTAAATTAATATTTCAAGCGCTGGCAACATTTTTTTCAAATGACTATAATTAGAAATAGACAAATATTTTCCACTGGGGGGGAAAAAAAGAGGAAAAAGCACCCTAAATCAGGTGGCAATGATATCTTTTACTAGATGGCATTAGAAGAATAGATGGGGCTTTAATGCTTTGAAAAACTACAAACTGACTGTCTCCTTCAGAACTCCCAGGCGGACCAATGGCACAGCGAGTCATTTCTTACAAATGTTCCTCAAAGACAACAGCTCAGTAATGAGCTTCCTGGTCCTTGGCGGCCTCCGCCATTATGTTTTGTTGTAAACAATAAGCTTAGACAGCCGACGTCAGAGGCTAGGAAGTACGTTTGCACACTAATCTCTTTCCAGACAGCTTACGAACGCCACACGTCTCCACGACAAATGTCTTTAAATTGTACTTTAAAAGAAAAGTACTTGCAAAGGCAGCAGCAAGTCTTTTAATATTTCACTTTGGCCCAGGCTTGGCAAATCCAAAAATTAACAAACTATACAGTAAAAAGGGGCTCTGGTGTCCGAAAGCTGTTTTGGCTTCAGGGGTGGTAACCGAGTTGCTGAATCTCAATCGCAAAACTGGGTAGAAGAGCAGAATCCAATACTCCATTCAGATGACGTCACAGCCCTGTGTGAGCTGGTGGGCGGGGCACCCAGAATATGATGTCACCGCCCTGTGTGAGCTGGTGCGTGGCACGCCAGAGTGGGACAAATGACCAGCTGTAAACATGGCTGGCCACAGTTCAGTCTGAGAAGATCCAGTAAAGATGAGGGCAGGGAAGTACTATGTCCAACATGCTGGAGAGTTCTGAAGGGACATGGTGGGGATGGGATCTACAAACAGAATGGGGACAAGGAGAAGGAAGGAAGGACTAGACAGAGGGGCTGGGGACAGGCACAAAAGACAGTAAGATTACCATTTAGTTACAAGAGCAGATAGCTAGGACCTGCCCTCTTCAAAAGGTAGGAGAGAGAAAAACTAAAGAGAGGAAAAGCATCTCCAGTGTAGAAAATAAAATCTTTCAGCTGGTGGCACACCCTTGTAATTCCAGTATGTAGGAGGTGAGGGAAGAAGAATCAAGAGTTCAAAGCCAGACACAACTAAATTGTGAGTTCAAGGCCAGCCACGGATACCTACCTAAAAAATAAAAATAAAAAAAAAACAGGCAGGCAGTGGTGATGCACACCTTTAATCCCAGCACTCAGGACTCAGCACTCAGAAAGCAGAGGCAGGAGGATCTCTATGAGTTCCTGGTCTTTAGAGCAAGTTCCAGGACAGGTTCCAAAATTGCAGAGAAACCCTGTCTCGAAAACAAGCAAAAAACAACAACAAAAAAGCATATGGAAGACCGGCATAGTGAAGTTTGGTTTTAACCCTAGCACTCGGGAGGTAAACACAGCCAGATCTTGTCCCTGTGATTGATAGATACAGCTCGCATTTATGATAACTTCACCCATGTGACTTTCTTATATGAACTGCCTGAGGCACTCTGAATCCAATTGGCTGTGGCATGAGAATTAAGCCCGCCCCTTCTATCAGCTCCACTCTCCTAGGTCCCACTGCCTCTAGAGAAGTGACAGCTGGCACCCAGCACACACCTGTAATCCCAGCCCAGAGGGGTGTGGAAGGAGAGAAAAGAATTCCTGAAACCTACTGCAGTCTAGCTGAGAAAACCCAAACTATAGATTCAGGGAGAGAGCCTGCCTCAAAGGAATATAGGCGGAGAACACCCAGCACCCTCCTCGGAGCCCATGCGAATACAAAAGCATACATGTGTGTGTGCATACATGTAGGTGTGCATATACTTTCAGACACACATAAGCAAATCATTTTAAAACTTGGAAGCGTGCTGAGAAAAACGGAGATTTAAAAAGTGGACATGAAAGAACTAAAAAAACACCCAGAAATAAAATACAGAACACAAGAACAAACACAAGTGGATGCATCACAGGACGTACAGTGTGGCCCTTCCTGTAATCCCAGAATTTGCAGGGCTCAGGCAGAAGATCCAGAACTTGAGGCCATCCTAGACCATACAGAAAGACCCTAGACTGTTTTGTTTTGGTGCTGGTGGTGGTGGTGGTGGCGGCAGCCAACAGTAGTAGTAGGGGCAGGTGTGTGTGTGTGTTTTTGTGTGTGTGTGTCTGTTTTAAAGGTTGAGGAAGCAGCAGGAGTGGGGGTGGCAGGATACCTCAGACAAACAGGATGATTTGAATCTAAACAAATGATAAAGGAACTATCATTTCCCAAGAAAAAAAGTAGGTCTGGAAGACAAAGAAGATCCAACATATCCATGCTGGTGGCTCTGAAGCCGTTGGAGAACAGAACATTTCTGATCTTTGACACGTCTTCAGGGAGGGAAAATGGAAGCCACGCTGGGGATTATAGATCAAGGGAGCAGTCACATCTGGGGGAAAGTCAACCCCAGCAGCCAACACTCAAAACTACTATCCTGCAAAGGGTAAAAGCAAGCATTCCTGAGGGTGTCTAAGGTAAAGGTGTGGCCAGCTCACAGGCAAGGAAAACCAGATTAGTGTTCCTGACTTTGACAGCACTTCATGACCAAAAGAGACAGTACAGCAAAAATACTAGAGATAGTTGAGCAAAGACAGAATGGCTGTGGCTTTCTATCAGACATCTGACCTTTAGAGGGTAAGAGTAAGCATTCCTACAGGTGTCTAAGGTAAAGGTGTGGCCAACTCACAGGCATGGAAAACCAGATTTGTGTTCCTGACTTTGACAGCACTTCATGACCAAAAGAGACAGTACAGCAAAAATACTAGAGATAGTTGAGCAAGACAGGATGGCTGTGGCTTTCTATCAGACATCTGACCTTTAGAATGAAGACTACAGAGAACCTATCACTGGGACGGCCTCCAGCGCATCCCTTCAGAAAGAGGAGCTCCACAGAACACCTCCGCCAGCAGCACCAGGTGTACACCAGCCTGCAGAGCCAAAAGTAAGGGATGGAGGGCAAGAGGTGAGCTCTCCTCAGACAAGAGCTGATTAGAAAACAGGAGAGAGCAAGTTCTGCAAACAGATATCAGCTGAGGGCAAAACGGGCACTTACTCCTTCAAATCCCCAGTTCCTGGCACAACAGGCACAGGGAGCAGACTAGCTGCTAATTTAAATGTCACTCATGGTAGGAGACGAATAGAAAACAGCTCTCAGAAAAAGCAGACAAGAATGCTACCTAAGGTATCTGCCTAAAGGCACCCATTAGAAGAACATTATTGCCATCGGAAAAGACGAACACACTGTCAACCCAGCATTCTCTTTAAAAACAAAATCTGATCATGCTCGAACCACTCAATCAACAATTTACAGGAAAAGCAGGGACTGAAACACACTAATTGTGGCGGGAATGCAATCAGTGTAATTCCCGCTGACTGACGTTGACAGGGCAAACACACAACCCCTTCCGCGGGAGAGCTGAACCCCGCCAAGAAGCAATGGCAGGGCGAACCTCCCAAGCGAGGCGCACTACTCAATTCAGTCAAACATTTACAAACTTCATATTACTTACTTCAACAGGGGAAAGGTGAGTACTGAATACTCCACCGCAGGGTAGAGACATGATTCGTGTTTCAGTTCAAATAGAGTGTCCCTCCCCCGTGTCGAGGGCTTGGGATGGGAGGCAGTGCAATGATCAGAAATGATACGATTATTGTTCAGAAAAGGGAATAGGTATTTTACAGCTATGTACTGAAAATATTTATAGATGAAATTGGGCTTCACGGGGATAAGCAGATGAACTGGGAAGGGGCAAGGCCGAATGATCATGACCAGCTGCTCTTGTGGATCTGTGTTGTCCTTGAAATGTCACTTTGATAAAAACCTGTGTTAGCCAGGTGTGGTGACACACACCTGGAATCCCAGCATTTGAGAGCAGGAAGACCAGGAGTTTGACGTATCCTTGCCTACCTTGAAGCCAGCCTGGGTTACATAAAACAACGTCTTCAAAGGCCAGCAGCAATCCAACCATAAAATTAATGTCTGCTCCTCCATGTTGAAACAAAAATGGTTGCCAAAAGGAAAGGTTTTCAAAGAGGCCAGGGAGCAATACAAATCAGAGGCTTCCTGCTGCTGTTTTAAATGTGTTTGCTCTTTCCCAGACAAGTGACAATAAATTTAAACACGGTTATACTCGCTAGTTTTTATTATCAACCTGACACAACCTAGGATCACCTAGGGAGAGGAAGCCCAGGCAAAGCAATTGTCTTGATCAGACTGGCCTGCGGATGTCTGTCTGTAAGGCTTTTAATTGGCGATTGAGGGGGCAGTCCTAGCTTAACGAGTGTGTCGCCATTCCTAGGCAGCTGTGGCTGAACTGTGTAGGAAAGCAGGGTGAGCAAGACGGGTGGGAGGAGCCAGGAAGCGGCACGCCTCCATGGTTTCTACTTGGGTTCCTGCCTCCAGGTTCCTGCCTTGACTTCCCTGGATGATGGACTGTTAATCAGGAAGGTGAAATAAACCCCTTCCTCCCCAAATTGCTTTGGTCATAGTCCTACCACAGCAACAGAAAGCGGGAGCAAGGGTCTAGTTAAACAGAGGCCCTGAAATTCTCACCCCAAACGGTAGGTCCTATCCCATGACAGAAGGTCAAACTCTGAACAAGCATTTCCGACAACTGGCTTTGTGACGCATGTGCGCATGTTCAAAGCCAGAGATTTTTATCAATAGTGCTTGATGCCACATGTCAAGCTCCTCTGGCTTCCTCCCTAAAACCCTCAACTCAGAGGTGTCCTTCCCAGTTCCAGTGGAGGGGGACCATCCTCTGGCCCTAGATCCCTCCACAAGGGCCAGATCTCCACCATCCGGGGCAGACAGAGAGGACCTTTTAGCCTTGATTCCGCAGTTTCAACACTCAGTTCACTGGGTCCCAGACTTTTTCCTCTTTTATTTTCTTTTTTTTTTTCTTTTTTTTTCCGGGGGTGGGAGGGTTGGGGAGTGGGGTGGCGTTCAAGACAGGGTTCTCTATGTAGCCCTGACTATCCTAGAACTCACTCTGTAAACCAGGCTGGCCTCCAACTCAAAGATCCACCTGCCTCTGCCTCCCGAGTGCTGGGACTAAAGGCGTGCGCCACCAGCGCCCGGCGTGTGTGTGTGTGTGTGTGTCTATGTGTGTGTGTCTGTGTGTCTATGTGTGTGTGTCTGTGTGTGTGTGTGTGTGTGTGTGTGGTGCTCTCTAGAAGGACACACCTGAATTGGCTTTGGGGATAAAAGAGACACAAAGAGAACTGACAGAGAGCGGATCATCGGATATAGTTTTCTTCATAAAGCCCACATTTTCTGAATGGGATCAAGACGGCCAGGTTGGCGGTGTGGATGAAACACTGGTACATCTGCCCCCCTGATCCTAAAGGTGAGGGCTGATCCAGTGTTTCCGTTCTGTTTCTGTCAAATGAGTTCCAGCTGAATCGAGAATGGCAAACCACTGGGACAGAAGCCAATGGTCAGTCCTTCCCGGGAAGGTAATGGTCCCATCACCCAAAAAATCCCACCCACCTGGTTCCTTTGCTGTTCCCTCCACGCTATCTTTGAATACCCATCTCTTTTTCCTTCAAGGTCACCTTCTCTGACCTTTCCCTCTGCCTGTCCTTCACTGACCAGAAGCTGCTGGTCATTAAGTCTAAATTCAATGGATTTTTGTAAAACAGGCCTTCAAATGTTTTCTCTACTCTTTTCCCCTCCCTGCTTTTCTGGGCTCTTGAGAGGAAAAGAATTCACTAGAACAGAGGCCCCAGGTCAAGGGTGTCCACTGCTATCCCCCACCCAACACTTCAATTTAAGAACAATAGCCTAGCCGGGCGGTGGTCACCTTTAATCCCAGCGCTTGCGACAGAGGCAGGCAGATCTCTGTGAGTTCACTGAAGGCCAGCCTCATCTACAGAGTGAGTTCCAGGACAGCCAGGGCTGTTGTATGGAGAAATCTTGTCTCAGAAAACAAAACAAAGAACAACACGACAGAATGAAGCTGCACCACCACTCGGTGGAGGACACCACCGCGGCTGTCAAGCACTTCCTGTGTCAGCTGTCTGTCATGCACCCCCTGTGTCGGGAGGGGCCCCTCCCCACTGGCACCTCACTCGCCCGGCCCCTTTAGAAGACAGGGGTTCTAAACTGGATGATCATTTTAAATAATGTCCCTTGAAAATGCTGAAATGTAAATTAGGCAACACATTCAGATCTGAAGAAAAAAACTCAAAACCCCTTCGACATATGCTAGCTTATTTTAAAACTGGGGCGGGGGAGGGAGGGGGTAGAGGGGCAGGGGAGGGGGGTCTTCTATCAAAATGGTGCTTTCTGGTTCTGGTCCAGTTCAAAATGTACCTACTACTTCCCTGCATTAAACACACATAGTATATGAAAATAAATCCAAGAACATTCAAGGACAAATTCGTTACTAGGTATTCTAATGCCTTCATATTAAGAAAACCACAGCTGGTTGCATGGCACATACATCCCTATACCCCCAGCACTTGGGAGGGTGAGGCAGGAAGATCAAGGGTTTGAGGTCCACCTGGGCAACATAGTAATTATGAGGCTAGCCTGAGCTACATAGTGAGACACTGTGGGGTCAAACAATGAAGGAAATCCACACTGTGACAATTAGGATGGAAACAGAAATGTGCTTCAAATATTCTACGACCTCATAAGCACCTTTAAAATGCCTGTCTAATTTCTCTGCTTTTAATACAGTTCTGTTTCATTTTTAAGCATACACTAGCCTGGTAGAATGACAGTCAATGCCACCGACCCTGAACATTCTAATATCCCATCCCCAGTACAGTTCCCCCCCCCCCCAATCAAATACATGCACTGGACTCCATTCTGTGCGTAGCTCCTCCCAATAGAGACACAATGACTGTCAAATCCATAGTGACCACCGTCTCTTTGTTCTCAACACAGAGAGAAAACTCTCAGCTTAAGAGTAGACTATTATTTTCAAATTACTGGTAGTTTCAGAACATTTGAGAGGACCCCTCCCCCACTTCCTAAACCTTTGAAACACTCCAAGTCACTTTGAGGCAAGCTGGGTATTTTGCCTCACAATTTAAAGAGGCGGACAAAGAAGACAAGTTTCTCCTCTTTTTCATTCCTCTCCTCATCTTTTCCCCACTAGGTCAAGGGTCAAGAACCTACACCTTCCCTTACGTGACAGTACTGTGCCCACTACAGCCACCTCGTCTTTGTCAGGTCCAAAGGAAACTAGTTTCCCGAACTCCAAAACACAGTCCGTATATCCAGAAATGAGTTCATTCCTGGGTATACAGACTGCCGGAGACCTAGCCATCTTTCCCATATTGTTTGGGAGAGGGCCCACCAGTAATCTAAGAGCTTTATTTTCCCTTTTCTTTTTTGGGGGGTGAGGGGTTCAAGACAGAGTTTCTCTGTGTAGTTTTGGAGCCTGTACTGGAACTAGCTCTTGTAGACCAGGCTGTCTCGAACTCACAGAGATCCGCCTGCCTCTGCCTCCCGAGTGCTGGGATTAAAGGTGTGCGCCACCATTGCTTGGCTCTAAGAGCCTTCTAAGGCAGCAGCAGCCACAGAATCTGGAAAGAACCTATGTGTTTCAGCCCAAGCAGAGACCTTTCCAAGGTCTTGCTCATCCCACGTTTTGCTAGATCAAAAAAATTCACATTAAAAAAAAAGCTTTTGAGGCCTTGTTGAATACCGTATTTCTCATTTCACTAAAGATTTACGTTGTCACTGAATGAAGAACGGGAGTCATCTCCTGTCACTGTCAGATGCTCAGGTATTTGGAATCACGGCTGGGAGAGGCTTGCAGAGTGTGGCAGGGAGGGAAAAGGTGGAGTGCAATTAGCCTTGGACTTAAAAACAACTCACAGCTCATACCTGAACTGGATTTGCATGATACACACACAGACATAATCACATGCAGAAGCGAGATGCATACTTTTCCATTTTTTAAAGTTATTCCTTTGAATAGGCAATTACTTGACCAGATTTCATTTACAAAAATCTCATCACATATGGCATTGTGGGAAATGCTTTAATTTCTGAAGCGTTCTGAAAAATCCAGGTGCCCTGAAGATGAGCCCACATCACCTTGTACTCCACTCTCCAGAGCCTCTTCGTGTGGGAGCCTTTTGGCTCACTCAACACTTAACTTTCGCTGTTCAAACCTTGACAGAATCACAGCCCTCTTCAAGATTTACTTCAGGTCCCTGAAATGTCTCTGAACCCACCATTCTACTCAAGGAGCAATGCCTTGTCCGCCAACCCAATTGTAAGGCACATGACCAGACTACCAACTAAACCTTCTGACACATGACATTCCAGGGGGTTTGCCTAGCCCTGATCTCCCTATGGAGAGCCAGGAATCCTACCTTACACGCCATCATTCATTCTTTCATGATGTTAGTGACCAAAAGAAGCTGATGAGCCGCGCCGCGGCTTCTACTACCTTACTCCAGATCCCGGTTGATCTAATGTGTGCCTCTGAACCATGACTGGGAAAAGACCCAAAGGAACGGGCAGATGGGAAGGAAGAGTGTTGGGTAAGCCACAGAAGGAGCAACCCACCCTGAGTAACCAAGGGGAAAGGAGGGTGGTACTGAGCATCCTGGCTGAGTGTTCTGCATCTTCACTGAGCTTTCTGCCCAGCCACAGTGCAGGGTACCCCCAACAGCACAGGCGACCCCCACAACATACCATCCTCAGGTGGGGATGGATCTCTCTAGACCTCAGACTTCCTTAGGTCCCTTATCTTGACACTCCAAGGCACAAGTTACTCTGTGGTTAGGTGACCTACCCCAACAGATCAATAGCCTATTTTTAGGCTGTGGCTTCCTCGCCGGCTGTTTTCCACAGAGCCAAGAGCTGTGAAGTCCACGCAACACATATGAGAAATTCTCCACCCCACACCAACGGGGTGAGGAAATAAGCAAGGCCAGTTATTTTCTCATTTCCAAATTACGTAACGAGGATTGCAGACCATAGAGGGGACATCAAGCCAGCTGAGATAGGCAGGATGGGACCATATCAAAATGACATTTGGCTTCCCTCCTATCTCCTGCAGAGATCCATTAGCCAGCTGTGGTAGTCCTTCTCAGCCCACAATTAAAGAACTGTTTTCCCGAAAACAATCCATGCCCACTGGCAGCTTGTGACACTCCTGTCACAGACTACAAATACTGGAAGAGTGACAGTCGCTAAACCTCCCTCACCCTACCGTCTCCAGGTTTAATAAATCCAATTTCTCTAAGCCGCCTTCAAAGCCCTTGTTTCCCCAAAGTGCTCTGTCTGCGTCTCCCCACCCAAAGCATCCATTTTATTCACATCCCCACCGGACAGTTCCTTTCACGACATCTTTCTTTTCGTCATATGACCGGTGCACACTTAACACAGAATTCTTTATAATCCCCCAAATCCTTTCATAAGAGTGTTGAGCCCGAGTTTGAGACTATGGAGTTTCATTTTCTTTCTTACATGGACCTGACCCGAAAAAAAAAAAAAAAAAAAAGAATGGTATCGAGCTTTGTGTCTGTGAAATTGAGTTTCCGGTAAGTGTAACCCAGAGGTGATGAATGAACAAGATGGTCACCATGCTCTTCCCCATAAAGAGCCCACGCCCGGCCTGAACTGTGAACCCCAACATCTGCCATTACTCCCAGGCAGCCACACCAGAACTCCAGCTCTCTTTCCCAAGGCTTGGTGGCTGGCAGGTAGTGCCAACTGGATGCCATCTTTACCCATCTCAGTCTCTTGGGCACTCTTCCTTGTTTCTAGAATATGCCTAACGCGTAAGGCTTCCCATCCCCTTTGTCCAATACCACCGAAGAGCCTAAATGAATTGCCCTTCTCTACAGCTCTCCGTTAACACAGGGCTCTCATTGTGAGGTGAGGCACCCTTTAAAAAAAAAAGCTCCTCCCAAGCCACCATGAAAGGATCATCCACAGTTTCCAGAAGGCAGACGCAATCCAAGTGCCAATCAGCTGTGAATAGAGAAACAGCACGCACAGTATACACATAACAGCAGAAACACTGGTCAGTCTTAGGAGGAGGAAACCCTGCCAGGTGTGGTGTTAGCATGTGCCACCAGCACCAGAGAGAGGGAGGCAAGGTGGCCAGGAGTTCAGAAGCCAGTTTGGGCAACATGGCAAGACCTGTTTCAAAAACACAAACAATTGACATGAAATTCTGGCCTTACACAACACACAAGACCCCCTGGGGGACATTATGGTAACTGAAACAAGCCAACCAGCAGGCAGATACTGTGGGGTTTACCAGTCCCAGACACAGAACACAATTCGGAGTCAGTGGTAGCCAGGGGGATGGGTGGGGAGGAGTTCTCTAGTGGGTACTGGCTTTCAGTTTTGCAAGATAAAGCGATAAAGCTGGTTTCATAACAATGCGAATGTACTCAATACCCCTGAACTGTGCATTCCAAGGTGTTAAAGTGGTCAATTTTAGGATATACAATTTTACTTTAAAAATAATTAACTAAAAAGACTCTCCCTTCTTCTTGACTGCCTATAGGAAGACTACCCCAAGTTTGGGGGCAGGACGGGGCACTGCTTTCCAAGCTGTGCTTAACTGAACAGAAGGCAGGGCAGGTGGCCCTGGACTGGTGACCTTGTTCACAGTCAAGTCCACCTTGGCCTGGCCTCCAAGGCCTTCCTCACAATCTGGACCTAGCTCAACACCAAATACACTCCCTTCCCTTCCCCCCCTCCCCGCCCTGTCCCATTCCTTGGGCTAATCTAATCGGGAGGCCCAGGTTTCTACCTTTATACCCTCTGTTTCCTTACCCTCAGCCATCTGACCAAAGACTGGGTGATCCTCAAGCAAGATCTGAACATCTTGTTCCAAGTTTCTCTTGATTCTTCCAACTATCACAACTATAGATCTTCTGCTCCCCTTCTGAGGGGGTTCGGTCTCATCTCAAAGTAAGATTTCCTATGTGGAGATCCACAGTCCCCTGGTCTGTGCTAAACACCCGCCCAACTAGACTTGAGGCACCTCTCTTTGAAACCGCTGCCCACCCACCACGCATCTGCACCCCCCAGTTTTACTCTGAGCACGTCCCTGCCACAGAAGCTCCTATCTGCTGTCCCGGTGAGGACACAGCAAAGGATTGATAAGCTTCGTTAAACTGATCCAGCGTTCTCTAGCCTTGCCTGTGTTCAAAGTGTGGTCCGGTGAATGGCAGAGCTGTTAAAGCCGTGGTTTCCAGCCCACAGTGGGCTGGGAACCCAGCCAAGGGCAAGTTTACAAGATCGCTGCACTCCCAGGGACGTAGTCCAGGAAAGCCCCTCCGGAAAATTCCTATGGTTCTATATTTGCACAGCCACTTTATGTAAGGGAAGGACTACGGAGACCAGAGGAAAGGCTTATTCACCTGGATTCTCACTCCCTAAACTTTTAGCCCAAACTCGGTAAGCCCTTTGGTAAAAAAGTCAAGGGACCTAGGTGAGGTCAACTACAGAGTCAGGAAAAGCAGCAGACATCACCATGGGCAGAAGATGTTTTTAAAGACCTAGTCATTCAATGAATAAGTTTCATCTTAATCAAAAAAATTCCAAACAGGTAAAACAACCAAAGCCATCAGGTTTTACGCCAGTTGAACGGCTGCCTTTTCCCCTTAAGAGACGAAGCTGAGAGGGCTATAAAATCCCAGCCCTGCAGAGACCACCCATTTCCTGAGAGGGGCTCCATGCTAGGCATGCCAACTACAGAACCTCCTGTGATCAATCCCCAGCCTTTGCGCCTTGACCCTGCTGCCCCTCCCCCCAAGCAGAGGGTAAGCATCTGGTATCTGATCACACAGCGGGTAAGTGGCAGAACGGGATGTCAATTCCAGAAACTGAGCCCTGAACTCTGATGCCATCTGCCCTAAATAACTGAACTTAAACGTTACATTCTGTCAAGGTGTGCATGGGGACACATGTCAGGGCCAAAACGGAAGCTGACACATAAGAGGGATGGCAAGTGATCAGGTTGGAGCATTTTGTTGGAATCGTCTTTCATGTTTTCTAGAAGCATCCAGTCAGCCAAACAAGCATGCCTAGGAGCTAGCTGGCTACTGGCTTCAAACGACTCTTCATTTATTGGAGACTGAAGTCCGAGATGAAACACACAATCCAAGCCAGGGGGCCAGGCTTGCTCCCAGGTCTCTGCGGCTCAGCAAGATCCATGCCGGATTTGTTCTCGATTCAAGCGTCTCCCGACCGCTGACTCCCTTCCAAGCTCTGCTCACCCCAGAACTGCAGCCGTGAAAATAGCGACTGGTGCTGCTGAAGCTGCATATGAGATTTTACATATTTGGATCCCTACAAATGTCTTTTAATCCCACTTTTGGAAAAGTTACCACACATGACTACAGCACTTCCCACACTCCCGCCCGCCAACTCTTGAACCTAACTCATCCTAGAGAGATGAGACTGTGGCCCCCTGCTTCTAAGGGCTTAAGATCCAGCTAAGACGTCAGTTCTGGACATCCTGGCTGGTTTGCTCATTTCCTCGAGTCCTCTCATCAGCTGGAAGTAATGAGTCAAAGTCCTAGGAGTAACTTCTAAGGACTGTCAACAACCATGGCAAAATCCGTTCCCAAAACAACACCTGCAACCTCAGCTCACTCAAGGAAGTCCACGGAATACTTGGCACATTTCTGAGAAGATCTCTTCTGGGAGTGCAGTAAAATGGTCACTGTATTTCTCGGTGCTGGGCCAGAGTAAACGGCCGCTGAGAAGCCAGTTATCAGGGACAAATATATAACGGTATAATCATCTTTTCTTGAGGGGGGCTGGGAATGGTTTCCAACTTCATTTTAGAGATAACTTATCTTCCTTTCTGAGGAACCCTAACTAGATGGGACCGGCTAACCCCTCCCCCAACCCCTTAGACAACAGGTTCACATGCCCCTGGTCCAAGCTATTCAGTGAATCCTCCTGGCAAATTAACTCACCTAAATTGAAAAGACTAACCAAATGTTCTAAGACAAACAGCCTGAAGCCCTCTTACCCAAATCAGCAGTCCTATGTCCTTGAACCCTCAGAACAGGGCTGGGCATATAGTAAGCACTCATTAAATGATTTTGTACGTGTCTTACTTTACAGCAAATCCTGGTGAGCTGTTTAAATGGATACGCAGTGGGCATATGGAGCTGAGCTCAGGGTCCTTCACTGATTATTTTGGGCAAGTAACTTGTTCTCCAATAGGAAAATAGTAGAGGCTGTAGTGGCCCAACCTCCCGGGCCCCCTAAATAGGTAAACAGCAGGAAAAGCCCTCAGCATGGGGCCTGGCAGACATTTGTTGATTATAAAGTCCCACAGATGCACAAAGCACATCCATGATATGATATTTAAGGCACGTTAGAAAGCATGTTGCAAAGGCACGCCTTGCATGATTTAAAACGTCATAAGAAAAAAAGAATGCGTGGATGGGTGGGGAAGGCTCTCTCTATTCCAGATTATCAGATTATTTCCAGTAGGATCATAAACCAGAATGCCAGGTGCATAAATTACTAGGGTCTTGCACCTGCAGGAAAGGGGGAAGGTCTGATTCACCGTTTCAGGACCATCCTGTTGAGCTCCAAAAGCTGTGAATGCCCAGGAAGGAGGAGGGGTTACTACAGAGCAGGCACTTGCTGGCCCTCCAAATGGAGAGCACAACATAAACAAAAACACAAAAGAGCTTCCTGCTAACCCAGCAGAACAGTCACTCACACACACACACACACACACACACACACACACACACCCCTTAGACTGCGATCCTTCATGATGCAATGTCTTCTAGCACCTACAGGGAAACCGGAGCCCCCCACCCACTCCGAATTCAAATGACCCACCCAAGAGTGCAGAATCAAGGAGGCTGTAGGTTTGGAAAGGGGGCTTGAAACTGGAGGGGCAAAGCAAGGGTTTGTTGCCAGAAAGTCACTGGTCAGAGCACACTAATCAGGAGGAAGATGTAAATCATTGAGTCGTTTCAGCTTTTGAAGGGGAACTATGATCTTTCTGGTGTTCCACCTTGTCTAAAGAGCAAGGCGGAACGTGTAAAGATCGCTGGGGGCGTTTTCAGCTAAGCGGTCAAATACGTCTAGGAATCCAGTCACTCATTTGTATTTCCTGGCGACCCCTCCTCTGGCACAGGGGTCCAGATGCAAGGTCTCCCCCGCAGGAAAGCCCTCCCGGGCCTTTCAAAAGCATCGGGGAGTGGGATCTGGAAAATGCAACCAGCGGCTGGCTCCAAACAGGTCACAACATTGCTGGCCGTTGAGTGCTTCATTCCAGAGCCCGATTCTCCCTCCTAACCTATAGCATCAGGGTAACCTCAAAGGGTTTCTAGGTTTTGTTTTGAAAACGACCTGGCAGAAACCAAGGATTCAGGAACTAGCCAGGCGACCCGCACAGGCAGCGCACCAGCGACACCTGGCAAAAAGGGGCAGGGCTAAGGAGCTCCAGGAGCCTGCAGATCCTCTTCCACCTTGAGACCCAAGTTCCCGTGTAGAGGTACCCTGGTTTTCCTAACAACTTGAAGAAACAAATGGGATTTGCACGAAGTTCACCCCTTCACACACCCCCACCCTACCCAATGCGGCCAGAGGTTGGTATCACGTGGGAGGGGGTGTCTAGATCTCAGGATTCCCAAAGAAAACGGCCACCTGCGATTACAAGTCTCATACACTGCGACTAGGGTTTCCAAAGCTGGGGTGGCCTGGCTCGTTCCTCATACTGTGCGCACAAGGTGGCTTGGAACAGCTGCGTCCCCGCACGAGGACCCTGCTTCCCAGGAGCTGGCGGCCAACGTAGGCTGCAGCAGGTCCCCGGCGCGTGGCAGCAATGAACACCGTGCGGCTGCAGAGAGGGGCGAGCCTTTAGCACGAGATTTACAAAAGGAAAAAGTCTGCAACCTAGCGGCTGTTCGCCACACGCCTGGCTCAAGTTGTCCCTGTAGCCGCCACCTACAGGATCGCGGGGTCCCGCCCCAGAGCAGCACGCCGCGTGTTCCCCGTGCAAAATAAGGGGGGGGGGGGTCACAAAAGAGCCCGAGATTCATTTCCACGGGTGGCGCCGCGCACAACTAGAGTGACTGCGGCTGGATCCCCAGCCCTGTGCACAAAGAGCGCCCACGGTGGGAAAGCAGCAGTCTCAGTGTAAAGAAAACGGCTCTCCAACTTTGCCCGGCGCGCGTCCGGGGACCCGTGGGCTGATTCTCACGGGTGCCGGTCACCCACACGCAACTTTTAACAAAAGGAAGCCGTGACCGCGCCTCGCACTGAAAGAGGACTCTCTCGGTGCGAAGCCCGAGGCCGCCCGCCACTGCCACCCGGGCTCAGCCGGCACAAAAGCATCGCCAAACTCGCCCGCAGCCCCGCGGCCCCGGCTCCCGGAAGACTCTCGGCTCCAGATCTCCACAGCCCGCCGCTGCCGGCTCCTGGCGCAGGTGAGCGAGGCGGGCCAACAGAGTCCCGCAGCCGCCCGCCACCTTCGCACGGGCTGTAACGCTCAGGCGGAGGAAAAGCCAACAGTCACCACTCTGAACGCACCCCGGCTGGTGGCACCCCTCCCGGACCCCGGATTGCACCCACGGGGTGGAGGGTGCAATCCTCTTATCTGCCGCGCTCTCCCACCTGTCTGGCCACGGAGCAGGACAAACAGGACGCAGAGCAGATCCCAGGCGCCGCGAGCGCCTCTCATCGCGGTGGCTGCGCTAGACTCTGAGATCCTCTCTCGGCTACAGCTCTCGCCCAAGTGCACGGAGCGCGGCAAAGCCGAGCCCCCAGAGCCACTAGCGGCGCGCGACAGCCCCTCCTCCAGCGCCCTCCCCCAGCGCGCGGCCACGCCCCTCCCTCCTCCAGCCCGGGTCGCGCTCCCTCCAGCTGCCTGGTGCCCGGGACTCTCGGGATCTGCTGATCCCGGGGTCGCTGCGCCCTCTGAGACCTGGAGCACCCATAGCCCCTCCATCCTGGATCCTCTTCCTCCCGGTACTCTCCCTCCACCGGTGGTCCTCCAGCCCCAGGCCGCTCGCTGGTCACGCAGGTGCTGCCTGCGCTTTGTGAAGCCAGGCGCCACGCGCGCATTAGGCACCGGCCAGCCACCTGGCAGGTGCTCCCTAGACAATAAAGGACAACCGCAGGGGTCCCCCCTCCCTCCGCCCCAACACGGTCCGGCGCGGAGAGGCTATACTCCGCCTGCAGTGGAAGTGTTACAGTCGGGACTGCGGGGCGAAAGGATTAGGAAATTAGGTCCCCTACATTGTTCTCCGTTCCTGCTAGTAAAGGGGCCACATTTATTTGTGGCGCCCCGCACCGCGATGAAAGGCTAAGCCCACGTTTAAGTAATTTTTCTTGCTCAGTTTCTCCACCTGCTGTGAAACCTGTAAGAACACAGCTGATTTCCATTGGCCAGCGCGGACCTCCGCCCAACCAAGCTCCTGCTGAGACTTGTGGAAACTGGGCCAGTGGAGTGTGGTGAGGCTCCTTGCAAAGTAGTTAGCTTTGGAAACACGAGTTTTAAGGCCCATTTGCATTTGGGTGCCTTTTCTCTTGTAGGTTTTCTTTTTTTTTTTTTAATCTAACCCCCTACCCTGATCCCCACGCCACCCACAACCCTCCCCCCCCCACCTCTCTCCTGTTCTGGCCAGCCTTAGGAGCAAATTGAAAAGTAAAAAAATGACTGTTTTGCCTACATATATATTTGTGTACCACGTGTGTGACTAGTGCCCAGGGAGGTCAGAAAAAGGCGTCAGATGCCCTGAAACTGGAATTACAGATGGTTGTGACTCACCTTGTGGGTGCTGGGAGCCCAACTGCTGGGAACTCTTCCTGTTCTTAGCCAGTGACTATCTCTCTAGCTCCTAAAGTAATCCTGTTAACACAGCATCTACTTAGGAGCACTTTGTGGTCACTGTGGCTGTCTGTGGGTGGACAGTAACAATCGCCCGTAGTGGGTTTTTATAGTTCTGTACCCCATTATCCAGGCTTCCAATTAACTGTGAAGTAGGGAGAATAAATGACTATTACTTTAGTTCTTAAAGTGACCCAAGATTACACACCTAATAGTGGGGAGACTTGGAGTTTGAGGCCTCATTCTAAGACTTCCTCTGGGAACTGTGTTTTCCCTGTATATTCTTTACTACTTTTATCATTTTTATTAGTTTACTGATTTACTTAATTGAAGTTGCCACATGTGTATGTCAGAGAACAACTTTCGCGAGTGTGTTCTCTTTTCTCTGTAGGTCCTGGGAGTCAAACTCAAGTTGTCTGTCTAGCTTGGTGACAAGTGCTCTGAGTGGTCTCACTGGCATCCTGGTAAATGGATAAAACACCCCTACAGGGCGCTTAAGAGAGTGAAATAGGGCAGACACACACCCACAAACGATAGATGATAGATGATAGATAGATAGATAGATAGATAGATAGATAGATAGATAGATAGATAGATAGAGATAGATGATAGATAGATAATATGTAAACATTTTTTTAAGAATGGAAAATAAAGGGAGATAATCATCAAGAAAAACAATTTAAACACATGTGGCCTCTTTGAGTATCATCAAGAATGATGTATCACTTCCCAGTTCTCTGACTTCATTTAATTTTGAAGCTGTCCTTTTGGATGTTGACAGGTCCTATGTTGGCTTAAGAAAATACTTTTTTAAAGCTATCCACTTAAAACTTATTGGTACCAGAGGATGATCAAATGATCCAGGCATACAACTGCCTCTCCTGAAACCATTTTATTTGTTCCTTCATTCAAAGCAGTTTTTGAAGTGCCTGTTGGACAGCAAGGAGGAGGTAGGCACATTATTAGTAGATGTGGCCTTATTATCACAATTCTTAGGGTACAAGGTAGGAGCCCGTGCTCATGGTCCTAGGAGATAGTTTCGGTCATACATTTGTAGAGAGGTGTCAAGCTACACTTTATTCTTAGGATAGCAGAGGTAAGAGATACCACCTCAAAAAAGAAATCCTAAATTTCTGGGATCTTGATTTATTTCTAAAATCCATTTTATGTTAAGGAAAAAAAGCCACTTGAGTTGAAATATCAACATTATGCCTGAGAGAGAAAAATGATGATTCTCTTCTTCAATCAGCTGACATGAGAGAGGATGACATCTTTGGGAGTGTGTGGAAAAGAAAACACACTGCAATCTAATTCCAGGCAAGAAATTTCTATCAGGGAAAAATAAAATCAGAATGGAGAATTACAGAATTTTTGAATTGTCATTCGTATTTATCACTCAGCAAACATTATTGAATGCCCAGGACTTGCCTGTAGGCACCAAGACCTATGCACAAATTAATAAGACAAAAATCCCTGCCTATAGGAATTCACAGTGCAACAGGGAAAACAGCCTCTAGAATAAGAAACAATAATATCTGAGAACGGAGCTCATGTTGATCCCGTACACTCCAACAAGGCCATACAGGCTGGCTGCTAGAATATTGAAGTCTTACTGTACTGATTTTTTGTTTTTAAAGCCGGCCCCTAAACACATCCTAAGTGCCCCCCCTCTTCGAACCCACTCTGGAGACACCTCACCTCTCCTTAGATCCAGCAATTACAGGTTGAATGCTGAGCACAGCAGAAAGCCTCCAGTACCTGTGCTTTTAGGGTTGTTAGATATTTCCAGCAGTACCCCCTGCCTGCTTTGTACTGCATGAAGACATGTGTAAGGTGCTATTAGTGCAGGGCTATGGGCAGGAACTGTGTTACAGATGAGCACTGTCCAAGTGAACATTTCAGAGATGGGACTGTTTATTGCTCAGAGAGTATAGACGGGTCAGTTCTATACTGTATTTGTGATAGCCATAGACGCTATCATGATTGTGTTATATATATAATTACTGTCTTTGTCATTATTTTAGTGAGGGGCTATTGACTGCAGCTGGCAGGAAGGCATTTCACACTGACTTAAGCAAGCAAACAAAGAAACGGAATTTATTGGTGCTTACACCTGAAAGGCTCAGGGGTGCTTGCATTTCAGACTTTCTTGCATCCAAGGACTCAAGGTTGTCAGGATTTGAAAGGTGGTGGTGAGTGAGTGAGTGAGTGAGTGAGTGTGTGTGTGTGTGTGTGTGTGTGTGTGTGTGTGTGTGTTGAATGAAGATGGTTTTCCCCCTCCACCTCCATCCTCACACATACTTTCCTGTGTTGCTCTCTTGGTGTCGTGTATACACAGGCAGCTGGGCTTACAGCTTCCTTTTGCCAACGGAGCCACAACTTTTCTGCCCCATCATCCTCTTCCATAAAAATAGTGATTGGGCTGCAGTGGTGGTACACGCCTGTAATACCAGCACTTGGGAGACGTAGAGGCAGGCAGATCTCAGAACAGTTAGAGCTACATAGGGAGACCCTGTCTCAAATAAATAAACACATAAATTAAAAATAAAAGTAGTGACTGAGTCTCACTGTCCAGTCTTAAGTCACCTGCTCATCCCTGAAGCCAGAGGGACAGAAGACAGAGCCTAGGCTCAGGTGTGGTGGCAGCACTCAGGAGGCAGGACCAGGTAAATTTCTGTCGAGTTTGAGGTCAGACTGGACTACACAGTAAGTTTCCGGCTGGCCAGGGTGACGCAGAAAAACCCTGTCTCAAAAAAAAAAAAAAAAGAAAAAAGAAAAAAAAAAAACAAGGATTAGCTGGTTCTGTTTCATATGCCCATCCCCCAGTGGAGCTGGGGTTGGGGTCTTCTTCACCCATATTCTATAGGCTGAAATAGTAGAGGGTATGTGTCCAAAGAAAACTGCAGGTCTTTCACTGGAAGGACAAATAAGATGTTTGAGCCCAGCACGGTAGCTCATGCCTTTAATCCCAGAACACTGAAGGCAGTGGCAGTCCAGTCTGTCAGTTCGAAGCCAGTCTGGTCTACATTAGGAGTTATAGACCAGCCAGAGCTACATCGTGAGAACCTAGTTAAAAAATAAACAATGTTTACTCTAGAACTCACACAACCAAGGTACACTTCACTATGTGCAGCTGAGGATGGCTTTGAACCGATCTTTCTGCCTCTGCCTCACAAGGGCTGGGATGCAGGGATGTGCCACGCCCAGTTTTTTTGCTTTTAACAAAAAGTTCTGATTCTAAAAGTAGACGATTTAGGAAATACCAACAATCAGAAAGAACAAACCAAAAATAAATCAAGGTGTCAACATCAAACAGTTCATTTTAATGTCCCCCCCCTAACATTTTCTGCGAGCTTGTGTGGTTTTTCCTTTGTGTAATTTAAGATCTTACTGCATTTGTTAATTTTCAATCCATGTTTTTTTGTAAGTGATATGAATGTTGTTTCATATCACTTAGGACTCTATAAAACATAACCGAAAATGGCAGCACAATGTACAATTGTATGGTTGTATCACAATTCTAGACACCCAATTATTTCTGTATTTTTTTTAATAAATTTGATTTCTGTGTATGGGTGTTTTGCCTGCTTCTATGTCTGTGTATTGCTTGTGTGCCTAGAGCAGAAGGAAGCCAGAGGAAGGCACTGGATCCTCTGGAAGTGAAGTTACAGACCTCTGTGAACTGCTGTCTGTGCTGGGAATTGAACCCTCGGCCGTCTGAGGAACAGCCAGTGCTTTTAATCACTAAGCTATCTGTCTCTCTAGCCCTCATTTCTGCATTTTCTCTGGTGTTTTTCGCTGCTGTGAATTACTCTCTGATGAGCATCCTGGTAAAGTTTGCCTGCCTCTGAGTATTTTCATAGTTGAATCCGAAAAGAGAAGAGGCTTGGCTACCAGGAAGTTTGGGGGAATCCATTTGTGGACACCAGATGATACCAGGGAACCTGGGGTACCTTCTAGGGGTTCTTAGTTTCACTGATAAAACAACAGCAACAACAAAAAACCCTTAAGAACAGACTCAGAGGGACCACTTGAGGACACTTTTATTAGGGTTTAAAAGAACCCTCACCCCACCATCCCCTGGGGAGGCAAGTTGTAAATCCTGGCCACTGTCACAGGAACAAGGATGAGAAAGGGAAAGAAAATAAAAATAAAAGCCTTGCTGCTTGAGTTAAATCAGTGTGGTACTTGGCAGCAAGGTAGGGAGGAAGTGGAGCTAGAGAGTGAAGCCCAAAGTCTTAGGGAAAGTGATCTTAGAACACAAGAAAAAATAAGAAAAGGAAGAAAGCAATGCTTTTCTGGCAGACTTATGAAGCTGCACGCCCGTGACCCTGTACAGACAGCTAAGGAAAAGTACAGGTTCTTACTAAAAGGATAATTATTCCACCCATCTCTTTAGCATGGCTCAAGGAGAACCTGCCTTTCTAAGGGGCGGTTCTGCCTTCTTGGGAATCATCCTACCTTCCTGGAGATGGTCCTGCCTTCCCAGGGGCAGTTCCACCTTCCTGTATGGTGACCCCTTAGCCAGGTCATTGACCATGCCTAGCTGGAACGTCAGGGCTCTACCAAGGCCAGAGATTGCATTTTCAAGACCAGAACTTTTCCCTAAGGGGCCTTGGACACTGCTGTGCCACTTCCGCCAACAGTTTAAGCCTTTTCAGCATTGTTACTTAACAGTCCTTGCTTGGTCAATAGTCATCTGGAAGTCTTCTGTTAAGGGCAGGCATAGAGGACCCTCACTGTGAGACACACTGTTAACAAAATACCTCACGGTTTGTGAGGATGGTCCCTGATGCCGTATGTACTGAACAACTTTGGTGTGCCAAATGTACCGTGTTAGGTACATGGAAAACAAAGTTTGTTGAAACACCGATGCTGACCTCATGAAACTGCCAGGGGAAGAAGTGAACCCCGTGGAAGTCGCAAGATCTACATTGATATGTTTTCTAACAGTTACTCGCTGGATGGTATTTGAAGCCAAAGTCACCTAAATCAGACGTGCCGTGACTCCAAGAGACTTCCTCAAAGAGGCAGCCATTGGATCCTGCGGACTGGGAAGAGGACAAGGGCAAAGAGGAGAGACCTAGTGTGCAAACAGTGGGAAGCCCTCCCCGCAAAGAGCTTGAGGCAAGAAACAGTTGTGGGATGAGAAGAACAGGAGGAAGAGCACGAGGAAGGAAAGAGCCTGTAGGTGAGACCATGGACCTCACATAGACAAGAGTCTTCATAAGTCAAAAAATAGGACCTTCATCCCCTGAAGGACACAGACTCGCTAAAGGACTCTTGCAAAGGGAGTGAGGAAGCTCAGGGAAGGATGAGTTAAAAGATGACAACTCAGTTGGAAGGAAGCAGTGAGAAGCGTCATGCACGCAGCCAGACGTGCAGGCCTGGGGCTCAGCACGGGAGCCCCAGAGAGAGGCAGCTGCAGCCTGGCTCTGGCTGAGCTCACTCCATTGAGTGTATGACAAGGAAGGCAGAAGGCAGATGTTGTCTCCTTAGGGAGTTACCCGCATGGAAAGGACAGGCATATTGAATGAAAATTACAGGAAGCCATGGTTTTGGACTAGACTCTGCCGATAGACAAGACTAAAAAAACTAAAATGGAGTCACTCAGGCTAAATTCCAACATTACCAGACTTAAGCTAGGCTGTTTGGGTGACCGTTAGGAAAAGTGCAACTAGGTGACTGTCTAAGTTCTGTGCAATCACTTCAGCCATGTTAACGAAGTCCCCTCTATGCCCACGATACAAAGATAACCTAAAGCCACCTACCACTAGCCATGTTTTTTATTATTCTGACTTCCTGTCTTTACCTTGGAGGGACAGTAACACTGGAACGACAATCCTGATTTTTATTTTTAGCTTTTGTCAGTCTTTTTCTGTCCATAAAACAGTCTTACCTCTTTGGAACACTTATTTAATTTTTATGGACCTCTGTGTCACCCCCAGTCTAGCACTGAAAGAAAAACCAATGAAAACCTCCATACGCTCCCGAAACCTGCATTTTCTCCCCAGCCAAAAATAAATAAAAATAGGGCCTAGCAAGACGCCTGAGCAGGCAAAGCATTTCCACGGGAGCCTGACAGCAGCCACAGAAGGAAGCTGGAGAAGTGGCGTGCATCTGTAATCCCAGGACCCCTAAAGTGAGACAAAAGGTGAAGACAGGAGAACCCCCCCCCAAAGCTCATGGACCAGCTGGCCTGGACAGCGAGTCACAGTGGAAACAGAGAGATCCTTGCCTCAAAAATGCAGACAGAGGAAACTGACCTTTGAAGCTGTCCGCTGACCTCCACTGTGGCTTACTCATGCCTGTATATAAGCAACCCC